>NC_042494.1:33359005-33398837 GCF_005508785.2 Acyrthosiphon pisum | reverse complement strand
TATGGCATCTGAGAGGTTTATCAGTTTTACACAATAACCATGAAATTACAATTAATAGGCTATACATTTTTAAAGTTTTATGCTAAATCAAATAGACTAACAAATAATAAAGGTATAATAAAATGAAAAATACAAAACTACATTTTTCTCAAAATTAATATTTTGGTTTAGTAGTGCAGTATTATTTTACCTTGGTACCCAAATAGGTAAATCTTCAGTTTTGGCAGTATTTGAATTCGTACTATCTTTGCTAGGGCTGCAACCTGGAGATATATCATCATCCACATTAGTAGTTTTCAAGGGTTTTGTTTGTCTAAGACTAGATCTTATTTCATGAATAGCAGCTTCAACCAAATCAGCAGATTCATTAGCACTGCGATGTGCTGTTGGTGCTGGAGGAGGAGGAGTTCTGCTCTCATCAGGTCTCACTAAAACCAAATATATGTTTTGTTTTGTACATATTTTTATGATATAGGATGATTATTTTTATGATACAGATGTTAGAAAGATGGACAACACCTGCAGGTCCTCTTAAGTGTAAATACTGATTTACTATAATTATGTTTTTAATCATGTCATGGTTAAAATAAAAAAAAATTCAAAAAAAAATCTAAAATAATATTTAAGTTCAAATTTGAACAGTTTGAGGAAAAATTTTGTTTCTATTCTTGAAAAACTTAAGTTTGACCCTTCCCTAATTATTATGTAAAATCTTGGTAGCTGAATGTGAAGTTTTATTTTTTGTATTTCTTATATACCCAAAAAATTATTTTTCAATAACATAAAAATTAGGTGCAACCACACTAACTTAAACTATCAGTGTATATTTTACAAACAAACAAACCTAGTGAATCCAATAACTGAATTCCAGTTTCTTGACTATTGGAATGTACCACCTCACTTGTATTTGCATCAATGCTATCACATTTACTGGCTCTATTTGTACGTTCTATAATTTCTCTTTCAATCTCACTAATTTGTCTTTTCATTAACAATACCTAAATACATAGACATGATATTATATAAATCATCAAAACATAAAATATAAAATACATACAGTTGGATTATTATTATCTGTATCACTAGTATGACCACTAGACAATCCATCTTCTAAAACTGGCATGGTGATACAGGTTACACCACATAATGGAATTAGGTGTTGACCATCTACCATAGATGATGATTCACCATCACTACCCATCCCAGCATCTTCACAGTCTGTTACTTCAGGTGATAAAGTTACATTACGACTATACCTTCCAACACAACTCTAAACAAATATTCATCACACAACAAATTATTTATAAACTCAGCAATTAAATAATTATACACACTTGATGTACTCCAGCTAAACATCGAGAACCATCTGAAGAAGAATCATGTTTATGTGGGGATAACTGTGAATTTTTGTGGTCATCTTCATTTGATAGATGCATACCAACATATGTATTACCTTGTTCAGAAACTGGTATCCTTCTTCGCAATTCATACTCCAAATCCTAAGAAATTTATTAAGTTGATCAGATAAAATCATCACATAAAATATATTACTTGTAAGTAATAATTAACAATAAAATATACAAATAAATCCTATCTCTATCAAAAATATAGAGTGATTCTCCAAATACAATATAATTTTCAACATTGGCATTAACTGACTTGACAATTTGTAGTATCATAAAAAAAAATATATAATTAAATACCTGGAATTGCAACTGTTGAGTATCTTGATTTTCAGCTCCAGATTTAAAGAATTCTTCTAAAACTTTTCTTGTCTCTGAAAATTCATACAAATAATCGAAATTCATAGTTGGAGATGGACTGGAAGACCTAGAATCATCTTGAATCACTCTCTAATAAAAATAAAAATTATTAGGATTAAAAACACAATAATATTGGTACTATCATTGATTATAAATACTATAGATTGCTTACTAGCCGGTTTTTTGGTGGCATGATATATTTACTCCCGGTAGATGGCGAGGCGACGTGGTTACAAGCGATTAAAACAATATTTGTCTTATAACATTGTAATCGCTAGTAGTCACGTTTCCTCGCCATCTACCGGGAGTAAATATTTTGTACCACTGAAAAACAGGCCAGTGAGCAATCTATAATATTTATAATCAATGATACTATGTATACAATAAGCATACTTGAGGAAATCCCGGTCGAGGCATATAAAGTGTAGGAGATGATAATAAAGATGGCATTGATTGTTCTTCCTCCCTGTATTGTTTCGGTGATCCATTAAAATCATTTGCCTGAACTTCACATTGAGACCTAACTAATCCATCAGTGTTTTCAGTGCTAGATATTTCTGAACGATTACTATTTGCAATCATATTTAAATCACCATTTTGACTAGTCTATAAAAAAAATAAAAAATATTGTTCATCATTGAAATTTAAAAAAAAAAGCCTTACATACTTTATAATTTAAATGGTGTTGACAAGAATCAATTGTTTGGTATGTATTTTTATGATGATGCATCCCATAGTGCCCAATTGAAGCATCATGTTGAACTTTATCCCACATATCATTATGTATATCATCAAACAAAACTGGATCATCTAATTCTAAATTAATTAAAAATAAAATTCATTTAATTTTTATATTTATTCACTTACCTAAAGATAATGGTCGTTGATGTTTGGTAGGTTTTACATCAGTAGAAAATACTGCTTCAGAAATCTCTCGTGAAGATTCAGTACTAGAAACATCGAGTCCTCTATAAAATACATAATATAAACATCAAATATATAGTTAAAAATATAATACTGAAGTGTAAATAATAAAGTTAGGTACCATAAAATTATACTTCCCAATGAGCAACCATATTAAATTTTTAACTTACCTATTGCGAAGTTCCCATACCCGGCCAGGTGATTTGATCCAATCAACTTCTGTAGGCAAAGGCAATTGACGAGTTTTCCGCCCAGGTTTACTTCGACTTTGACTATAGACTTCTCGACCTCCAGCTATTTCTATTATTCTGTAAGTTAATCACAAATATAATTAAAAATAGTTTGAACCATATAAATGCTCAACTATTTCAGATAGTTTAGTAAAATAATATTGGCAAACCTTGAATCTCTCAATTTGTAGGTAGATTGTTGTGATGTCAAATTTATTTTATTGGAGTTTCTTGTTCGATTAGTCGCCCCAATGTCCACATTACACATGCCCCCGGATTCACTAGATGCATTCTTGATATCAGATTCATCATCATCGTCTTCATCCATGTTTTCATTAATTTCTTCCTCATCGTCTTCAATACTAGTTTCTAATGATGAATCTTGACTAGCATCGCTATCACTTCTTCTGCGAGTTCGAAATTTTCTTATTCCACGAATGCTACGTTTTCTAGTACCATTTCCACGTATGTTATCACACCTATTAAATAATAAGGAATGTTTTAAATTAATCTTAAAATTAAAGTATAGTAAAACTGTTTAAGTTGATCTTCAAGTAACCAGTGGAATAATGCATTAAGCATGGAATTTTTCATCAAGGAACTTGAGGATGATGACTTATACAGTAGAAAATTGTATTAAGTTTACTGTATATTCATAATTAGTACCTATTTCTTTGACGTTCATTTTGCTGAGTCAAATCCATATCATGGTCTGTGTCGTCGTCACAGAGGGGATTTAAATTTAAGTCTGTAGATCGTACAGTAGATGGGCGACACTTGGGGAAAATCTTAGATAAATCATCATTGTCCAGTTTCAAGCCTATCATAGCTTTTCAAAATACGGGTCCCACCGTTTCTGAAATCTAAAACAAAAAAAAATATATATTAATTAACTATTGTCAGCATTAGAATAATAAAATATTATAATGTTCTAAAAAGTATAACAATTATTGAATTATCTATAGATTTTGCTGAAGTTAATCAATATTAGGTACCTAGAATATTCAAAAACAATACTGGGCGGATGTTAACATTTATTTTTCTTACAAAACAGCCATTATTAGAAACATTTACAATTTGGCTACATTGTAGTTGTTATGGTAACTAACAACTAACATTAGAAGTTCAAGAAAAGATCAATTAGTAATTCGTTCATACGGCAAACCCAACATAAACACTATTGTACTTTGATATTTTAGTCAAATACTGTATACGTTAAAGTACATGTTTGGAGGACAAAATAAGTATTATTAATACTTAATGAATATTTTTCATTACTAGATCAGTAATATTGATTTAATTTTAATAGCAATATCAGTGTTTATTATATTTTTCAATTATAGCTGTATCTAGGTACCTATCTACATTTATTAATTTGACAAAAATTCCACGAAATAAATTATTTTTTACTATTTACTACTGTTTTAATAGATTATTGTTTTAACTTCAAATACATTGAAATTTTTTTTTACAAGTTATGAGAGAAGTATGATAACAGAAATATTTCACATAGAAAATTAAATGCCCATGTATCATATTATACATTAATATCCCACAAAATGATGTATATGATGTATTCTTCTATTCATAAAATTGTACAGATTGTATAAATAATAAAACTGTTACAACACTTGTTATTTTTAATTGTGTAGAGTATAGATTATACCTATTAATTGTCATGAACATAATGTATATAATGTATAATAATTAATATGGGTTAGGTATAATTATTAAGAATTATGAAACGTACAATATGGTTGAATGATACACAAATATGTCATAATATAATTAGGTATAAAAGTATTAAAAAATAAATTAGGTAAATATGAAAGATTAAATCGGGTTACAAAATAATTATACCTAATATTAAATATTATCTTTGCAAATAATTACGCAACTAACAAAAAACTAAATAATATTAATCAATAATAATTACTCATAAATCATTGGATAAACAGCTATCGAAAATAGAGTGATATCCATAAGAAATAGTAGGTAATAGACTATAAAATGACACCTTATAGCGTTATTACATTTGAAATAAGTTCAGAAAAAAATTCAAAAATTAAGTACAAATGTTGGAAGTTACAGAACTAAAATATAATAAGTTAGTACCAAATTTCTAGTGTAACGTATGATCTTGTTACAAATGTTAAATGTATCAAAAGAAATTAAATGTATCTATATAGGTATATGTAGGTAGATTATTTTTTATAAACAATTTTCTTTTAGTTTGTAGTAGGTAGTTTAAATATCAAACTAAGAACAAGAAGGCCACTATGCTGTGTAAAAATTTAAAGAATACTTTTCGACTAGAGTTAAACTAGAAACGATTACACATTAGAAGACACTACGCAGGTTTGGATCCAAAAGGTTCTATGTGTAAATTTGAAATTCTTCAGAAAAGCCAATTTGAATGTGTTTAAATATTTTTCAGCTTGTAATTATTTGATTTGGACATATAAATTATCAAAACCTTTTAAATTAAATCAGAATTTATATTATTTCAACAGTTAATTGAGAAGAAATTTGGTAATCAAAAAATAATAAAATATTGACATAGAACCTTTTAGATCCAAGCCTGCGACTAGCCGAACAGCTAGCCCAGAACAATCAGAACTGCTAGAAACGTGATCAGAATCATGATATAACAATATCATGATCAGAATAAAATAAATCTAGTCACAGCTAGAGACCTAAACTGGCCGTTGAGGCCAAACACTTCTGGGGCCCCAGAGTGGCCCTCAAGCGACTGCGTCTGTGACTCGCTAATCGGGGAAGCATCAGTAGCAGTGGTGGAGCCAATTCGTGATCGGTCACAGCGTCGAACAGACGCGACTGCCTACGACAACATTAACGCGGTGTGCGATGTAGATAACAACAAATCGATGTGGCTCACCTTCCGAAACAGACGGATTTATATTTTGCCGACATTAAATTTATAATGATAAAACGGCGGTTGCACGGTCTCGCGGTGCGTCGACGGTCCCGGCCGATGGCGCTAATGTTGACAACTGGCACGGCGAGTCTGGCCCGGCGGCGGTGACGGGCAGAAATCGGAGCAGCAGACGCCGCCGTCGTCGCATTCGTGGCCGTCGGGTCGAACGACAGTCGTACCGCCAGCACCGAAGTACAACAGTGAAACGACCAGCGAGCACGGCATACGCGTGTACGCGAGAGTAGAACGTGCGTGTATGTGTGTTTGCGTGTACTGCTTGTTCGCGGGCGCTCGTTGTGTGTGTGTGTGTGTGTGTTTGTGTGCGCGCGCGAGCTGCTGTGTGTAGTGCTGCTTGTGATAACGTTATTGATTGTCCGTCACTCGCGGCGCGGACGGAACGTTCGGAAAAACGTGACTCACGGGGACGACGACGTCGTCTCGAGCCACTGTGGGAGAACGGGTAGCGCGCGGTGGTTGGACGCGGCAGACGGACGTCGCGCGCGCGTTGCGTGTGGCACGTATCCGTGGCGTGTGATCGCGGCGCGGTGCGTGTCAAGCGCGCAGCAGACGCTGATCGCGCGACAGACGGACAGCGTCCCGTTGTTTCGGCGGAGTCGGGACCGCGGACGCTGTCGGAATCGATCTAATGGTCGGGGGGGACCACGCCTGCAGGGATCGTCGGGCGCGCGCGTTCGAAATATTATTAATATAAAATATTATTATAGCCTATAGGTAAACGGTATCTGTGGTACTGGGCCGCGCTAAACGGGCCACTACTGTAATAATAATAAATAATTATACATAGGTACCCTATTATGCGCTTCGCGGGGTATCCGATATAATCACTCTGAACACAACTCGATGCACTCGAAAGCAGTGTAGTAGGTGGTTGCAAAAATTATCGCATACAAAAATTACTGCTGTTGTATATTTTACGCTCTTATACACACAAGATATTATACCTAAGCGTATGTATGCAGTATATAGAAATATAGTGACGTTATTTATACAGTATCTATATGCCTATATATAGTGTTTAGTAATAATGTATATAAATTATGTATAATATATAGGTATATACCGCGTCTTAGACGTGTTGACGCGTTGATGTGTTGTATATTCCGCGCGTGAGTCGACTGCTGTAGGAGGCGGCGTTGTCGGCGTACTACTATAATATCATGTACAACCATAATACTGTCACTAAAACTTGAGTAAAACGTACGTCATATACTTATGTACAAAGTATATAACACCACGTCACGCGGCGGCGTACGGAGAGATCGCTGTCCTCGTTATTATATATATTATATTATATAAGTACGCATTACATGTTATGTACATGTAAAGTATCTATGTGTGTGTGAGTGTTGTTGACTCCGATGGAGCGCATGTGCGAGACAAATTTTGTGATTATCGGATGCTGCGGCGGCGTACCGAGAGGGTCAACAGCAGTGGAAAGGGATGATGATGACGCTGTCTCGCGGTTTTCGAGTTAACCGTGTGCGTGTATCATCTGTGCCGGTCTACTATGCGCGCGCATATAGAAAGATCACCCTAAAGCCCAACAAATTTCCTAGAAAGAAGTTCGCTTCACACAAGCCACGGAACGTAAAAATCACTATATAATATAGTCTATATTTATATATTAAACATGATACTATACATATATCTATATATATATGGCATATGTACATTTAGATATATGCAATATATATAATCTATATAGTATAGGTATATAATATATAAGCAGTAGTGTCGTAATTAAGGTTATGCCAAACGGTCAAATACCCTAGGCTTTATTCTTTTTATAATTTATTGTTTTTGATAAAATTTGTCTACAGATTATCGAAATCAAGACACTGTCTTCATTTTTTCAATCTATTATAATATTTGACATTAGAACGAGGGGACTTCCCGAACGAGGTCGATATAATTTATTTTTTAGTGTTCTTTTTAAAAATAACTCTTTTCTTTTAGCTATCGCTGTCATATTAATTAACCTTACATAGGTGGATATAGAAAATACCTATATATAGGTAATAGGTATAGCCGTATAGGTAGATAACATAAGTCAACAATTTATGTTTTAATAAATAACCTATGTGGTTATATCCTATATATGGTCTAAGTTTGAACAGTTGTTTAAAAAATTCTTAGTATAAAAGTGGGTAGCTACAAAATTTAAACGTTTTAAAACAAGCCATCCATTTTTTTCAAATTTCAAATTTGTTGAAAATCTTCACTTATTTAAATCTAAAAACATAATTTCCCCAAATTCAGTAAAAAAAGTTTTGACTGTGTGAGCTTCAAATTATTAGCTTGAACCACTACAAAATATGATACAGTAGACCTACGTATACCCTGGATATTTTACCAACACCCGTAAATATCACCGAAAAAAAGAATTAAAAATATTCGAAAGACGGGACTCAACTTTTTTTAAAATCTTAGTGTACTACGAGCACTCAGGTGCAGCCGTCATATTATAATTAAACATTAGTATTATTTTTTTCAAGAATTTAAAACGTTTAGAGGGAAAAGGCGGTATTAGAATAACAGACTCGGAGTTCTGCTTTTTAGAGTTCCGTAAGGCAGGGGCGAACGCAGGAAAATATTTCGGGGGGGGTTTTGAAAAAATTTAAAGTAGGTATTCATAAATATCATATTATTCATACTGTATTACACTTTACTATATTTTATTTTAGTCACTTATACTATATATATAAATTTAATTAAAAATTAAGATTTAAAAAACTTTAAAATTGAACTCATTTTTAATATTTGCGTTTAATATTACGTCTTTATTGTAGCAATACAGGCTATAAGCAATACAGGAATACGACTAATACGAGACACGAGTATACGACAGTTCGTTGTTCGTTGGCATACTATGGTATATTATATTGATTATTGAACAATGATACAATTTCTAGAATTATCTAGATTCTAGATAAGACGGGTCGTTGCGAATTTCCGGTAGACGGCAATAATTACACTCGTCTGTCTACATTACGTACATCATCGGATTGGCGGCCTTCGATGTCGATCAGTTATTAATAAGTATTAAGTTATAACATACTGTCATACTCACTTCAAAACTGCATTATCATACATTTTATTGGTGACTTCACTGTATCCATTAATTTACAAAACCACGGGAAAAGGGAAACTTTTTAATAACTAATAAATAATAATTAATTTTAATTTTTTTGAAATGCTATTAATAATACATTTGTAGGTCAGATAATTTATTTTTTGTACCTACTATTTCGGGGGGTGTTTAAACCCCTAAAACCCCCCCTGCGTTCGCCCCTGCCGTAAGGTAAAACGGGACCCTATTACTAAGACTCCGCTGTCCGTCCGTCCATCCGTCTATCACCAGACTGTATCTCATGAACCATGAAAGTTAAAAAGTTGAAACTTTCACAGATTATGTATTTCTAGTGCCGCTATAACAACAAAATATATTAAAAATCCTAGAAAATATAATATAAGCAGTGTTGCCAATATGTTTATAGCTAATGATGGTACGGAACCCTTCGTGCGCGAGTCCGACTCGCGCTTGGCCGGTTTTTTTAAATCTATTTATTATAAAATACACAATCTTTTTAAAAAACGTAGGTATATAGTAATGCAGGCTAAAACAATATTGTATACTCAAGTATACGCTCAACGATGTGAAATAAGAACTAACTCAAATATTTTAACGTGTACGAAGTAACTAATGCTATATATAGATTAGCTGCTTCTATTTCCCAAACTAAGCAGCGTGGAGTAAAATATTTTATAATATTATAGCTTATCAATTTAAAAATGCGCTAAGGCTTATTAAGACATATTTGATATCACTATTCACTAATACATTCATATATCCCGTAGACCAAATTTTGTGCTCAATACAACATGTAAGAACATCATAATATAAATATATGTGATTACATAATAATATTAGGTCATCAGTAGCGTACTCAGGATTTTAGTTCAGTTAGAGTTTTACCTGAGTTACGAGTAAATAATTTACATTATTTTTTTCTAAACAGTTTTTATATAATTGGTTATTACAAATTATAGTTAGTCTCAAATTTAGTATACATTGAGGCAGTGGCGTGTATCATAAAAAAATTGGTGTTGCTCAAATCATTTTAGGTGACCTACCCCTTATAATACGCTGTTATACTGGCCTATAAAATTTCGTATTTTTCTTCTATCAATACCTACCCGCCCATATTTAAGGTGTTGCCTGAACAACACTTGAACCCTATGTACACGCTACTGCATTGAGAACACTCAAGTGTTTAACCTGGACACCTGGTCATCCATTGAGTCTCTTCAGCTCGTAATAAACGTGGTAATAATCGATATACGATGATACACCATACGATGATTATGGCAGACGTTTAGCAATGTTCTAAATCAGCCAAAAAATGAAAACTATAATTATTCGACGTCTTTGTCAAATATTACAATTTAAATTTTATCTATTAAAAATGACCAATAATTGATCGACTCTGTGTATTGAAACGGTGGTAAATAAGATCTTTTTGTAAAAGGAAGACATTTTAGAGGGGGTCAAAACCCTACCCCACTGTATATCAGTGTATGTCATAATACGTCAATCGAAATAAGAAAATGCACTCAGGGGCGGGTTTAAGGCACTGATTAATTACTGCTCGTAAAAAAGTCCAATTGCTACTCGCAGGATTTGGTATTCATAGACCATAGTACGGGTTATTCAGTTGTTGTTGAGATAGTCGGTACGCATGCACTGTGGATCGGACGATATGATCACACTGGCTACTGGCTAGAGAGTGGTAGGCTGCTTAAATAAAGGGTTCTACGTTTTCAAGGACTATCTTTGTATTGGTCATTAGATTCTTTTTTCGGTCGCTCGTTCTCTTTGGCTCATTCTCTCTGACACAGACGAAAGCGTTATGTACCTATTTATGTTAGTGTTGTACAATACTTGTAAATATATATTTTATATTGGAGTCTTGTAGGGTATGACCTACCCTTCCCTGGTCCCTGCAGATATAAGTACCAAATGAGCTGTTATTAATTATATTTAAGTTTACTTATTAGTTATTACAATGATAATTAAAGTAATCGTTTTTAGTTTTAGTCTTTAGACTGTGTTCCATAAGTAGATAACTCAGATAAGTTGGATAGGTACTTAACTACAAAGAATGAAAGTCAAATGAATTATTATATATTTGAAGTGAGTAGAGATAAATAATGACTACAATAAGTAATGATTTATGGATTTATGATGGCATTAAACTCTTTATTAAAAGGTTGTTGAGTAATGACTATAATGAGTATAAATACCTACCAATGTACGTATATTATCGGTATTTTGCGTAACACACTGTATATAATATATATAGCGTGTGGGGTTGAACTGGAGTACTGGACTCGAGAGTTCGGTCTTCGGTATTATGGATTTTGACTTTTGAGCATAGTTTGAGTACGTATACTACCTATACTGGCTATTGGCTTTATACTATACCTATAACTACGCGGAGCATGGAAGAGAAGATAATATTATGATGATGTATAATAATGTATAATATATTGTATTAATATTGGGTGTATTAATATGACGTACTATATACCCTAGGGGCTTGCGTTATTTTATATTTATATTTTATATCATATATGCATCTATATATATAAAAATGTATAACAATTCATCAATCGAGAACGGCTGTAACTACACACAGTTAGGGGTCAGGGGGGTCACTAGTTCTGGAGGGCCACTTTAGGAATTTAGGATGTTTCCGGGTACATAAAAATGTATAATGTTGCTTATGTTGGTACATGTCTATCCAAATAAAGTAAAAACGAAAATATCTAATTTCGTCCAAATTTTAAATTAAAAAAAGGTGGGCAAGTGGATGTCACTCTGTTGTACAGTAGATTACAAGTGGGTCACCGTATAATGGATGGTATTAAATTTAAATTCAATAACATAACATCACTGTATAAGAAAAACGATTCTGAGCGGAGACGGTATGTATACAAGGTATAAGACATATTATATACTTATGACTTATCAATGGTATTAAAAAAAAATTGACCTATAATAGGTAGATACCTATAATAAATTCCAAAATAATCATATCACAATATCCATTAGGTACTTATAACGCGTTATACATCAACAACAAACCGTGATACTATCATAGATATACTATAGTATAGGTACTTTAGAAGTTTCAAGTACCCACAAATAATATTATATTATTATACAATCACAACATGTGCCAATGTATTTTTAATAATTTTCAACTGCTATTGTAACAATATAGGTATCAGGAGCCTTGTATTATTTTTTAACACTTTTTGGCCAAACAGATAAAACTTTATTGATATTCATGGAAAAAAAATAATAAAAAAATTGAAATATGAAATTGTCCGTAAACAACTCAAAACCACTCACAATATTTTGAAAATGTTATTAAGTATAAGAATTGATAAAATAAACATTCAATGAAATTTTCATGTATCTACAGTTATTCGTTTTTGAATTACAACAAAATAAGAAAATCGCTACATGAGAAATCGAATGAATATCAAGTGTTGTAAAAATATGAATTTCAAACGGTCATAAAAATTTAATTTGACTTTCTTGTAGACATTTTTTTTTTGATAAAGGTAGACAATATTATGAGGAATCTTGTATTACATTTTCAAATCTTAGATTTAAAAAGAAAAATTTTTACGAATTCTTAACTCAAAATAATTTGTTAATTTTTGTGATATTTCCATATTTTGTCAATTTTTGAACTTTAAATGCTAATAAAAAAAACACTCGCACACCCTGTAATTTTGTTGTCCACAATTGGCCTAGGCCTAATTAATGCTATGGCCAGATGGCCTTCAGTTTGTCAATCTTTAATTGTGCATGCAACGCAGCTATTCACTGATAATCATAAATAATATTATAATATTGTGTTCTTTAATTTGATAATTGATAAATTGATATCGGTATCACTTTATCCACTGGTACACACAAATATGTGTAAATGGTAAGTGGCTACTGACAGGGGCGGACTGGCTATTTTTGGCCCGGGGTGCAAAATTAATTAGGGGCCCGTAATTTTTTTTCAAACCTATCTAAATTAGGAAAGATCCCTTAGTTTTATAAGTAAATATAAAAAAAAAATTAAGAATAACATGTTGTTTATTTGTAGAGATGTTGAAATATGTTATTTTATTTTTATTTTGTATAATACCGTATTATACCAGTATTATACCGTATACCGACTGTGGTAATCGGGTGCCCGGATCATAAATACAAACGGGGGCCCGGATTGCTACTTGGTGTATAGCACCCTGGGCCAGTCCGCCCCTGGTTACTGATAGACAAAAGACATAATAATAATAATAATAATATGCATCTATTCTATCTAAAAATATCTTTACTATACACTATACAGTATATACACAGAATGTATGAACGGCAAAATGTAATGTGTTAACTATAAAAATATGTTTTTATTAAGTTTGTTTTTGATGCTGTAATGAATCTGTAATGAAAAACTGAAAACACTAGAAACGTTTTTTAACGATTGGCCTGGAGGTGGGAAAAAATTGGCCTCTTTAATTGTTTGCACACCTTAAAAAAAACTGAAATGGCGCCCCTGGTAATAATCAATCTAATCAATAAATTTCGATGAACATTTCACGGAAACTTTTAAAACTAAAAATAAAACTATGACATAAGCCAAGGGGGGGGGGGGTCCAGACCCGGGTCCCACTCCACAGGGTTCGCCACTGAGGTTATTTTCTTTAGTGTTACACTAAAAAACATTATCGATTTTTCTCAAAGACTGGTTTTGGGTAAAAATCTCAGTTTTTCCTTAAATTTTGTTTGTTTTTTCTGACGTTTTTAAAAAACTATTTGTTTACTTATAACCCCCCCCTCCCATCCCTACAATGTACCAACTAAATTTTTTTTCCTACCAGAAAAGATGCTGTGAAGAAAATAGATACATTTTTACTGTCCCAAAAGGTGAGGACAGACACAAATAAAAATACATATAAATAAAAAAAACCCACAATGCCCGACCACATATTTTTAAAAACTTCGGCGCCACTGCATCATTGTAAAATCAATACATTCATCGCTCCACTCAGAATCTAAAATTAGTCCCCAAAAAAATGATTATGACCTTCCTTCTAAAAAAAGTACAGTAATTCAATCAAAATGTATATGTATTGTCAACAGTTTTATATATTTCGTTGGTAAAAATATTTATTGACTTTAGAAACTATAAATTCAAGTTTACATTTTACCAGCATTATATTCTATAACTTTTTCGATATAATATGTATCCTATGTTTTGTAGTTTAGAATGTGGTTTAATGTTCCATTTAACTTTAACTATACGCATACTCTCAAAAGATTCATTTGCAGAAGTTTATTTTTGATTTGGGACAAGATTTCACATAAAACCACACGAAGTTATGCTTTATCTTCACATTTAAAATTATATTCACACTCGGGTTTCATTTTTAACCTAGGTCATCTCACTCTAATTTTAGAAATTATTATCATTACCGTAATATTGTGAAAGCACCTATAATTTCTTATATTATATTGCACGTTGGTCAGAGAGAGAAAACAAATTGTGCGCTGACATCCTCTTAAATGCGGACCAGTTGTGAGTTGTGACCAGTGCCGAGTGACGGCCGGACGACATGTTATAAGAAATCATTTAACACATTTTTGGTGAAATGTGGAGTATCCAGCACTCACTGCAGTGGCGTCATTTGGGGGGGGGGGGCGGGGACAACTGGGACATTAGCCCCAGTTTAGTATTTACATCAACCTCAAGTCGGCACATTAAACATTTACCACACGCCACCACCTCCGTTAACCACTATGGAACTATGCTATGAGAATCTGAGTGAAAAAAATGTTGAGTCGGAAAAGCTGTGAAAAATTGCCTAAAACCTTTGGTCGGTGATTTGTGATTTATGATTTATATATTATAATCAGGTATAATTTACTAACAATATCATGGTGTAGGTAGCAAGCTTACGCTATCTATTAATATAAAACATACCTAGTTCAATAGGTCATTAACAAGTCAAATTGATTTTTTCGTTTCATTGAAACAAGTTTTATGAAAATATTAAATTGTGAAATGTGGAACGCAAATAAGGTGATAAATGATAATAATTAATAATTATTAGTTATGACTTTATAAAGCATAGGCTATGGAAAAATAACAATATTATTAAAATAATATATAATAATAATTAATAAGAACATTTTTTTTGTTAATTAGCTATGGCACGGACCAAGGTACATATTCTTATTCGATATATTTTCTCTGTCAATGGTTCGTAGACATGTCAGTAGTCAGTACGTTTTTTTTTCCAGTTTTGAACCGACGACGCCGCGGGGTCCGCTTTCGCAATTTCGCATTGTTTCCGCGGCGCAATAAGACATGACAGTTGTACCCACGATTTAAGGTATATCTTAAATCGTGGTTGTACCTATGTCACATATTGTGGACATGACATGACATCACATTGTGGTAATGTGATAGCTACTTGTTATCACGATTAATCATAGTTTAATGAAACAGCTGATGGTCATAGAAAACCACAGATATATAAACATATATTTATATATCTGTGTAAAAAACGTTGGTAGGGAGCACGGTATAAGATAGTATCTTAAACCGTGGTAGGGAGTATTTTTTTTATCAACTTAAAGAATTTAGAAATTGATAAGACAGTGATAAGTTTAGATACTCGACCTGCAAAGTGTAAACTGCAAAATAACTTACTGTAACTTTTTTGGTTGTCCTTCAAAATGTCTTATAAATACTTAAAACAGGTAAGCATATTATCGGTTATTTGATATTTCTTGAAACAATTGCGTTACAGTTATATTCAAACAGTTAAATGTAATTTATAAAAATATACAATATTAAAATTATTAATAATACTAGGGCCTGGATTTATATGTTCTAAAAACCTTGGAAATACCTACTATAAAATATGCATTTATGCTCTTATTTTGTAAAAATATACCCTTTAAAATAATAAATATGCAATACATGTTTAAAATATATTAATTTATTATTTTTAACATTAGCTTTAAATTACAAGTATTTTTCACTGGTATCACAGCTATCAATCTGAAAAACTACACTCTTATGTCTTATGTTTTCTAATTGACAAATGTTAGATAACTGTAAAACGTTATCGCCGTTCACTTTAACTTTACATAAACTTATCCATCTGTAGAAAAAACACAATTATATTCGGTTACACAGTTGTTTGGCCTACTAAATATAGTTGCACTAATTTCCAGCATTTTAAATATATTTTAATTAAATTAAATTTACTGCACACACTCGGATCACAACAAACTCAATATACAGATTACAACAACTAAATCCCGATCAAATTTTATTGAAGCGATAAGATAATATAACAAAACAAATACATTATGAACCATAGTCCAGTGGCGTAGTCAGTAGGATTGGGGAGGGGGGGGGGGTTTGGCTAAGGGGGCTATAGTTCCCTGCCGCACATTGACTACGTTGACCTTAGATTTTAGAATTTTATCAAGAATAAATAAAAAAATAAAGTATAAATAATTTTGTATTTTTTTGCGAGACCTAGCCCCCCATTCAAAATTCCTGGCTACGCCACTGCCATAGCCCATAGGTATATTATATGGATAAAACAAAAGAACAATAGTAAAACATATGGGTAGGTATGAAACTTAAGTAAGTATTCAAATTTAATATTATATAACTGTAAATATTAACAATTTAACGAAAATATTACATATTATGCATTTAAACACCATCTATATTCAATGAGAAATCGTAAAATACAGAAATAAACAGTACATTCAAAAAATGACAAAATATGCAAAATAAGACTGTACTCTGGATCTATTGGCTATAATTCCAACTTGTAGCTTATCTAGCTACTTTTTGGACTGCTTAAAAAAAGCATGCAAATGCATATAAATCCAAGCCCAATTAATAACATACCGATTACCTTATCAGTGGCTTGCCATAGTTGATTAGTTGTATTTCATCAATTTATTAATTTAATAATGTAAATTTTTTAGACAACTGGTCTCACTAGACTCAATGTAGCAAAAAGTCCACATTATACTCTAGGAGTGTTATATGGAAAAATTCTGCGGACCTTGCGTAAAATGCCGGAGGATGCAGCGTATCGAAAGTATACTGAGCAAATAATTAGCAATAGGGCCAAAATCGTTCAAGAAGTATTAATATTATTGTATTATTGTAAATAAGATTTATAACTGATTCACTTTTGATTCAGACCGTAGCAGTAGAAGATTTTGAAAAGAAAATTGACTGTGGACAAGCTGAAGAATTAATTTTACAGGCTGAAAATGAATTAGTCTTGTCCAGACAGATGTTGGCATTTAAACCATGGGAATCGTTAATTGCCAAACCAAGTGCTGACCAATGGTCCTGGCCTCCGTCAAAGTAATTTGTTTAAATATTGTAAAATAGTTTGATTTCAATTTGTTAGATAATTTAAATATGTATTCCGCAAAATTTTGAATTTTTATTAATAAAGTGAAACATAAAGTAATGCTTTTTATTTAAATAATTAGTAAATAACCTACGTGTAAAGTGTACTTAAATATATTTAACAAAATAATGTGAAATAAAAAACATGTATTATTTAAAAAACAAAACAAAAATATAATTATTGCATAGAATAAAACAATATGTGTTAAAAAATATGTTAGAAAATATTTTATATATAAAATAAAATTAATGGTAAATAATTACATACTAAATTATCTTAATTAAATTCATAAGAATTTATTTAACAGTAACGATAATCAAAATATTAAGCTATAAATGTAATTATAAACATTAATAAAACTTTAATGAAGCTGAGCATTCTTCTTACAATAGTCTGCAAAAATAATTACACAAGACATCGAAATTGTGTTGAACTAACTTATGGTGATTCTAATTGTGTGGATGGAACATAACTTACAACTTCTTCCCAGACAAGTTCTATAACATAAATGTTAAACATGTGATTTAAATTAATGTATTTTTTTTATTTTATTAATCTAACATAATATGTTTTTTGTGAAGGCCTTTCAACAGTGTCAATTTAGATGAGTACGTACACACGGGTACATACAGGTGATTTCAGGTCACGCAATCAAAAAATAATTTAATTTAAAGATGCATATAATAACTTTTGATGACCATTAAAAAACTATTTTTCAAGAATGACAAGATAAACTTTAACTAAATAAACTCGAATTATGAACTATACAATAAATATTCAAAATGAGTACTTCACCTTTCCATTTTTCTACATTTAATTCCATATCTTCAAAGCTTTGATCATATGGAGGTGAATTTGGTTCGTCAGATGGATCAGCATATTGCGCCAGGTATGGATGTGCAAGTGCTTTTTCAGCAGTCATTCTTTTATCAGCGTCCAATTCCAACATTTCTTCTAACAGTTTAATTGCTATCAACAAAATAATTCATTAAGAACTAAAACAAAAGTTTTTAAATGAAAATGTTACCTAATGGATTAGCTCCTTTGAATACTTCACCAAAATCTTTTTTCGGCATTACCGGTAAAGACTGTATATATTTTTTTGCCTAAATTACAAAATAAAATCTTACAACACAACATAATGACTAAAGCAAACGTTACCACGACCAAATAAATGGCAAATATAAGACACACAAACCTCCGAGCTTTTAATTTTATTTAAATATTCATCGGACGGCGTTCCACTCAAAACTAATAAACGTGTTAATTGATCCACATCTAAGTTTAGACGCTGTTAAGGATTATAAGCGTATTTAAATGATACTATAATATGGCACTTACCGATTCACTGGATATCTTTTGCATCAGTTCATTCGATGGGGTGCCTAATATTTCCAAAATCAAATTTAATTGTTGTATGTCTTTAAATATCTTATAAGAAAAATATATTCTATGTTAGATTTTCTTCAATAGTAAATGAGTATAGAAGACTTAAAATTATTTAAAAGGATACGATCTGTGCCAGGAAATAATGTCCTTCCTGTCAAAAGTTCAGCCATAATGCAGCCTACTGACCAAATATCAACTATAATTAAAAATAATTAATTATGTCACATTAATAACTTATACAAGGAGTATTATAAATATTGTACTTCTATCAATGAATTATAATAGCACTTTTTATGTCTTATCAAAATCAAGATAAAAATATTAAATTAATGATTAACTTTGGGATAAAATGTTTATATATTTTAATCAAATAATATCATTGTTTTTATATTGAATAGGGCCCAACATTATACGCATTGCACATTTATTTTTATTAGCTTAAAAATTAGCTAGGTAAGACATAGGTATGTTTGAATCTTAGCCTAATAAGTTAACTTGCAAAATATTATATTATATTTTTAGACATTTTTCAAGTATTAGGTATGCATATTTTAATATTTTAGATTCTGAGCGGAGCAAGATTATAAAATTTAAATTATGAGTATCATATTAATATTATTAACCTATATTTGATACTCAGAGTTTTTATTTCCAATATATATTATGTAACTCAGTCAATTGAAATGTTAAAACTAATGTTTAGTGTATATCTTGATATTGAAATTTAAATATATTATGTATATGTCTATAAACTAAACCTGTCTGATTGTAATGCATCCAGTTTAACATAATCTCAGGTGCTCTGTACCATCTGGTAGCCACATATCCAGTCATTTCACTTTCAGTTGGTCTTGCTAATCCAAAATCTAATATTTTTAGCTCACAATCTTCATTTACACCAATATTTGATGGTTTTAAATCCTAAATAAATGTTATACCAGAAATGAAATGACAAATTGTATATAATACATATATCAATTTTACATACTCTATGGATTATTCCAGCAGAATGGATGTACTTCAAACCTCGTAAAATTTGGTAAACAAGAAATTGAACATGATCATCAGATAATTTTTGTGTACGTATGATATTATTTAAGTCAGCTCCCATTAAATGGGTGACCATATATCTATAAGAAAAAAATAAATATTAAGAATACATAAGTTATATATTATACATAAACTTACAATTGATTAAAATTATTCATAGTATTTGCAGGTGTGAACACGTCTAATAATCCAATCACCTACACATTAAAAACATAAAGTTAATTTTAATATCTTGGTTAAATGGTTTTTTAGAGACATTTCCTAACTAATAAATAGGGTTTGGGATTTAAACTTTAAAGCACTTACAAACAGTATTATAAGCACTCAAAAAAAATTTAAAAAAACAATCATCATTTTTACCCACTTAAACTAAAAAAAAAAACAGGTCTCCTCTCAAAATCTTTCTTTTTCCTTTTCTAAAGAAATTCAGATATGTAAATTTTTAAAACTGCACTAGTAGATTTTTGACATTATCCATCAAATATTTAAAAATGTCATATTCAAAGAGTATTTAAAAATTCTAGTGTTTTAATTTTTGGAGAAGTTTTTTCGAAAAATCAGCAACGCTTAAGCACAGGTAATGTTCTTATCTAAAATTTTTATGGTAGGTCAATTCACTCTAGTATCAAAACTAACAGCACACTATTGAAACAAGTGAATACGAAGATAACAAATTTATTGGTAGGTAGTGTCCTCTTAATATATTTTTTTTGATTTAAAAATTAGATTACAAAGCAATTATTTAAAAGTTTAAAATAGATGCAGGCGCCGTCGGGGCCCCCTGAGCCAACGATTTGTGGTTCTCATTGCCCCGGCTACTCCTGCGGTTGTTGCGGCACTGCCCTTCTCCCCTATAAAATGGTAATATAGCTGTAGTTGCCGATGCTTAAGATCAATAATATAAAAATGACACAGCCTACAAACAGCACAACCGAGAAGGTTGGTTTATAATAATTCCAATGTGTGGATGAGTGATTTAAAAATATTATTGTTTGGATGATTTTTTTTTATTAGGTAACCTCTGTTGTATAGTAGGTGTCAAATGTACCTCGTGTCATTGAGGTCACTGTAATGTATGTGTTAAATTTAAACTCAATGATAATCATTGTATACGATGAAAAAAGATTCTGAGAGGAAAAGTTCAACTTTCAGGTAACCAAGGTCACCAGACAATTATTTTAAAAATAATATTAACATTTTAGCAAAGGTTTATAATTTTTTTTTTAATTCCTGGTTATTTTGAAATTTTTTACTTTTAATCAAAAAAGTTGAGTTTTACTATAGTGTCTTTAGACACTAAAATAACACACATTGTTGTATTATAACTACATTCGTTGTTCTGCTCAGAATCCAAAACTAGAAAAAAATCATTTTAAAATAACTACCGAACTTAGCAAAAAAATAATTTCATACTTCGAAAGTGGTAACATAACATATATTTCCATAACATTGTGCTAAAATTTAAGTAAAAGAAAGTAAACCCTGCTCATATCTAATAGAAAAAAAATAAACAATTAATTTTTATAACTGATATTAAGTACCAAAATTTGATATTTTAGGTTAATAATTGTCATTGAAAAGTATGAAAAAAATAACCTGTGTGGTGAAGTAATTCAATTTTATAGTAAAAATGTATATATTCTGCCATTATTTTTATTTTAAATTTTGAATACATACTTAATATATTATTTGACAAGAATTACATATAGTTAAAAAAAATTATAGGTAGAGATTAGGAGAGGCTAGTGAGCTAAACTCCTAAAGAATATGTTCAAACCCACCCATTGGATCAAAATAATGAAAGCATAGTTCTTTGTGATAAAACATTTCAAGTCCCATGGCTGAAATAAAAAAAAATTACCTATGACTTGAATGTATTTATGCAGAGTGAAATGTAGCCTTTAACAATTTATCAATTAATATCAAAAACGACATACATTTTCATGGTTCATGTGTTTTAACATGCGAAGCTCTCGATAGGTACGTTTAGCATGAACCGCTGACTGAAATGGTCTGGCAAGTTTTTTGATAGCAACTTTCAGCCCCGTCTGATTGTCAACAGCTGAGCTATAAAATACAATAATAAAAAAAAGATCAAGTTTATTGAAAATAAGAAAATAATTTAAATAGAAATTAGTAGGTAATATTAAATACCAAACTTGGCCGTAGGCACCAAGACCAACGGGAGTGAGCATTTGATACCTATCGGGTACTTCCCATTCGGTCTTGTTAATTTCGATTTTGTAATACTTCATTGTGAAACGCTGGTTTGAAGTCTGAGACGGACCTATGACTGTAAATTATAATATTATAATAACATAATATAATAACTGTACCGATATAATATTATTGTGTACTATTGAAATTTGAAGCTTATCAAATAAACGTGACCCTCACGGCCTCACGATACGAATGAAAACAATTATTATCGAATCATCTTCGTGTATTTTGAGTTATAAAATGGAGAGCTGTGGGAGTGCGGACTCGGCAGTTCTACGCCGCCTAAACACCTACCTATATAGTTAATAGCTACTAGTTAGTGGGTCTATTATATTTCATATTTTTTTACTTGGGAAAAATAAAAGTTTAATATTATGTTTCAGAATCGTCGACTGTGATTGGTGGGGCAACGCAGTTCGAATGTGGGCCTTCACTTCGCCCTGAACCAAGAATCAAGATATTACAATTTAACATAATGATAAATTGATAAACTACAGCTGATAACGCGAAAACGCGTTAATTTCGCGTTAACTTATCTATGATCGACAGTATAAGAATGAAACAGAAAACGATTTACGAATTTACGATAATGATTAATAATTTACCTTTTCTACTACCATAACACTTTTGAGTCTTTAGTCTTGACTTCTTGAGGCTTTGCTCTTGTCTTGACGTGGAGCCCGTGGACTGGGAAGTTATTGTCTATCTGGCGTCTACAACAAATCGAAGAGTTCTAAAACGCAATTTATCATTTATATCTTAAATCATAAAACAGGACGCGTGGAAGAAAATTGAAACATGAAAAACGTGTGTGATTAGATGGATGCTAACCAATTTGTAATTATCAATAATCATTCATCAATGGCTGTCGAGAAATTATTGACAAAACAACTAGCGACGACTAGGAAATTGCGGAAAACTATAATAGAACTATCTTCGTAGAATACCTACAGAATACGGTGTTATTCCTTCTTATTTCCAGTTCTAACTAACTATAGTTTCACGTATGTCGATTACTCGATTGCCAAGACACATTAGTACATTACACAATTACGAAACCACGATTGGCGATTAAAGATAATGTATCTTTAATCGTGTACACAACCGAACGTTATCAACTATCACCAATTTCGAAGGTCAATACTATAAAAAAAAAAATACAACAGTACAACTTTACATTATTATTTATTAATATTCGAGATTGAGAAAACGAGAACCGGGACTTCCTTATCGGCTATCGCCATTAATTGTCTACAATATTTTTTATCCACAACAACGTGGTGGTGTCGTTACGACGTTACTCGACAATCGGTGCTCACTAATTATTGCACACGTTAAAACTCTAAATTGCTTACGTGCACACTTTTTCAGATACTCGCTATTCACATAATATTATAATATATACTATATATGTAGTTACTAGTTACCTATATACTTATAGATACACTTATATAGATAGAAGTGTAAATATTATATTACTATTAAATTAGTCTATTATTTGCGTTACATGTAATTATTAATAATGGGTATATTTTATTGAACGTCAATTGGATGATGGGTATTGACACTATAAGTAGGACATTTTACCAGTCGGTCCGATTTTTAAGGCAGAAATTTCACCTCCATTACATGTATAAAATATAATTTATGGGAGTTTTGGATATAAATTTAGATTTTAATTATAGTACCTAATACAGTACAACAGTACTACTGCAAATTACAATGGGTTGTTGTAAAATATTGATCTGTCTAGTATTTGATGTACCTAAGGTTCATATACCTACCTACACTATTATAAATTACATATTATAATTAATTTATAATCAGTATTCAGAGGTGTAGCCAGGTTTCAAAACACCCGCGTGGTGGTGGAGGTGGGGTGGTAAAGAGGGCCATTGTGAATTTTTTACCGCATGTATCACTATAACTAATATTAGATTATAGTAATTTTTATCTTGCCTCCGGTGGGATTTTATCCTGCGGGCGCGCTTGGGGGGGGTTTGGTTGTTCAACCTCTCTCCCCACACTGACCATTATCTTTTCACCATAATAAATGTATTATTTATTCATGAAAGCTATAAAAACTTTGTTTAATTTAAACTTACCCCCCTCCCTCCTTAATAATCCTGGCTACGCCACTTTTATAATACCTATTTTTTTTTATTATATTACTTTTTTTTATTCTATTAATATTCAATATTTATGCATGGAAATTAATTTTGTTTTATTTTACACTCATAAAAAAAATTAAATACTTATATGAGGGGCAAATGTCAGTATTAAGGAGTTATTTTAGTTGCAATCTTAACTATAAATTATAATATTTTTCCACTAATCTACTGCCAGATGCGTTCTGTTTAGGAATCTGCACTGTGTATTATATTAAATTACATCACAACACATTTTTTTTTTAATTTTAAGGTTATTGGTGTATTACTGTCATCTACATAATGGAAAGCGTTTTGGTAAAAATCCGAAGTTAAAAAAAATCAACGAGATGATGAGAGTTGATGAATATCCGTGTGACGTCATAGAGCCGATGACGACTGAGCAACCGCCTATGTAGTTTGAATTACACAATGATTTTAATTTTTAATAACTTAAAATAGTATATCAGAATTTTTTTTCATAAACCTAAGTGCTTAAGACGATGGTGTGATTTAAAATTTAATATAATAAATCTTGTTGTGACATTACTTGCATAGTTGCATAAATATCATTATAAATTATTGATTTCGCGACTCGCGTTTTATTATCGTATAAACCAAATTTTACGAAATTCACTATAGTCTATAATAGTTTTATCTACCTACTATAAAAAAAAACTAGAAAGTATTTCAAAATTATAATCACACCAGTGTCATAAACACAAAAAAACACTTAAGGCTATCGTTTATTCACTTAAGGAAATCGTTGTGTGAGACCCACATCATATTTCTTGGATAATGACATACTTTAAATCTAAGCAAATTTGTTTTTATAATAGTCTTGTAATGTCCTTTAACAAAAATGACTTCACTGGAAATGTTCTCAAGCATTGTAGAATTGTGAGATTTTGATAATTTATTTTTTATATGTAAGAAGAAGACTTTTTACAGCCCGGCATTGAACTCTGGTTTTTTTTTATTTTAAATAATTTGTAAAAAAAAAAACTTAGCGTTTTCTTCATTTATTTTTCATTATATACTTATATACTATATAACGTTGAGATTAAATTATTAAAAATCAGTGTTCAATACGGCAGAATATTTTACTCTATAAATTGAAAAAAAATATAATCAAATTTGATTGAATATTTATTTATATTTATATATATTTTTTTATTAATTATAGAGGACAGAATAATAATATTCCAGTAGAGTGTATTTTTGGGGATAAAAATACATTAGTCCCGGGGATTCGATTTCGATACCGACCGTTTTTAAGGAGTTAGATATAGGCAATTTTTTTTTATTTTGTAGTGTATATAGTGCATAAGACATGAGTGAACGTCGCTGGAATACTGCATGCCTGCATAGTATAAGTGTAATGTCTTAGAATATTATAGACCATCCAAATATATATTTGATATTAAATATATTATATGTGAATATATTATTAGGTACTATAGTATACCATTAAATATAGATACTACTCTCTCACCCGTGTACCTAAAGGTTTTATTAAAATATACCTATTATTTTATGTAAGTATGTGGTCTTATATTATTTTGTCATTTTATCTGAATGTATCCATGTCTTAGCCTTACACTATAGTTGTGGTCTTAAACATAACAATAAGGAATAAGAATTAAGTAGGTATATGTAGTATGTTGAACACATGGACTAGTCCGTTGTTCAACACGATTCGTGTTTTTGTGCATAGGTCATTCTTGTAAAAAATACTTTTGAAAAAGTATTAAGATACTAATACTAGTATTCGAGTAAAAAAGTATTAAAAATACTTTTAAAATATTATTATAAAAATGTATTTTACGAATACTTACAAAGTTTTTGAATACAAATACAAGTATTTATTTAAATTTTATGGTATATAATAATATATAGATGTGAATTGTACACCAGTTTAGGTGCCTATTATGTTACTACTCATCATAGATTTTAACAATTACTATAAAATGTCTGACTTTTTAGAGATATATACATGTTCACATATTTAATTTTGCATTCAGATATATTTCAAATAATATTGATTCAATTTTAATGAAAAAAATATACTAAAGAGTGGTATTAACTGTTAATATGGAACTATTTTAAAATTATTAGATTTTTAATTTTCTTAAAAAATTCCAATATAGAAACCATATAAAATTTGATGTGGTTTTTTTTTAACTTTTAAATATTGTTATTACCTGCTATTTTACTATACAAAAACGAGTATTAGTTTTCAACGAAAACAATATTATTTTTATTCATGTAAATTTATTGTGAAAAATAATAAATTCAACTTAATAAAACGGACTTTATGGTATTTTAATACAAGTATTTAAATTTTGTTGAAAATACTTTAAAAAAGTATTCAAAATAGGTACTTAAAAATACATTAAAAAAATTGTATTTAGAATACCATATAAATACTTGTATTCGAATACTTTACAAGACTGCAGGCTTAGGTACATATTCAGATATTTTCTATACTCTGCATTTTATTTGATTAAAATATATATAAACTTCACTACGTCAGTTTGAGTTTATTGTTCGTTGCATACATTTTACATTGCCCCTTAAAAGAATATGCACCGTCTTATAATTGAGCATAGGTACTTCTTATCAGTCAGCGATATAAGTTTATATATGTAAAAGAAATAGTAGAGCGTTCGCCGTTCCTGTACGACTAGCATGAGCATGAAAATATCAATAATTAACGCACTTGTCACACTTAACAACTATTAATTATTTTCTTTTGATTAAAAGTATCAATCATTTGCCTATTAACTTTACAAAATCGTTTGCCTACTAACAAATTGACTGAGTACAACTGGCATAAGAGTGGTCATTTTGGTAGAAAACACAGGACGGGGTCCCCTTAAACAAAATAACCGGGGGAAATTTCCCTACATTTCTATATGTATATTGCGTATATAGAAACTATCAAATATCAAATACCAAAACAGAATGGTGAAAACCATGACGATATTGTTTTGTCATGTACTCTTGTGCAGCGTGTACACAATATAGTATATTGTAATTTGTAAGTTGATAGGTACCTAAATCAAAAACGTGGACAGAGGTAGTTTTTAAAATGTTAAGTCATATTATTAAGTATCATAGTCTTCAAACTGCATATAGAGGCATAAGGTATATTATTTGTATGAACATAGAGTGGCGTGCTCAACCGCTCAAGGTAGGGGAGGTTAGGGATTATACGGTATAACTTATACCCCCATTGTATTTTTTTTGCAGATCTACAGAAAACAACTTATTAGTAAGTTGTTATTACAGCTGTTTAAAATTCATTATTTTTTATTAATTTTTAATTATTTTTTTTTATTTGCGTCTATGTACACAATAAGTAGGTAGTCGAAATAATGCTTCGATTTCATCTTTGCAGCATATTGTACGATGGGAAAGTGAATCTAGTTGGTGCATGCGGGAGAATCTAAAATTTAAAATTTCTTGTACCTACTTAATTTTCAAAAACGTTGGGGAAAAAATAAATTTAAAAAAAAACGAGAAGAAAAATTAAGAAAAAAATCGATTTTGGTTTTTGGCGTAGCTCCAAAACAAATGACCGTAGATATACGACATTTTCACTGACTACGATTTTATGTTATTTTGTTGTAATTTTATAATATTAGGTGATTCAACTTACCGACTACCGTATTAATATTAAGTAGGTAATAACAATATAAATATAATATAAAATATCCACACTGACGAACCGTCACCGCTCAGAATCGTTTTTTGTATACAATGATATATTATCATTGAATTAAAATTTAATACCATCCATTATACAGAGACCCACTTGTAACCTACTGTACAGCAGAGGAACATCCACTTACCCGCTTTTTTTAGTTTTTTTTTCTATAAATGTCAAATAAAATTGTATTCGTTGGGTCAAAAAGCTTGAGAATTTAATACAAGTGCACAAGGCTCCTATTATATTGTTACAATGACAGTTGAACAATATTAGGCTAAAATGTACTTTATACATTTTTCAAATTAAAAATTTAAAAATGATTTTATAGTTAAAAATTAATTAAAAATATTCAACTTTTATTGCTCAGAATTGAAAGTTTAAAACAAGTTATAAAATATTATTCGTGGGTACTTGAAATATCTAAAGTATATTAGGTATTATCAGGGCTAGGATTTATATGCAATAAAAAATTGTAAAATATGCATTTTATATAACAAAATATGCAAAAATATGCATTTAATTTTTTATAAGATAAACACTAAAATATAGTTCCAAAAAAAATATTTATTTATTAAAATACATTAATGATAGGCTGTTAACAGATTTGACAAATTTGTCTTAAAATAATATAATTTAGAAATAAAATAAAATAAAATAATTTTGAAATAAAATGTATAATTCACATTAACTACGTGCGTGTTACATGAAATAAAATGTATATTTGACAAAAAAACCAAGTTTTACGAAATATACTATAAAACATGCTTTTATTACATTCTTATAATTGAAATATGCAATAATATTAATTTTATTCAATATTTGCAATAATATGCATTTTATCCAAAATATGCAAAAACATGCAAAATAAAAATACCACCATTTATCTCATCATGAGGTGATTTATGGACATAACTGACAAAATCAATAATCAGAAGTAGCAAAAAAAACATGCTGTTGCATATAAATCCTAGCCCTGGGTATTATAATATACAAAAATGATAATAAATAAATAATAATAATTTCACTTAATATGCTACTGTATTGATAAATAATAATAAAAACATAAATATAATATAAAATATCCTAGGCTGACAAACCGTCTCTGATCAGAATCGTTTTTCGTATACAATGATATTATATCATTGAATTCGAAGTTAACACCGTACTTATCCTATATCGTACCTAATTGTAACCTACTGTATATCAGAGCGAGTTCCACTTATCCGCATTATTTTGTTTATTTTTAAAAATACAATACATTTTTCCAGTCTTATAGTGTTATTTTAATTAAACAACTTGGTATTAGTGTGCTATAATGTAAATTAATTTTAATTGTAGAAAATTTCAAAAATGTACACAATTATAAGCTAAAAATGATTTTGGATGGCTTGAAACATATTTCGTGTTTTTGATATTACCACAACAATTAATTTAAATGTATAATTACCTATGACGCCCCCCCCCCCTTTGTAAATTCCTGGGCACGCCACTGTGAACATATTAATATATAGGTCAAAACTCAAGTCCCAAAGTAATTGCACATCAGCGCCTTGGCAGTCATTATGATTTATGATATATATTTATATTAAATCAATAAACGTATACCTAAAATATGTATAATAATAATATTATGATGATAATGTGTGCCGTGTGGTTGCGATTGCCCTATAAACTAAAGGGGTGATGGGCGATAGCCCTATAAATTACTAGTTGACATCTATGGTTGCGATTGATAAGAATCGCGGTTGTGTATTTATTATTTATTTACTCTATGTTGTGTGTCCACAACCGTGATTAGAATAACTGGATATGACGTCACGTTGCGGATCAATCTGTATTATAATGTTCTATGATATCAAAATAATTGAATAATGTCAGTGGCCATTGGCCAGTGCATAATAATCCTTATCCATTAGCGCCGTCACCCGATTGTTTCGTATCGCGAACTCTGATAGTCTGATGACTGATATGAAACATACTGTTAACTGTGTTGTATAACCGAACTACCGAAACAGTTGAAATCTGTGACTTGCGAGTTGTAAGTTAAAAGTCGAACTCACTATAGAACGCTGTGGAGATTGGGCGGTGACACCTCCAGTGGCCGGCACAATATCATCTCTTATGCGGCCATACTTGGTGTATCTGTCCTTTTGATTTACGTCGACCAACCCTGTGAAAATGGCTTGCGACGACGACAATGATTTCATTCGTGGCATATTTTGCCCGCATGTAGCCGTCTTGTGTTCGGAAAAGGCACAAGAAATGTGTCGTAAAAACAATTTAAGCTTCAGCGATCTGCTTAATCCATTTGCTCGGTTGACAGACGGTAAGTACACCCAGGAAGTACCCTCATACCATTCCATGACAGTACTTAATTGAAATACTGTGCTTACAGTTAATTTCAAAGACACCAATGGTGGTACGATAAATGTCCCATATCTTCAGATAGTGTTTTCCAACATGAACAGCCAGCCCTTGTCGATCACCAAGGAAAGAAGTCGCTTACATGATTCTGTTAATATAACAACCGAACCAAGTAACATTACTGTCAAAATTGGTAACGACAAATGCATTATATATTATTGTAATTTTAAAATCTGTAATCCGACAAAAATTTACTTGATAGGTGGACGGGAAATCACAATACCTGAAAATACGCCATGGTTTACTAAGTGGAGAACAACATTTTTACAAATTCAAAATGTCTCAGACCATGAATATACTAAACATTTTTTAGGATGTATCCTTTACAGAACTAAGTTTAATTGTTAATTAAATCAATGTCAATGTTTAATTCAATCAATTTTTGATTAAATAATTTCTTAACCAATATAAAATCAGGTATGATAGTAATAAGCTCTTCTGATGAAGATAAAGTGTCATCATTGACACAGCAAGTTCAACAATCAATTTTACCAAATCAAAATCAATCACCTAAGTGGTTTCATACCACTATATTAAGATATTATGTTGTTTTACATGAAAGCCTTAATCCTGATTTGAGCATGTAAGTTATTATAAATTTCAATCAGACAATGAAACAGAAAAAAATATTGGTGGGAGGGGGGGGGGGTCATAAATTAAATATTTTCATTGTCAATCTTTAAATTGAAAATTAAATTGTGCACAGTTTTGTAATAAATTATATATACACGCAGAGTATACAAATTTTTTAAATAGCTGTGTTATTAAAAGAGTATCATTTGGAAACATTTTGGGGGTAGAGGTTATGGCTAAAACGCAATTTACCACGCCCCTTACAAATTACATTTTTTTCTTTTAAAGACGTTTTTTTCAACGCTGATTTCGAAACTGTTTGAATTTTTTTGCGGTAACCATTATTGTGGAAGTTATGACCATCCAAAGTTTGCCGTTTTGCGTTTATACACATGCGCGCAACACTTCTTTAATATCTCGTGGAGGAACTCGACTTTAGCCACCAGAGTTGGCAGGAAAAAGGAGCCACTACAATATACTTGTGTTACTTCAACAAACTACTCATCTAATATAGCGACCGGAGCCGGTAGGCGATGGTAGGTCCCTCGAGTTTAAAAACGAGAGTAACTTGTGTTACTTTAACTAACCAGGTTCAGTTTACTTGTTAGGTTATCCGCATACCCGTAAATCTAAATTTGTTTTAGTCACTGTGCGTGGCAGTAAAGTAGTGTTGCGTGCATGCGTTTAAACGTAAATTTGCAAACTTTGGAAGGCTATAACTTCCAAAATAATTATTTCCGTAAAAAATTCAATCAGTTTTGAAACTAGCGTCACAAAACTCGTCTTTAAAAAAAAAAAATTGAAATTTGTGAGGTGCGCGGTAAAGTGCATTTGTGCTGAGATTTCTATAAACATGCCTCATATTTTTTTTTTATATACCTATTACCTAATGAATAATAATGAAGGTTTGGGACTTTTGACTTTTCCATGTTTTTTTGTTGATATATGTAAATTTGTTTTGTAGAATGGTAAAATTAAATATAAAGCTTGGCTTTGCATATTTCAAACATTTTTTAGTGCAATAAGCGATAAGTCCTGATCCCTAATAATGATAGTCAGAGAAACATTGTTTCATTTGATTTAGCTAATTGACACTTTTGAAAGAAGATTAATATTTATTATTTTTATTTCAGAGCTAATAAAATTATTGAAACATTACAGTCAACATATGGCCATAGTAGTTGCCATCTCCTTAGATTAAACTCGTGTACATCTCCTAAAACCGAGTTAACTGAAGGAATATGGGATTACTTGAATAATTCATTTAGTTTAACTGATAGTATAGATCCGCATGATCAGAGTGGAGAATTTGAAAACAGTTTGAACTCTGTAGATAGTTCTTTAATACATCCCCTAAGTCCACAAGAATATAACAAGAATTTGGATGGTGAATCAAAAATGGACATTCAAAAAGTATATGGTGCTTATTTAGATGAAAACGATCATAACAATATACGAGATTTAACCAAACATTTTGTTTCAAGATCACTAATACCTTATATTGAATCTCAAATACAATCTTTAAATGAATCGGTATACAAAAATATTTTTGATCCAATGTTATAACTATTAAATTAATTTTTCTTCTTATAGGTAACAAACAAAAAAGGTGTGAGTAGATCACTTTTAAGTGCAACCAAAAGATGGTTTAGTACAAATAAACCTACTGCAGCAGCCTTACCAGCTACAGTTATGTCAGTATAACAGAACTTACTATATCTTATAATATTTTAATAATGTATTATTATTTATTTAGTTACACAAATGATTCACCAGAGCTTCAAACCCGACGTCTAGCTGATTTATATATGATTTTGGGTGCCTGGTCTCTTGCTTTTCCATTATACCAGGCTGCCAAAAGAGACTTTAGTGCAGATAACGCTTGGATGTTGTATAGTGGTGCTATCGAAATGGCTGCTATTTGTGCTTTAATGTGCCCTAGTGTATGTGACAATCGAAAAGCCATAGAATATGCCAACGAGAGTGTATTGACATATTTGAATACTTGCAGGTCTAAAGTACAATAAAAAATATTGTGTATGTACTTTTTATAAATAACTGGTCATTTATACTATACAGGGTTCCACAATTTGCAACAAGAGCTACAATACTATTTTGTGAATTATTTGTCAGCCGGGAAATGTATGGAGAGGCTGCTAAAATGTTTATTCAGATGACAAATGAAGACTCAGATTTACGTAGTGCTCTACTTTTAGAACAGGCAGCATATGCTTTCCTGAAATCACAAAAACCCCCAATGTTGAGAAAGTATGCTTTTCATATGGTTCTGGCTGGACACCGATACTCAAAAGCAACACAAAGAAAGCAGTCACTAAGTTGTTACCAACAAGCTTATCAGGTTGAATTTCCTTGATAAATCAACTAAACCAGTTCATAATTATAAGTAGAAACTGGGGAAGTCGCTCTGGTGTTTGGTAGATTTCAATTTTCAAGTATACGTTGGTCAATGATAAGAGTACTGTAATGGATGTGTAGAATTTGACTGATATTTGATAAATGTTATCATTGCATTCCAAAAATATTCTAAGCAGAAATGTAACTATCATAGAAGTTTATTCTATTTTTGTCAAAACTATATTATAATATATAATTATTACATCATATATTCTTGTTGTTAACTTATAAGTTATAAGTCAATACTAATATTGTTGAATTTAGGGTTATGTTTGTAGATCGATCTAGACAAAAATGACACCACTGCTTTTAGTAATAAGTAGCATTTACTAAACGCGCGATGTACACATAAGTACTATTATAATGTAGTACCTACAGTATGTTAAAAGTCGGCCTTATATACAAGTGACCTATTGACCTAAGTATCATGCCACTGTTTAACAATATCCAATTTGCTTATAATTCTAACATATAATTATTTTTATTTTTAAAATACCAATTTTTTATAAAAATTATTAATTTTTTTATATGGATTAATAATTATTGTTTACATTTTATAGGTCTTTGAAGATACACATTGGACATTAGCAGAAGACCATATACAAACAGCTATAGGTAGACAAGCTACATTTTTAAAACACATGAAACAAGCTTCTGAAGCATATTCCAAATTGCTAGCAAGAGCTTCAAGTCAACCACCAGATCAACAATCTACCATTCTTAGAGATTATTTGAACATAAAATTGGTATACTAGTTGATATTTTCCTCATTTACATTATTTCAGATTGATTATCGTTTTATAGGAATATGCAGCAGAGAAAAATGACTCGTCGATCATTGATTTGGCCTTACCTCTCATAGATCAGAAAAAAATCAAAATATTGTTAAATGCAGACAGTATAATAACTAAAGAACATAGTTTTGATGACGACTTGTTGGACCCAAGGTGGTATAAAATGGAAGAAGATTTAATTACAGAAGCTCGTGGAATACCGCCATTAATATTTAAGCCAACTTTTGCTTTCTATGGTAGCAATGATGCAATAAAACAATTATTGTACGTGAATGGTAAGATATTATTTATTTTAATTGAGTTCAAAATAGTAATTTAAAATGGTTTCTACTTATATTAAAATATACAATGTATATTTGTATCAACAGAATTAGTGCAAGTACAAATGACATTATCAAACCCATTAAACATATCCTTATGCATTGAAAACTTATCATTGACATATTCTTTTGATAAAGAGTTAAATTTGGTAGAACCTCAAGTGCTAGATGAACTACTTTTAGCACCTTCCAGTACAACACAAGTAGCTTATACATACAAATAATAAATGTTTAATGATATTCTTAAACTTTTTCTTACGTATTACCAGGTTATACTTGGACTGAAAACTAAAAGTATTGGGATTCTAACTATAACTGGTGTTCAGTTTAGCTTATTGATTCCATCAATTATGAGTGATGACATAGTCAAACGAGTAATAAATGGTTGGCAACGTTTTGAGATGTTGAGTTCTATACAGTTCAACGTTCAACCACAAACTTCTTTATTAAAGGTAGATTATTAATACACTGTTTAATAATTATCTATTAGTTATGACCAGGGCTCTTGACTTTTTGTGCTTAATATATTTTGTAAAAATATGTTTATTTTTAATTATTCACTTTTAAATAGTTTATAAATGTACAATAATTACATATTGTAATATAAAAACACTCTAAAAGTAGTAAAAAACAAATTATAATAAAAATTAAATTAAATTAAATTTTTTTTGCGGGCTTGGTGGTTACCACTGTAGGGTTGCCAGATTTCTAAATTACCAAACCAGGACAATCATTGAATAACTTTTATTTTTTTTTTGCTTATATGGAAATAAATACTTACTATATCCTTTTTTTTATTTAAATATGAATTTTGAAAAAATAAACGAGAATAAAAACCATAATATATATTATACAAATAATCATTTTTAACTTAATGTACAAATAATTTATTTCTTTTCTTGTATAGATTAATGTAGAACCAATATTTTAGTTTATATTTAAAATTAGAACAACCAGTAGGTACAACATTATATCACTGGGGACCATATCTATAATAGTCTAGTATAGTATAGTTTTCTCTCAGTTTCCATTAACCGGGACAAACTTAATGATAGGCCAGGACACCGGGACATGCCGTTAAAACAGGTGACAAATGGCAACCCTATATATTAGGGCAAATATGTGGGACATACGTGGGACACAAAAAATTAAAATACTTTAATATAAAATACTATAATATACTATTTTTAATAATAAATATTAAATAATAAGACCATTTGTTTTTCATATCATTCATATATATATTAATAAATATTTTTTCTGTTTGTGTGTAAGTATTCAAACTCCTCCTAAAGAGCTGCACGGATTTTGATGACATTTTTTGTGTGTACATTTGGACCCGGTTACCTGGGCCTACCGGTTACCGGGTCCAAATCTGGCAACCCTACAGTGGTAACCACCAAGCCCGCAAAAAAAATTTAATTTAATTTAATTTTTATTATAATTTGTTTTTTACTACTTTTAGAGTGTTTTTATATTACAATATGTAAATTTTTGACATTTTTTGTGTGTACATTTGGACCCGGTAACCGGTAGGCCCAACCAGGGAAGGTGCTCTAACAGGGATTTTGAGATTTACGATAAAAACTTTTGTTTATAAATAGTTGCTATTGGTTATAGGAGAAATAATTAAAATAAATAAATTAGTATTTATTATTGGTTGTCATTGGTTATTTGAGCAGATCAGGTACAAGCATGCAATAAATCAAATTTTCGCACATTGCCTACCAAGATGGCTGAGTTGCACTTACTGCAGCAAATTACAGTTCAACAATCACAATTTTTTTAAGAGTTGTCATTTTTTTACGAGCAGCAAAGTGTGTGGGATCAGATAGTATATATTATTTTTTATAATTTAATGGCAAGTCGTTTTATGTATGTAATGTTAGAAAAATTTTTGATTTCTCATCTATATAAATACTAAGTATAGAATGATACCTCTCCTATCCACCTATGTATCACTTACATCAGGTTGGTCAAACCGTGACTGTCGGTGATATTGCTGTCTAATAATACAAACTATACTACGGGTTACCCTGAACTGAATAAATAAATAATAATATATTTTTTTTTTATTTTGGTGGCCCTCAATATTTATTTATTATTAATATTATATATATTGTGAATCTGTAAATTAGCCTGCTTAAAATAATAGACAGATTAAGGTTTTTTATTATTCTAGTATACGATTCACTTGTTACTAGCTAGAGTAAATAAGTCATAGATATCAGTATTAAGGAATAATTTATTTATTTTATTATGGTTATTATCTGTACTTAAATTATTTGTTTTGTGTTACATTACCTACATAAAATAATTGAACATTTTTTTTTTTTAAATAATGTTTTGTGTCTTGATTATTTTGATAATATGTAGTGTAAATGTTAAGTGGAATTATCTATAATTACATTATTCCCATTAAAGTTACAAAAATATATTTCTTATACTACATTTTTTTAAAAATATTTTCTTTGTATAAATAAAACAAAAGTCGTTCAAAACCGTTCACATTCAAACTTTATTGTACATTAATATAATATTGTGGCCTTCATAATATAAAATAAATATGTCCATTAACATTCAACATTTATTTAAATTATTGATTAAATACATCCAATGGATGTATGTGTGTTTAATCCATATTATTGATGATTGGTGTTTAAAACAAACTCTTATAACTATTTAGTATAGTGTTAATAATAATATTAAATATCATTTTAAGTATGTGTAAGGTATATATTTTTTTTTTTTTGGTTTTAGGTGGATTTTGATGGAAATCAGGTTAACACATTAATTGGTGAAATGAACATAATACGATTAACATTAGAAAATGCTGGTACAATACCATTGCATAAAATCTATGTGTCAACTTCAATTGAAGATTCATTTTTCTCAGAATCAAATCATTCTTGCAAAAACAAAAAAATTCGAAGTTTGTTAATTCAAATGCCTCCAAATTCGAAAAAGTCTGTAGAATTTTGCTTCAATAGTCCAGACACAGAAACATTTAGCCTTGATTTGTTATTTTATTATGAATCTCAAATTGAAACTAAAAAACAAGACTACAGATTATGCAGGGCTAGTTGGTTTATGACAGCAAAACCTTGTGTTAGGTTATCTGCTTCTGCGTTACTTGCAAACCAAAACAGTGAAACCCTTAATTTAAAAACAATCGTTCATAATTTATATAAGGTATTTTTTTTTATTTATTTCAGTTGAAAATTTTTTTTATTAAATCATCATTTCAGGGAAATGAAGTAGAACAAGTAAAACTAAAGCAAGTATTCTTGTACAGTCCAGAATGGACACTATCTAAAAAAATATACCCTCAAGGAAGTATAAAAGATTTGGATCAACAGCAGTCATGTCATTTATTCTTACAAGCTTGTCGAACAAACAAAAGTGGCATTTCCAAAATTAATTTTGATAATGAACAATTTCCTCAAACTGATATGTGTGAAAAATTTGTTTCAATAACAAAATCACTTTCAAAAGAAATTAAAATGCCAAAGTTTGATAGACACAAAGTTCAAACAGAGGTGTTGAAATGTATTGATCTCGTTTTGGCCATTTTATGGCAGGTAATGTGATATTTTTATTTTTATTGTGTTCCATTTTATATCTATTATTCTATTTTCAGGTAATAATCAAAGATCATTCAAATCAGCTGAGAATTATTTGTGGGATTCACAGGGTTTCATTGACAAAATTAAATTTAAGTGTAGCATGGCCTGAATTAGGGTGTTTAGATGTGTCAAAAAATATCTCCAAGCCAATAGGAAGATTAAAAATATTTGGACCTGATCGAAATATACATCCATATGATGGAACACCTCTACCTAATGATGCAACAGGATTGTTAGAGTCGCCCATGAATCGGTTAATCAATATTGCTTTTTCACATCCTAGTACCGTTTCACATTCCTTTAATGACAAAAAGTAAGTTTTTGATAGGTATATAATTCTTTTTTATCATTCATAAGTTATAACTTATAAATTATAAAATTTAAAAATGTTATAAGTTGGTACAAATGTAATTATAATTTTTATTATTTTAGAATGTGTATTGTATCTGTACTAATAATACTTAAGAACTGTGTTGAACACAAAATTGAAGTTAAAATTGATACTAACACAGCTAGTTGTTCAAAGTAAGTAACAAAAATATTTGCTATTTTTCCCCTAAGTATTTATGGATTTGGCTGATTTAATTAAAATTTAAAATTTGTCAGGTTACCTAATGAACCAGAATATTTCACAAAAATATCACTCGATTTGTTAAATTAATATAACCTTATTAGTTATTACTTATTATCCTACAATTTAAACAGAAATGTAATAGACATTTTTCTTTGTTTTCAGGCCGGATGTTGATGATCAACATTTCTGTTGGATTGGTGTTATCAATCCAAAGCCGTTTTTCTTGCCAGTTTCGGCAACGCGCACTATTCGCTTACACGCTGCAGTTGCTTCTCAAGGGTGTTATAAAATGACAGCTAAACTTGATATACTAGCACGACCTTATCCACCAGCTCAACATGCATTCCTATCCCAAATCAATTCGTCTTCTTCTTTATTAGTCATTAAAGACCCTAAATCTGAGATAACAAGTTAATTGTTACTACTTCACCTAGGTCTTAATCTATATGTTATATTTTTAAAAAAAAAATTACGATAAAAAAAATCATATATTATATTATATAGTAATAAAAAAAAATATTATGATTATGAGTATTGATTTTCCATTATACCGTCGATCGTATCTTTTATCGTACCAAACTTCGGCCGGTTGGCTGGGTTCGCATGCCAGCACGAAAGCATGACTTCATACAAACTGTAACAGCACAAAGTGGGCCTAGGCATACGGTAACCTCTGCGCAATTCTTCGTATATCATGGACGAACTTATCGTCGGGTATGGAGACCCTCCCAACATCATGATTTCCCAGAGAAGCACACCAAACGACCACACATCACTCTGAGTGGTGTACAACTGGTATTTAAGTGACTCCAGTGCCATCCATTTTACTGGAAGTGGATCGCCACGGTTCGACTTCTGGTAGAGATTCTGTTCGTAAACGTCCCGGCTAAGGCCAAAATCGCAAATCTTTATCGTGCGATGGTCGCTGAGCAGTACGTTCCGGGCGGCCAAATCCCTGTGCACGACTCGGTTATTTTCCAAAAACAGCTAGAATTGGCATAAAATTAATATAGTATGAGATATTATAATCTTAATGTTATGTAAAATTGACTCCTTCGCAGTGGCGCAACTAGAGTTCAAATCTTGGGGGTGCTACAAAATGTAAACCGTTATATGGCCGTGGGGGGGCTCCCCCCCCCCCCCCATTACACCTTTAAAATACTTTTATTTTGACTATGTTGTT
>NC_042494.1:33347745-33358955 GCF_005508785.2 Acyrthosiphon pisum | reverse complement strand
TACTCAATAACATTTAATTTTTCATTATTTGGTATATTATCTATAGCTTCAGCTACATCTTTATCAGCTTCTTCTTCAATTTCATTTTTTTAAAAATTTAAAAATTGCTGAATAATTGTTTATCATTGAATGACAATTTCGATATTGACAAACCTATCGCGTATCATAAACTCTTATTACATTGCCTTTCTTTAATCCTAATTCAGTCTGAATTTCAAGTAATTTTGAGTTGTTACTTGGTCGAGAAAAATGCACATAGAGGGACTCCAAAATATTAAAAAAATTTCGAGCAATATAATAAACAAAGTATATAATAATATATTCTAATAAAAAAAATATATATAGTATTATGTGTTAATGTTCTACAAATAGTTAATTAAAGCATATTTTACCTTAATTCCTTTGCACATACCTATCCAGAATCACTAATTTTAACCTGTGAGACATACAATGAGTACCTATATATGGCAGAAGGAAAATATTGTTTTATTTTGACTTGAACACCATTAAGACACCCCGACATTACGCTTGCACCGTCATAAGATTGTGCAACAATTTTTAATGATTTCATGTCAAAATTGAAATGACATAATGATATCTTAAAATAAAATTACATTGTTAAAACTTAAAACTATAGATGAAATTTTAAATTATAAAGACATTGGACATGGGGGTGCTTAAAATAGATTTGGGGGTTTTTAAGCACCCCCTAGCACCCCCGAAGTTGCGCCACTGCTACTTCGTGATCCTAGCTCTCATTATTTTCGATGTACATTGCCGCTCTACTCGCTCACATGCCCTGTTCCAACCCATAGGTATACCTCAAGCCAACTATCTTATTCTTAACAATTTTCTTCAATCGTTCGTCTAATGTGCATTGTTAACTACGCCCCCTCTTTTCACTCTAATTTATATAGGTGTTTATATATACCTATATAAATATATATATGTATTCTGTTTGTATATTCATTAACTGTTCACCATTGTTTTTTAGGATAATATATCCCATGTATTTTATGTGCAAAATAAAATAAATAAATAAATTACTATTATAATACGGACGTTTTGGGACATTTGCATTGTTCAGCATCACGTACATCGTATACCTACGTACCTAGCTTGGTTTCAAATTTTACCGTATTTATCTACATTATTAAAAGCAATAACCACTTTATTCTGTAATTGACTGGCGTCCGTCAGTAAAGTAATGACGTGCCGATGGGTTTCTGAGCAACGTGCGTCAAACCGACTAATAGGTCCTATACTCCTATTTATAAATTTGATGACCAGGATTTAATCTGTATCAATATTTTATAGGTATACCAAGTATAAAATGTTGATAAGAATTTTGAAACGAGAAATATTGGTGAGTAGGTAATTAAAACAATGGATAAGTAGGTAGCCAGTATGTTAGATGTGGACAGTAGAAAAAAACTTGAACTTCATGTTGGTTGAGTACCTACTTACTACTGACTACTATGTAGTAGTAATACTACACTAGTTGTAACTACCTATAGGTACCAATTGGCTATTCTATATTTCTACTAGTGCAGTTAAGTGTACGCATGGAAAACAAAAATATAGCGATGGATATATAAAGACATTTTCTTCTTACAGTGCTTGTTCCGTCCTTGTTCCTGTTCGTACTATAGTACCTTCCTACTAGTGTACTGTATTAGCGTATTACATTCCTGTGTTAAAATGTGTGCTGTAATCACGTTTTCGCAGGTATCGAAACGGTATGAATAATAAATTAATAGAAACTGGTTTCTTACCATGCCGTTTGCCGCTTGGCTGGCGAAACGCAACAAGTCATCCACCGTGAGGAAAACGTTTTCATCGCCGTGGTACAAGTAACAGTTGTTGAAGACGACCATCGGTGGCGGCGGACCCGTCGCGTCCTGCATCGATTCGACTCCCTTGCTATTCGCCGTAGCAGTAAGCTCTGCCGGATCCGTTCGGCCGACGTAAAAGTCGTTGGCGTACCACGATTTGATGCTGACCTATGCACGATAACCCCATACAGTTAATTTTGCATGCTCTTGACCTTTACCCCGAGGGCGATAATCGTCCCTCTTATCCTCAATAATATGGATAGGAAATTGTAGGTGGGCCGCGGGGGGAGGGACATTGGTCCGCCCAAAACATTCAACTTAAATATTTAATGTTGGGTACACACGGGTCATCGATATTTGTCTTTTAGATTCTTGTGTCTTTGGTATAAACTTTATTTTAAAGTTATTTGTATTATTATTTTTTTGTCTAGACTCAGAATAATTAGCTAAAATACTGGGAAGTGGAAATATAATTTTCTTGTTTTTTTAATGTATTATATTTTCTGGAATTTAAACATTTTTTTAAAAACGAATCCAGATCTTAGAATCTATAATTTTTGACCCCTGCTCTGTGAATGTGCTTTGGCGTTCTCTGGATATATAGGTACCTATATTATACAATATACCGTTATAGCTGCCTTAATTTATAGGTATACCCAAATTAAAATCTATCTTAAGCAATTCAATTGTACTTATCAGATTTACTTATTTTGAGTGAACGTTTTAAGTGCGATCAATATGACAAGATGAAGTAATGGAGTCCCAAATATGATTGTTATTTGATAAAAATAATTATTTCTTTAATCTAAAATTATAATATCCTTCAACTGTTTCTTTAATGTTGTCAGGGGTGGATAGGTAGTATTTATGTTACAGGGAAAGTTTAAAGGGGTCCCAAAACTGAAAAAAAAATGTGGTCGCTTCGCTCGCATTAGATATTCAATCTTACACCTTTACCTATAAATAAAATATTTCGTGCGAAAACATATTTTTAGTTTGGCGGGGGACTGGGGAAACGGCATATGAGGAAAATTCTTATTTCGGTTGTAAGAGATTTTTGAAAAACTTCGCGTAAGGTCATACAAATTCGTACAAATTCCGTACTAAATATTTGCTTAGAAGTTACACATAAATAAGTAGTTTTTGGAAATAGGGGGGGGGACGTTTCCCGTTTAGTCCCCACACAAATTATCGTATAACTTCGAAAAAAAATGTGTACGAATTAAGGGTCTTATCGTACAAATTCCGTACTAAATGTCGGCCAAAAAAAAAATTGCAAAAACACAAAAGGGGGGGGGGGGGGTTAGGAAAACATACGAGGATACTTCGGTCTTCGATTAACGATAAAAATGTTATATTCTATGTTAAAGATTCGTAAGCAAATTCTTGACTTGTTGTAGTAGTATTATATTATTAAAAATAACAGTAAGTAATAAAAGTTTATATAAAAAAATGAATAGTTTTAAATTTAAATTATTCCTATTTGGTGAATATTTTATTCTGCAAAAAAACAATGTGTAGACCTGAGTTGGCCCCCCAACATAAACATATAGACGGGGGCCCACAGGAAAAATTCCCTTTTCCACCCCTGAATGTTATATAATTCGGTAAAGCACGATTGAGATATGCTAAATTGCCACATTCACGTTTCCGAAGTTTTGTAATTTATTATTTTTACGTGTTATTACATCAATTATTATTATGATACCAAACTTAAACGAGCCGCAACCGCGAGCCGTGAGCTAAGCCCTGCTTGATCGATAATGTTATTGATTAATAAATTAGTACTGGAGCAATAAATATTAGTTTCTTCCCTAATATAGGTACTACGATTAACACGATTGAGCATAATTTGTCGGCGTATACCAAAGGATATAGAAATACAAAAGAAAACATACTGCCAGATTGAGCATAAAAAAATCTGCGATGTTGCCATTTTCAATTTTGAACTATAATATATGAAAAATATTCAAAATATGGTACGAGTTCAAAAATACCTAACATATTTCATTGTCAATAATAGTCAAATTTAATAGATGTTTGATGCATAATAATAATGGTAAACAAAATAATAAAATATTCATACATGCAGTTTATACTGCCAATCGTGAAGTTAAAATTGATAATAATAATAAATTAAATTTATATACCTTGGGGCTTGGGTATCTGTTTTGAAGCATAAGCGCAATTTGGGTTAAATTTGTGGGGGTGCTAGATTTATGTCGACTTAAGTGGTCAGTGGGGGGCTCTGCCCCCGACACCCCCTCCTTTCTTACAACCTAATGTTTTACACCTTCGCATTAATCTTAATATAAACAATTACCTATAACATAATACACTTTTATCTATATATTATTATTCTGATAGGTACCTATACATATAGGTAATACATGTATTATTATTAATTATTATTATGAAAATGATAAGGTCTTAGAAATAAATGTTTCCAAATGAATCGCGGAAAAAAAGTCCAGAAATATAAATATAAATATCAACACATGTATATTGTACTCCTAATTAGTAATTACCATGTACTATAGGCTATAACAAAATATAATAATATATTATATATTATAATGAAAATAATAATTAATTGTATAAAATATAGATATGATTATATATGAACACATATTATGTATACATCATGATTTATTGTGTTAAAAGTTATGAGTCAAAAAACATCAGTCTTAGGTATATACATAGTACAATAAATTATAAATCAAAAAACATAAGCCTTAGGTATATAAATACTAAAATTTATACAAAAATTACAAAACAGGAGATTGTTTAATATATTTAGATAGCAGATAATAATCATAAACATCAGTCAATTTTTGACTGTAAAATTACAACAATAATAACTCGAAAAAGCATAATACAATAATGAATAAATACAATATAGTCAATAGTCAATAACTGGATAAAACTGTACTAGTAGGACGTGTAGATATTATCTCAATAATCAAGTAATGGAGTAGGTACTATATAGTGTGTCAATATTACCCAGCTATTGATAAATTTTAACATTTTGACTGGTTATATACTATTATACTGGTTATATACTATTATACTGTTTATATAATATATATATATAAATTATATTGGTAAGTACCGAACAATATAAATTAAATATAAATGTAAAAAGGCTTATCAATAGTTGGGTAGTAAAAATGCAATTTATTGACAGGTGGTTCATGGCAGTATCAAACCCCCTATGTAAACTATAATCTTGAGCAACGAAAAAGAAGATCTTATAATATTTTCAATAGAACGAAGAATAACGATGATTATTTATATTATATTTATACATACTAATATTATAGGTACATTTAAATTTTTCAATAGTTATGTAAAAGTATAAGTCATATATTCAGATATATAATTATTTATATTTGAAATTTTAAGATTTTCTTTTATGGAATTACCTATATTGGTCTCTTATACAATTAAAAATTACATTTTACTAGTTCTTATTATTTATGATTATTAACTGTTATAGTAGTATGTATATACCTAAGACTTACTTATGTTTTTTACTTATGACTTATAACACAATATATCATATTGTGTTCATATTTATATTTTTGTTAGATTTACAATCTATTTTTATACAATTAACAATTAATTATTATTAAAACTTTTATATTTATATTTCTGGCCTTTTTTCCGTTAGGTTTTTCTGGGCTTTTTTTCCGTGGGCTTTTTTTCCGCCTACCTTTCCAAATACCTATGGCATAATAGTATTAGTCAATAAAAATTTGATGATGCTATCAAAAATGTTGGGGTGCTAATATGAATATTGGGGGTGCCAAGCATTGTAATTGTGTGGGTTTATGTTGAATTTAATTAATCTTACTCAACTTTTCTGTTAGTGTTACGATCAATAGAGTAACCTGGGATATAATGGCGCATGGGGCAAAATAAACTATTGTGTATAAGTAATTTAATAATATTGCTATCTGGTCAAACATTTTTGTTATTATGATTATGTTATTGAAGCCAAGTGCGATTAAATATTTTTTTCAGCAGTTGATAAAGTTTTGGCGGCAATATGAGGCAAAGTATTAATTTTATTCATCTGATATAATATTTGAGTAGTATTAGTAGTATTAGTAGTATTTAGGTAGTAATAGAAGTAGTAATTTGTACTATATAACGACACGTTAGGTGTTGCTTTTATATATATTCGTTTAGTACAAGTAGGTGACTAAACGTCAATAGGTACTAGTAAAATATTAATATGATAACAACTGAATATACTACAATACTGTTTAATATGCAGAAAATCATAATATTGGGATAAAATGGCTTAGTGGGTTTTGGGGTAAAAGTGCGCAGTATTTCTTACATGATTATTGATTACCTACTATTATAAACATTTAAATTTTCTGGCTTTAAATTGAATGTCTAAACATTCAATTATACCTATTTATTTATTAATTTATTTGAGCTAATGGGTACATTATATCTATGATTTATTAACAAATGATTAAATAATATTATGTAATATTTATCGAATAATTATACTTAAAAAAATTACTTTGACTTAGTATTTTATACTAAATACTGTATTAATAATATATTATATTAGGGACTTTTATATTATGCATGCATATTATATATATTTATATCTGACTATTTGATAAAAATAAAATAGGTAACAATCTTTTAATAAAATAGATTTTTATGAATTAATTTAGCATGCGGCCTATTACCCCATTAGGTGCGCAATTTTACCTTGATACTGGGGTAAAAATACGCATTTGTTATAATTTCTAATTATTTAGAATTTTTGGTATTTGCTTTGGTAAAATCAACTTTTGACCGGAAAATTGAAATCTACATAATATTTATGATAGGAAAACAATATACTTAACAATATTTCTAAAACGTGTATGCTACCACATAACAGCTGTTAAATGTTAGGTGTACCATTATACCCCAGGTTACTCTAATAATCTAACGACTCCATGCAAATTAAGGTGAGGTGAATAAAACTGAGAATTATATGTGCGATAAAAGCTTTCAGTTGCATTGTTAATTTTAAAAAATTAAATAAAACAACAGAAAATAACATGAAAGTTCTTTTAAAATAAAATAATTGTTTGTTTGGCGAAGGGAATTCAGACCAAATAGTTACTTGGCAGAAATTGGCAGTGATTTTCAATATAGGTAGCTGTGGGGATTAAATGTAGTCAGAAAATATAAAATCGTCGTCATGTGGACAGATTGGTATCAATTCATGAAATGCATCAAATACTTGTTAATACTATTTCGGAAATGTGAATGTGGCAACGTCGTATAAAATATATTTTATGCTCAATCGTGTTCCTAAAAAGGTATATGCTCAATCGTGCTTTACCGAAGCGTATATTATGATGGTGAATGATGGGCATTTTCCGTAAAAGGTTAGCCCAGACCGGTATATATCAAGCGTATTGTATAATAATCTCACCTTTCTCAGGTAAGTCTGCAAGTCACCCAACTGACAGTACTCGACGACCAGCATGCATCGCCGGTTGGCGTCCAGACAACATCCGATCATGGACACAATGTTCGGATGCTTTCCGACCTTCTGCATGAGCAGTATCTCACGTAAAAACTCGTCCAAGTCTCTGCCGCTGGGTCGGTCCCGGAGTGACTTAACGGCCACCGAACACGAGCGGCCATCGGCCGTCTTCAGCGTGCCCTTCCTGACAACGCCAAAGTGGCCGTGACCCAGGAACACGTCGGACACGGTGACCGCGTCATCGTCCAGCAACACGTCCACGTCGTCCAGCCCTTTGAGCACGGTCATGTCGTAACCGTCCGCTGAAGTACCGCCTTTATTATTACCGCAATCCGAGCCGGCCGCCGCGCGCTGGTGCAAGCGCCGTCTAACGACTAACGCGGTGCTGAACGCCAAAAAACCGAGCAGCGTGACCGTCGCCCACAGCAGATAGAACAATAATTGGCGTCGACTCATGAACTCGGTCCCGTTGATGCTGCGCTTCAGAAACACCACAAAATGATGGCTTTGTCCGATGCGTGAAAATGCCTGCACGCTCGTATAGCACCCGTTGCCAAGTGGTATGTCGTCGAACGACGCCACGTACTCAGAGAAGCCCGATGCGCTCTTCACCGTGTTCGGCGACGACTCGACAGTCGAAATTATGTAGTCCTTGCCTGACACGTTCTTTTCCTCATTGTCCAACTTGACCGTGAAGTAGTCTACGCCCCGGCCATCCGTGTTCGGACTCTTCCAGCGCACCTGGGCGTCATATCTGTCCTTATGAGTGCTCCGCACTGACGGCGTGTCGGACAGCTTTATGTCGTACGGTTCTCCCGGAGCTATAATACAGTAGATATGATATTTAGTATTATATTGGGTTGACGGTTTTTTTCAGTAACCAGTTAACCGGTGAGCAAGCTATTACTCAAATATCACTTGAACGGTAAACCGTAATAGTAATAGGTACCCAATTATACCTATTACAGTAGTAATATAATTACGAAGATACCTATAACGGTTATTGGGTTCATCGTCCACGGCTTGACACCATTGACGGGGTTTTTCGGTGTACTAGTTCTAATACCGGTATCAGATTTAAATTCCCTAGATATACGCGAATGGCCGTTATCCAGTACAGCTTGAAAGGACACGGAGCAATAGAGTCTCTCATCTCTTCTTTAAAAAAAATATTTATGCGTATCTATCCCTTTTAATAACCAGTTATATCCAAATCAATAAGACATTTCAATATCCAGGTACGCACTTTTTTTTACATTTTTGCATCCTTCTACTATTTTTTAAGCTTCAAATCAAGCAATAAGTATTATTAGGTATATACTAATCATGTACTGATGTATGACAGCCCGATTTTTTAGTAAAAACCTAAATCAGAACATTTTTAAAATTTAACCAACTCAAGTTTATTTAACAACTGTACAATATTTTTTTATTCCAACCAGGAATTAATAAAATTTTATATCAAATTACCAAATTAGCCATATAGGTAACTACCAAATTTTTAAATAAAAAAAAGGAGGGTAAGTGGATGTCGCTCTGCTGTACAGTAGATTACAAGTGGGTCACTGTATAATGGATGGTATTAAATTTGAATTCAATGATATAATATCATTGTATAAGAAAAACGATTCTGAGCGAAGACGGTATGTCAGTCTATAGGTATAAGACATATTATATACTTGTCTATGGTATTAAAAAAAATTGACCTATAATAGGTATACCTATAATAAATTCTAAATTAATCATATCACAATATTCATTAGGTATTTAATATAACACGTTATACATCAACAACAAGTCGTGATACTATCATAGATATATAATAGTATACTTTAGAAGTTTCATGTACCCACGAATAATATTATACAATCGCAACAAAATAACTAAAATAGTTATTCTAGGTATTTTAATATGTAATTTCGTCCAAATTTGAACTTAAAATGAGTATAAAAATAAACTGTGCTTATGTGTTTTATCAAATGTAAAAGGTATTCTAAAATTTTTTGGATCGACATATTTATGTGAGGCTGTTTTTAGTAAGGTAACATTTATAAAAAACAAATACAGAAATCGTTTGAGTGATGTGCATTTGGACAATTTACTGCGGTTGTCAACATCAAATACAACCGTAAACATAAACAAGATTATAAAAGAAACAGAAAGGTACCGTCAATCAACATCAAAACAACATTAAATCAAATAAATTATTTTTAATTAAAAAAATATATAAATTTAATGAACTAGTATAATAATATGAATGATTTGTATTTTGTATAAAAAAAACTTTGAATTTAAATTTAAAATTACAATTATAAATTCAAGAAAAACATTTGTGTCATTCATGTACTTTTTCCTACAATACCCTTTTCTAACAATATATATATAATTGTTATGTTTTTAATTACAAACTTACCCCCACCCAAATACAATCCCATCCCAGAACAGTTAAGAGTCATCATAGTTGAAAAACGTAGAGCCCGAGCTCTTTACCAACGTACTCGCTTACCCTCTCATAAACAAAATTATAACCGTTTAGCAAACTCATTGAAAAAACTGATCGCTAAACACAAGGATACAGTTCTCACTCATAATTTAACCAATCTTACTCCAAAAGATGGCAGTCTTTGGAAAGCTACTAAGAAAGTCTTACGCTATAAAGCTTCTAATCTACCATTAAAAAAATCCGACGGGAGTCTAACCACCTCTGATTTAGAAAAAGCTGAGCTATTCAAACTACACCTCTCTGAGATATTTCACCCACACTTAGATATTGTAGATTTAGAAAACACTAATGTTGTGAATACTGCTCTTGATGCTCCTCTTCAACCCTCGCCACCAGTTAAATCTTTCTCACCTAATGAAGTCAAATATCTTATACATCTCATACATAAATACCCACGCAATAAGTCTCCTGGTTTCGACCTCATTACGTCTGAAGTTGCTAAAAATCTACCAAAAAGGGCCATTGTTCACCTAACTCATATATACAATTCAATACTCATACTTTCATATTTTCCACTGCTTTGGAAATTTTCAAATATAATCATGATCTAAAAGCCAAATAAACCCCCTGATTCTACCGCTTCCTACAGACCAATAAGTCTCCTACCTTTCTTTGCAAAAATCCTAGAAAGACTACTGCTCAAACGTATCGCTCCAATCATCGCTGAAAAACAAATCCTCCCCGATTATCAATTTGGTTTTCGTACCTCACATCCAACTATACTCTATTCAGAATAACCTTGCCCACTTTCGCGCACGCCACTGAGCCGCCGGCAGCCGTCAGACCCCCTGGCGAAAGTCAGGAGCGCTGTGATTGGTCGTTAGTTGTCGACGGCTTCCGTCACCGGTCGCTATCGTATACGTATACACCTGCGGGACGTCGGCGGGGGTGTTGCTGCAAACATCAGCACCAACTGGTGGCAACAGACATGCGCGAACTCGACGAGTTTTCGTCGATCGAGTGGGCAAGGTTATTCTGAATAGAGTATATACACCAAGTCCACCGATTGGTAGATGCAATTTCCTACTCTCTTGAAAAAAAGTTATATTGCACATGTGCTTTCTTAGATATCTCGCAGGCATTTGACCGTGTTTGGCATCAAGGTCTGTTATACAAACTGAAATCCTTCCTACCTACATCCTACTTCCTACTTTTCAAATCTTATCTCTCTGATCGCTTTTTTAAAATTTTCTATGGAACTGCCACGTCTGAAATAGCAAGTATAAATGCTGGAGTTCCTCAAGGTGGCATTTTATCTCCATTACTCTACAATATCTTTGTATCTGATCAACCCACGTCTCCAAACACCTCAGTCGCGGACTACGCGGATGATAAAGTGATTATCTCGATTAACGATGACCCA
>NC_042494.1:33342483-33347394 GCF_005508785.2 Acyrthosiphon pisum | reverse complement strand
TACGATATAGATTGTATATTTTCTTCTAAAAATAAAAAAAAAAATGTTTTTAATTATTAAAAAAAATCATTAAAAATGTATGTGGCCCTCAAATAATTTTCAAAAATTACATTTGGCCCATTCTACAATCCTAGTGAGGACCGCTGGCCTACAGGCTACAATAAAGTACTTGAAAAATACATCCACTTATGAGTTATGAGTTAATGATCTTATGAAGAATATAACCTATAATCAAAAAATAGGAACAATGCCCTACGCATTTGAAAAAAATACCATTAAAAAAAAACTACATTTTTATTTATTTTTTATGATTACTGCGATATTTCATTAATATAAAAGTAAAACTGTAATATTATGTTAAATCATACCGTATAAAAAAATGTATACCGAATATAATTAATTATTTGTGAGTTTATAATTACTTGCAATCTGAATATACCTATCTACATTTTGAATTCTGAAATTATAGGTAGGTAGGATATATTTAAAAAAATTATTGAATAGAAAATGGTGGTTCAAAAACCACAGTGACTATAACATTGGGGAAAATCTTGAAAATCGTAATAGGTACGATATGAAATATAGTTTTCCCAAAATTGAGCTTTGCATCCGTCATTGATTAAAAATTAACCATAATAATTAATAAATAATAACTAAAGGAATACCTTATGTCAAAAACTGTAAAATAAAAATTAATTATTTAAGAATAGATTCATATGTACCTATTTTTTGCCATATAGTTGAAAATGAAACATACTCGTATTTTTACAAATATAGGAAAGCAGATTGTCACAAAAAATATTATCCTGTACAACATGTTGTAATGTTGTATGCCAGGGCCGTCCTTAGGATTTGCAAGGCCCAGGGCGAAAACAAATTTTTAAATCAATTTTACCACTTTTTTCAAACGCGAGGCTTCCAAATGTATAAGCAAAAAGCACGAGGCCCAGGGCCTGGGCCGTGCTCGCCCCCCCTACCCAGACAGCAATTTGTTGTTTAATAATAATATTATTATAACATTATAATAAAGAATAATATTAATATAACGTTATTATAATACTATTATAATATTATCATTACAAAATTATAATAATATAATAAAATGAAGACGGCCCTGGTATGCATATTATGTATATACTTGTCAAATGTCTATACTTACGACACGAGTTCAAGTTGAAATTGTTGAATTCCAGACACAACGGCGTTGAGAACATAAATTCTACCTTATTTCCGGAGATGATGGTTGACGACTTTTTTTTTAACCTATAGTACGGCTGTATTGTGAGCGTGTACTTCCTGGCCGGAATCAAAGCGTTTAATGTGTAAGCGTACGACTCTTTGACGTCCACATAACGAGTTACCAACCCTTCGAATGCATAGTTCGAGTGGTAAATGATTTTGTAGCGACAATTCATGTCTATAATAATTTCAATAAAATTCGTATATAATATATATAATATATATTAAAATATTAAATTATATAATTTATGTATCGCCATTTGCCGTATTGGAAATAAAAATGCCAATAAGACTCTTGCTGTAAAAACCTATTCCTATATTTTATTGTTCGTTCCTTGTGGGCCGTGTTTGGTTAAGATGTCAGCAGAATATTTGTTTTCCCTTTCAGACTCATGCGCGCAACATAAATAAAACACTTTCACCTATAAAATCGTTTGTTTTTTTGTGATTTTTGAGTAATCTTATAGTACCTTTTGGGGCCAGTTATACCGTCTACTGTTAAACTTCGATTAAGCTTAATCAACTAATAACAGATATTTAACCGGGCAAATTCGGCCGATTAAACTCCGGTTAACTTTAATCAGAGACGGTGCAACTGGCCCTAAGGCTTCGACGTCTGAGGTCATTAGCCTGTAAGTTTGGTAGGGTTTGGACGGTTGGTACGGTTGGTTAGGAACACGTGTATGTGTAGTAAGGTTTTTGCACACTACCTACGAACCCGGGTGGTCATCCATCCGAGAACTAGTGGCAGCGGCTGTTGCTTACTATCAATGACTTCACGTGATTGATTTCAGCCACTGCGCCGCGCCAAGCCACACTCATCATTAATCATTATTATTAGGTCGTGTACAGTAGATTTTTGTATAATCGACGCATATTATAGCTTATATAAGTTATATTATATTATTTATTTATGTTATACGTAGGTACCATTCGACGGCATCCAGGTGAGTGACGTGTTTAGTGTAGAATCGTTCGTCACGGTAAAATTGGAAATGTTGATCGTGTGGACCAATCCTTTGTTTTGTCCAACGTCCAACGTCTTGTGGACCTGCGTTTCCGCTGCGTGATACGTAGTGCCGTTGATCAACTTCCGGAATCTAGAAGCGTACTTGGTGTTTGGCTTTAGACTGTCGAATCGAATGTTTGTCAAATTCGTCTGGTACATGCATAATATATATATAAATTATATTATTATATATTTATATACGCATTACGCAGCCATCAAAAACCGAAACAGAAATTTAAAAAAAATATAGGTAGGTATTTGTTCAAAAATAAAACATTATTATTATAACTACCTCTATACGAATTAGCTTTATACCAAAATTGTGTGTATAATAAATGTGTGGTATACAATTTTTTTAAATATCATTAAAAAAAACTAAAAAAGCTTTATAGATATATAGTAAACGTCTAAATTCTAGAAAGATTGTCGTTTATAAGGTTATTTATATCAAGTACTAACCATTAACAAACTATCTAATTAGTAAATATTACATTATATTACTCAAACTATTATATAACTGTATAGATTCATCAATATACCTAGTTCTCAGTCTTAAGCCCCATCAGGGCTGCATTTAGGGGGGAGACACTGGCTACAACTGCCCCGGCGCCAGTATTTTGGGGGCATAAACATTTTGTGGTAGGAAATTTGATCCTTTGTGAATTATTAAAACTTTTAAAATTGAAATTATTTCAATAACAGTATAGTTATACTATTATATAAAAATATAATATTAAAGTATTATGCTGCTTGAAATTAAAAAACGAATGTATTTACAGCAATATCAGTGTTATAATAAAGTATAAAATAATAATAGTTCCTTAAGAGGATGATAGTACGCTACACAAAAATGTGTTAATGTGGCACTCGTCTCCATCATCATAATATTATCAGTGCATTTGATTCATTATCTTATAAATCAACTGATTTCGTTGCTATTTTTCTCTTTTGTAGAATATATATACTTACAATTATATGCGGTACCTACATGGGTATTGGGTTTTATACATCGCAGTATATCTTTAGTCAATACTATACATAGACATTAAATATATTTCATTTATAATTTTTAAAAATACCTCTGATATCAAATGCGTCTCTATTGTATCGTGAGATATTAATTCCACAACTACTTTAACACCGTCAATTTTATTCTTCGTAGTCCAAACGTAAGTTAATGAATCAAGTTCACGGCACAAAATCCGCACATTGTCTAATATATTTATGTCATCTGAAATATACATTTTATTTTAAAGTAAAATTAATAATTATATATAAGCATAGACTATAGAGTATATAGACTGAGTTATTGTTTTATTATATTCTGAATTCCGAAAAGTATTAATTTTTCTGAACTTTTATTTTTGAAAAATGTAATTTCTATATAGATATGCAATTTTAACATTTAGTTCAACCTTATTATACATCATAATTTAAAAAAATTTAAAAATTGAGAGTAGATATTATAGGTAGGTAAGTATACTATATGGACATTGGATATTGAACGAACAATATTCTTTATTAATAAAACTTGTGTGAAATGAAATGAAATACCCGGAAAAACTTGCATTTCACTGCTTTATTTATCTGAACTTGGGATGCTTAAATGTGCTACACTGTTAAAGTATTATTATGTTCATACATTAATCTTCATTTTTATCAGATGAAGATATGTTAATTAATATAAATACCTATATTTAGCTGTGTACTGTTGCATGTGATATTTGCCTGAAAAAAAAACACCTTGTGTATTATATCATTATTTTCACAATAAAAAGTGGTAGGTACATTTTTATTTAGTAATTTATAGTATATCCAGTGGCGTGCCCAGGAGTGGGGAGATTAGGTGTTGTACTCCCTCCCTTTGTCGCAAAAATACCCTTATTTGTGTCTTTGGTATTACCACCAAAATTTATTTAAATGTATTATTATTTATTAATTATTACTTACAATTCCCCCCCCCACTTTTGAAAATTTCCGAGAACGCCAATGAATCTACCTATATCCTATTTATTGAAATTATAATATATATTACATAAAATATAAGTTAATAGGTAACTAAATACTAATGATATCGGACTATCGAAGCAACTGCGCCTTAAACTTCAAACTACTTATTTTATTTTTGTGAATTTACGATATTTGTATACAAAGATAATAATTTTATTTTAAAAACTTAAAATGAGAGTACCTCAAAAATGGTACGTACATTTAAATAGTTTCCACTTCCCTCCTTGCTTTCAAAATCTCTAACGAGACTTTAAAAACTATTATTATAAAAAATAAAATTCTAACAAAAGCATAAAAACTTTAGGTTAGGGCCGATTTTGATGACATTTTTTGTGAGTGTTAAAGTGGTTCCCTGGATGGTTTAGATCAGTGATCTCAAACTCAAATTACCTTACGGGCCATATAATTTTAAAAAAAAAATTCGCGGGTCAAATTTTAAGTGTCACTTTTATACTTATACACTAAAAAGTAAAAACTAAAGACAAAATGAAGGCAAAGATACATACAAAATCCGTTTATTTAAATGTGACTTAATATATTATGAAATTACTTACAAGTAACCATAAAACATGACCGTTTGATAATATTTATGTATTTATGATGGGTAAAAAAAATTAACAATTTTAACAATTCTTTTCATATTTTTGTTCAAA
>NC_042494.1:33340525-33342433 GCF_005508785.2 Acyrthosiphon pisum | reverse complement strand
TTGGTAATTTCGTTTCACGCTTTTTTTTTGCCACTCAAGCTCAGCTATAGTTCGCGGATTTTATTATTTTAATATAAAATTATGCAGTTTTCTATTTATTTAAACACTGAAAATAACAGGTAAGTCTGATTAAGTGGTATGATTAATCGATATAGTAATTAATAATTAATGGTATCTAACTATTTTTCAGAACGTAAAATAATGTTCTCATGATGTGGTCTGCTTGTGTGGCAAAAAAAAAATTAAAATTAAATGAGACAAATTGGAAGAGGCATGTATCATCCTGTAAAATAGTTTTAAAACATCAAAATTCAAAAACCCATACCAATACTAATAAAAACTTGACCCCATATTTCCCAAAAAAACGTCAATATTCATTTGAAAACTGATGCAACAATCAGCAAAAAAAGTAAGTACCAATATAATATATTAATTAATTTTAATTTATATTAAAAAAATGTGGGATATTTTCAAATCATACTATGTACCAATGCCTATCATAATATTTTATAATTCATAAGTTATGACTAGAGCGCGGATTTCTATGCAATTGCATATTTTTTTCCTTTTAATATTTTTGGATTTTTGTCAGTTATCTCCGCGAATCATCATAATTTGAAGCTAATGGTGACATTTTTTTTTGCATATTTCTGCATATTTAAGGGTTATTGCATATTTTTGCATATTTTGGCAAAATTCAAAATTTATTGCATATTGAAGCGAAAATTTAAAAAAATGTATAAAATTATATTTTGTCAAGTAGAAAAATTAAAACTAAATTTCATAGTCACTAAATAATAATTTATATATATTATATTTATTTATAACATTATAAGATAAATAAATAATCGATTACGACGTAAACTTAATCGCTTTTGCTGTGTCGGTCGGTTATCGACATACCACTGGGCACTAGGTTACATCGTTTGTCGTTGTCTATAAATAGTGAATATGCCGAAACTTGAAATGCATATGATTATTAATTTAAATGATAAATACAATTTTTAAAATAAATTAAGTTGTTCAGAAAATTTCCTAAATATTTTTTTTTTAGGCGTTAAAGTTATTATTATTATAAGTTTTATTGTACATTTTAAATAAATAAAAAATTCTTGCATATTTTTTACATATTTTTATGATTTTGACTGCATATTTTTACATATTTTCATGGTTTTTACTGCATATTTTTTGCATATTTTCATGATTTTTACTGCATATTATATAGCATATTTCGATACTTTTAAGTGCATAAAAATCCGCGCTCTACTTATGAGTTATGACTTATAACACAATATATCATATTGTGTTCATATTTATATTTTTGTTAGATTTACAATCTATTTTTATACAATTAACAATTAATTATTATTAAAACTTTTATATTTATATTTCTGGCCTTTTTTCCGTTAGGTTTTTTTCTGGGCTTTTTTCCTTGGGTTTTTTTTCCGTGGGCTTTTTTCCGCCTACCTTTCCAAATACCTATGGCATAATAGTATTATTCAATAAAAATTTGATGATGCTATCAAAAATGTTGGGGTGCTAATATGAATATTGGGGGTGCCAAGCATTGTAATTGTGTGGGTTTATGTTGAATTTAATTAATCTTACTCAACTTTTCTGTTAGTGTTACGAGCAATAGAGTAACCTGGGATATAATGGCGCATGGGGCAAAATGAACTATTGTGTATAAGTAATTTAATAATATTGCTATCTGGTCAAACATTTTTGTTATTATGATTATGTTATCGAAGCCAAGTGCGATTAAATATTTTTTTCAGCAGTTGATAAAGTTTTGGCGGCAATATGAGGCAAAGTATTAATTGTATTCATCTGACATCTGATATAATATTTGAGTAGTATTAGTAGTATTAGTAGTATTTAAGTAGTAATAGAGTAGTAATTTGTACT
>NC_042494.1:33330311-33340475 GCF_005508785.2 Acyrthosiphon pisum | reverse complement strand
TATAGAAGACTTAAAATTATTTAAAAGGATACGATCTGTGCCAGGAAATAATGTCCTTCCTGTCAAAAGTTCAGCCATAATGCAGCCTACTGACCAAATATCAACTATAATTAAAAATAATTAATTATGTCACATTAATAACTTATACAAGGAGTATTATAAATATTGTACTTCTATCAATGAATTATAATAGCACTTTTTATGTCTTATCAAAATCAAGATAAAAATATTAAATTAATGATTAACTTTGGGATAAAATGTTTATATATTTTAATCAAATAATATCATTGTTTTTATAGTGAATAGGGCCCAACATTATATGCATTGCACATTTATTTTTATTAGCTTAAAAATTAGCTAGGTAAGACATAGGTATGTTTGAATCTTAGCCTAATAAGTTAACTTGCAAAATATTATATTATATTTTTAGAAATTTTTCAAGTATTAGGTATGCATATTTTAACATTTTAGATTCTGAGCGGAGCAAGATTATAAAATTTAAATTATGAGTATCATATTAATATTATTAACCTATATTTGATACTCAGAGTTTTTATTTCCAATATATATTATGTAACTCAGTCAATTGAAATGTTAAAACTAATGTTTAGTGTATATCTTGATATTGAAATTTAAATATATTATGAATATGTCTATAAACTAAACCTGTCTGATTGTAATGCATCCAGTTTAACATAATCTCAGGTGCTCTGTACCATCTGGTAGCCACATATCCAGTCATTTCACTTTCAGTTGGTCTTGCTAATCCAAAATCTAATATTTTTAGCTCACAATCTTCATTTACACCAATATTTGATGGTTTTAAATCCTAAATAAATGTTATACCAGAAATGAAATGACAAATTGTATATAATACATCAATCAATTTTACATACTCTATGGATTATTCCAGCAGAATGGATGTACTTCAAACCTCGTAAAATTTGGTAAACAAGAAATTGAACATGATCATCAGATAATTTTTGTGTACGTATGATATTATTTAAGTCAGCTCCCATTAAATGGGTGACCATATATCTATAAGAAAAAAATAAATATTAAGAATACATAAGTTATATATTATACATAAACTTACAATTGATTAAAATTATTCATAGTATTTGCAGGTGTGAACACGTCTAATAATCCAATCACCTACACATTAAAAACATAAAGTTAATTTTAATATCTTGGTTAAATGGTTTTTTAGAGACATTTCCTAACTAATAAATAGGGTTTGGGATTTAAACTTTAAAGCACTTACAAACAGTATTATAAGCACTCAAAAAAAATTTAAAAAAACAATTATCATTTTTACCCACTTAAACTAAAAAAAAAAACAGGTCTCCTCTCAAAATCTTTCTTTTTCCTTTTCTAAAGAAATTCAGATATGTGAATTTTTAAAACTGCACTAGTAGATTTTTGACATTATCCATCAAATTTTTAAAAATGTCATATTCAAAAAGAGTATTTAAAAATTCTAGTGTTTTAATTTTTGGAGAAGTTGTAATGAAAAAATCAAAAATGTGGGAAAGTCGATTTCAAGTAGACTTGACGACAAATTCAAATCTGTTTTCAGAAATCTTATCGGTTTAATAGATCAATTGTAATGTTTGGCAAAAAACACGTCTAAAATACTATGTCGCGCGTGTGTTAGATAAAAACAGAAAATCACGGTATTGAATCCCCTTAATTTTTTTAGATATAAAATTATCTGCGCTCAAGCGTTGGCTTTTATTCAATATTTTAATTTTCAAGCAAGTTATGAGCATTTTTAATTTTTGGTATTTTACATATCCATATCTTGCTTGAAAATGAAAATTTCGAAAAATCAGCAACGCTTAAGCACAGGTAATGTTCTTATCTAAAAGTTTTATGATAGGTCAATTCACTCTAGTATCAAAACTAACAGCACACTATTGAAACAAGTGAATACGAAGATAACAAATTTATTGGTAGGTAGTGTCCTCTTAATATATTTTTTTTGATTTAAAAATTAGATTACAAAGCAATTATTTAAAAGTTTAAAATAGATGCAGGCGCCGTCGGGGCCCCCTGAGCCAACGATTTGTGGTTCTCATTGCCCCGGCTACTCCTGCGGTTGTTGCGGCACTGCCCTTCTCCCCTATAAAATGGTAATATAGCTGTAGTTGCCGATGCTTAAGATCAATAATATAAAAATGACACAGCCTTACAAACAGCACAACCGAGAAGGTTGGTTTATAATAATTCCAATGTGTGGATGAGTGATTTAAAAATATTATTGTTTGGATGATTTTTTTTTATTAGGTAACCTCTGCTGTATAGTAGGTGTCAAATGTACCTCGTCATTGAGGTCACTGTAATGTATGTGTTAAATTTAAACTCAATGATAATCATTGTATACGATGAAAAAAGATTCTGAGAGGAAAAGTTCAACTTTCAGGTAACCAAGGTCACCAGACAATTATTTTAAAAATAATATTAACATTTTAGCAAAGGTTTATAATTTTTTTTTTAATTCCTGGTTATTTTGAAATTTTTTACTTTTAATCAAAAAAGTTGAGTTTTACTATAGTGTCTTTAGACACTAAAATAACACACATTGTTGTATTATAACTACATTCGTTGTTCTGCTCAGAATCCAAAACTAGAAAAAAATCATTTTAAAATAACTACCGAACTTAGCAAAAAAATAATTTCATACTTCGAAAGTGGTAACATAACATATATTTCCATAACATTGTGCTAAAATTTAAGTAAAAGAAAGTAAACCCTGCTCATATCTAATAGAAAAAAAAATAAACAATTAATTTTTATAACTGATATTAAGTACCAAAATTTGATGTTTTAGGTTAATAATTGTCATTGAAAAGTATGAAAAAAATAACCTGTGTGGTGAAGTAATTCAATTTTATAGTAAAAATGTATATATTCTGCCATTATTTTTATTTTAAATTTTGAATACATACTTAATATATTATTTGACAAGAATTACATATAGTTAAAAAAAATTATAGGTAGAGATTAGGGGAGGCTAGTGAGCTAAACTCCTAAAGAATATGTTCAAGCCCACCCATTGGATCAAAATAATTAAAGCATAGTTCTTTGTGATAAAACATTTCAAGTCCCATGGCTGAAATAAAAAAAATTACCTATGACTTGAATGTATTTATGCAGAGTGAAATGTAGCCTTTAACAATTTATCAATTAATATCAAAAACGACATACATTTTCATGGTTCATGTGTTTTAACATGCGAAGCTCTCGATAGGTACGTTTAGCATGAACCGCTGACTGAAATGGTCTGGCAAGTTTTTTGATAGCAACTTTCAGCCCCGTCTGATTGTCAACAGCTGAGCTATAAAATACAATAATAAAAAAAAGATCAAGTTTATTGAAAATAAGAAAATAATTTAAATAGAAATTAGTAGGTAATATTAAATACCAAACTTGGCCGTAGGCACCAAGACCAACGGGAGTGAGCATTTGATACCTATCGGGTACTTCCCATTCGGTCTTGTTAATTTCGATTTTGTAATACTTCATTGTGAAACGCTGGTTTGAAGTCTGAGACGGACCTATGACTGTAAATTATAATATTATAATAACATAATATAATAACTGTACCGATATAATATTATTGTGTACTATTGAAATTTGAAGCTTATCAAATAAACGTGACCCTCACGGCCTCACGATACGAATGAAAACAATTATTATCGAATCATCTTCGTGTATTTTGAGTTATAAAATGGAGAGCTGCGGGAGTGCGGACTCGGCAGTTCTACGCCGCCTAAACACCTACCTATATAGTTAATAGCTACTAGTTAGTGGGTCTATTATATTTCATATTTTTTTACTTGGGAAAAATAAAAGTTTAATATTATGTTTCAGAATCGTCGACTGTGATTGGTGGGGCAAGTGGGCAACGCAGTTCGAATGTGGGCCTTCACTTCGCCCTGAACCAAGAATCAAGATATTACAATTTAACATAATGATAAATTGATAAACTACAGCTGATAACGCGAAAACGCGTTAATTTCGCGTTAACTTATCTATGATCGACAGTATAAGAATGAAACAGAAAACGATTTACGAATTTACGATAATGATTAATAATTACCTATTCTACTACCATAACACTTTTGAGTCTTGAGTCTTGACTTCTTGGGGCTTTGCTCTTGTCTTGACGTGGAGCCCGTGGACTGGGAAGTTATTGTCTATCTGGCGTCTACAACAAATCGAAGAGTTCTAAAACGCAATTTATCATTTATATCTTAAATCATAAAACAGGACGCGTGGAAGAAAATTGAAACATGAAAAACGTGTGTGATTAGATGGATGCTAACCAATTTGTAATTATCAATAATCATTCATCAATGGCTGTCGAGAAATTATCGACAAAACAACTAGCGACGACTAGGAAATTGCGGAAAACTATAATAGAACTATCTTCGTAGAATACCTACAGAATACGGTGTTATTCCTTCTTATTTCCAGTTCTAACTAACTATAGTTTCACGTATGTCGATTACTCGATTTCCAAGACACATTAGTACATTACACAATTACGAAACCACGATTGGCGATTAAAGATAATGTATCTTTAATCGTGTACACAACCGAACGTTATCAACTATCACCAATTTCGAAGGTCAATACTATAAAAAAAAAAAATACAACAGTACAACTTTACATTATTATTTATTAATATTCGAGATTGAGAAAACGAGAACCGGGACTTCCTTATCGGCTATCGCCATTAATTGTCTACAATATTTTTTATCCGCAACAACGTGGTGGTGTCGTTACGACGTTACTCGACAATCGGTGCTCAGTGCTCACTAATTATTGCACACGTTAAAACTCTAAATTGCTTACGTGCACACTTTTTCAGATACTCGCTATTCACATAATATTATAATATATACTATATAATATGTAGTTAGTAGTTACCTATATACTTATAGATATACTTATAGATAGAAGTGTAAATATTATATTACTATTAAATTAGTCTATTATTTGCGTTACATGTAATTATTAATAATGGGTATATTTTATTGAACGTCAATTGGATGATGGGTATTGACACTATAAGTAGGACATTTTACCAGTCGGTCCGATTTTTAAGGCAGAAATTTCACCTCCATTACATGTATAAAATATAATTTATGGGGGTTTTGGATATAAATTTAGATTTTAATTATAGTACCTAATACAGTACAACAGTACTACTGCAAATTACAATGGGTTGTTGTAAAATATTGATCTGTCTAGTATTTGATGTACCTAAGGTTCATATACCTACCTACACTATTATAAATTATATATTATAATTAATTTATAATCAGTATTCAGAGGTGTAGCCAGGTTTCAAAACACCCGCGTGGTGGTGGAGGTGGGGTGGTAAAGAGGGCCATTGTGAATTTTTTACCGCATGTATCACTATAACTAATATTAGATTATAGTAATTTTTATCTTGCCTCCGGTGGGATTTTATCCTGCGGGCGCGCTTGGGGGGGGTTTGGTTGTTCAACCTCTCTCCCCACACTGACCATTATCTTTTCACCATAATAAATGTATTATTTATTCATGAAAGCTATAAAAAACTTTGTTTAATTTAAACTTACCCCCCTCCCTCCTTAATAATCCTGGCTACGCCACTTTTATAATACCTATTTTTTTTTATTATATTACTTTTTTTTATTCTATTAATATTCAATATTTATGCATGGAAATTAATTTTGTTTTATTTTACACTCATAAAAAAAATTAAATACTTATATGAGGGGCAAATGTCAGTATTAAGGAGTTATTTTAGTTGCAATCTTAACTATAAATTATAATATTTTTCCACTAATCTACTGCCAGATGCGTTCTGTTTAGGAATTTGCACTGTGTATTATATTAAATTACATCACAACACATTTTTTTTTTTAATTTTAAGGTTATTGGTGTATTACTGTCATCTACATAATGGAAAACGTTTTGGTAAAAATCCGAAGTTAAAAAAAATCAACGAGATGATGAGAGTTGATGAATATCCGTGTGACGTCATAGAGCCGATGACGACTGAGCAACCGCCTATGTAGTTTGATTTACACAATGATTTTAATTTTTAATAACTTAAAATAGTATATCAGAATTTTTTTTCATAATCCTAAGTGCTTAAGACGATGGTGTGATTTAAAATTTAATATAATAAATCTTGTTGTGACATTACTTGCATAATTGCATAAATATCATTATAAATTATTGATTTCGCGACTCGCGTTTTATTGTCGTAGATATAAACCAAATTTTACGAAATTCACTATAGTCTATAATAGTTTTATCTACCTACTATAAAAAAAAACTAGAAAATATTTCAAAATTATAATCACACCAGTGTCATAAACACAAAAAAACACTTAAGGCTATCGTTTATTCACTTAAGGAAATCGTTGTATGAGACCCACATCATATTTCTTGGATAGTGACATACTTTAAATCTAAGCAAATTTGTTTTTATAATAGTCTTGTGATGTCCTTTAACAAAAATGACTTCACTGGAAAAGTTCTCAAGCATTGTAGAATTGTGAGATTTTGATAATTTATTTTTTATATGTAAGAAAAAGACTTTCTACAGCCCGGCATTGAACTCTGGTTTTTTTTATTTTAAATAATTTGTAAAAAAAAAAACTTAGCATTTTCTTCATTTATTTGTCATTATATACTTATATACTATATAACTTTGATATTAAATTATTAAAAATCAGTGTTCAATACGGCAGAATATTTCACTCTTTGGGGATAAAAATACATTAGTCCCGGGGATTCGATTTCGATACCGACCGTTTTTAAGGAGTTAGATATAGGCAATTTTTTTTTATTTTGTAGTGTAGTGCATAAGACATGAGTGAACGTCGCTGGAATACTGCATGCCTGCATAGTATAAGTGTAATGTCTTAGAATATTATAGACCATTCAAATATATATTTGATATTAAATATATTATATGTGAAAATATTATTAGGTACTATAGTATACCATTAAATATAGATACTACTCTCTCACCCGTGTACCTAAAGGTTTTATTAAAATATACCTATTATTTTATGTAAGTATGTGGTCTTATATTATTTTGTCATTTTATCTGAATGTATCCATGTATAGTCTTAGCCTTACACTATAGTTGTGGTCTTAAACATAACAATAAGGAATAAGAATTAAGTAGGTATATGTAGTATGTTGAACACATGGACTAGTCCGTTGTTCAACACGATTCGTGTTTTTGTGCATAGGTCATTCTTGTAAAAAATACTTTTGAAAAAGTATTAAGATACTAATACTAGTATTCGAGTAAAAAAGTATTAAAAATACTTTTAAAATACTATTATAAAAATGTATTTTACGAATACTTACAAAGTTTTTAAATACAAATACAAGTATTTATTTAAATTTTATGCTATATAATAATATATAGATGTGAATTGTACACCAGTTTAGGTGCCTATTATGTTACTACTTATCATAGATTTTAACAATTACTATAAAATGTCTGACTTTTTAGAGATATATACAATATACATGTTCACATATTTAATTTTGCATTCAGATATATTTCAAATAATATTGATTCAATTTTAATGAAAAAAATATACTAAAGAGTGGTATTAACTATTAATATGGAACTATTTTAAAATTATTAGATTTTTAATTTTCTTAAAAAATTCCAATATAGAAACCATATAAAATTTGATGTGGTTTTTTTTAACTTTTAAATATTGTTATTACCTGCTATTTTACTATACAAAAACGAGTATTAGTTTTCAACGAAAACAATATTATTTTTATTCATGTAAATTTATTGTGAAAAATAATAAATTCAACTTAATAAAACGGACTTTATGGTATTTTAATACAAGTATTTAAATTTTGTTGAAAATACTTTAAAAAAGTATTCAAAATAGGTACTTAAAAATACATTAAAAAAATTGTATTTAGAATACCATATAAATACTTGTATTCGAATACTTTACAAGACTGCAGGCTTAGGTACATATTCATATATTCTCTATACTCTGCATTTTATTTGATTAAAATATATATAAATTTCACTACGTCAGTTTGAGTTTATTGTTCGTTGCATACATTTTACATTGCCCCTTAAAAGAATATGCACCGTCTTATAATTGAGCATAGGTACTTCTTATCAGTCAGCGATATAAGTTTATATATGTAAAAGAAATAGTAGAGCGTTCGCCGTTCCTGTACGACTAGCATGAGCATGAAAATATCAATAATTAACGCACTTGTCACACTATAAACAACTATTAATTATTTTCTTTTGATTAAAAGTATCAATCATTTGCCTATTAACTTTACAAAATCGTTTGCCTACTAACAAATTGACTGAGTACAACTGGCATAAGAGTGGTCATTTTGGTAGAAAACACAGGACGGGGTCCCCTTAAACAAAATAACCGGGGGAAATTTCCCTACATTTCTATATGTATATTGCGTATATAGAAACTATCAAATATCAAATACCAAAACAGAATGGTGAAAACCATGACGATATTGTTTTGTCATGTACTCTTGTGCAGCGTGTACACAATATAGTATATTGTAATTTGTAAGTTGATAGGTACCTAAATCAAAAAGGTGGACAGAGGTGGTTTTTAAAATGTTAAGTCATATTATTAAGTATCATAGTCTTCAAACTGCATATAGAGGCGCTCAAGGTAGGGGAGGTTAGGGATTATACGGTATAACTTATACCCCCATTGTATTTTTTTTTGCAGATCTACAGAAAACAACTTATTAGTAAGTTGTTATTACAGCTGTTTAAAATTCATTATTTTTTATTAATTTTTAATTATTTTTTTTTATTTGCGTCTGTGTACACAATAAGTAGGTAGTCGAAATAATGCTTCGATTTCATCTTTGCAGCATATTGTACGATGGGAAAGTGAATCTAGTTGGTGCATGTGGAAGAATCTAAAATTTAAAATTTCTTGTACCAACTTAATTTTCAAAAACGTTGGGAAAAAAATAAATTTAAAAAAAAAACGAGAAGAAAAAATTAAGAAAAAAATCGATTTTGGTTTTTGGCGTAGCTCCAAAACAAATGACCGTAGATATACGACATTTTCACTGACTACGATTTTATGTTATTTTGTTGTAATTTTATAATATTAGGTGATTCAACTTACCGACTACCGTATTAATATTAAGTAGGTAATAACAATATAAATATAATATAAAATATCCACACTGACGAACCGTCACCGCTCAGAATCGTTTTTTGTATACAATGATATACCTATTATCATTGAATTAAAATTTAATACCATCCATTATACAGAGACCCACTTGTAACCTACTGTACAGCAGAGGAACATCCACTTACCCGCATTTTTTAGTTTTTTTTTTCTATAAATGTCAAATAAAATTGTATTCGTTGGGTCAAAAAGCTTGAGAATTTAATACAAGTGCAGAAGGCTCCTAATATATTGTTACAATGACAGTTGAATAATATTAGGCTAAAATGTACTTTATACATTTTTCAAATTAAAAATTTAAAAATGATTTTATAGTTAAAAATTAATTAAAAATATTCAACTTTTATTGCTCAGAATTGAAAGTTTAAAACAAGTTATAAAATATTATTCGTGGGTACTTGAAATATCTAAAGTATATTAGGTATTATCAGGGCTAGGATTTATATGCAATAAAAAATTGTAAAATATGCATTTCATATAACAAAATATGCATTTAATTTTTATAAGATAAATACTAAAATATAGTTCCAAAAAAAATATTTATTTATTAAAATACATTAATGATAGGCTGTTAACAGATTTGACAAATTTGTCTTAAAATAATATAATTTAGAAATAAAATAAAATAAAATAATTTAGAAATAAAATGTATAATTCACATTAACTACGTGCGTGTTACATGAAATAAAATGTATATTTGACAAAAAAACCAAGTTTTACGAAATCTATATATATAAAAGTAAGTGGCGGTTTCTATTATCCTTATGATCTCGAAAACTACCCGACCGATTGACTTGAAATTCAACATAGATATTCAGCTACATCTGAGGAAGGTCAGAACCGACATGAAAAACCCACTCGATGTCTTTCTCGGTCACCAGGTCGAGACAGACTGCATGTAAATATTTTAATG
>NC_042494.1:33329841-33330211 GCF_005508785.2 Acyrthosiphon pisum | reverse complement strand
GATAGCAGTCGTTCGATACGCACGCGTTCTGTGCTCCCAATTAACTAACTCGCTAATTAACTGTTTTACCTATAACACCATTAGCTATGTGATATGTACGATTACGATTACGATCAATACTCAAATCTTTGTTTGTTTTTTAACAGTTTCAAAATCAGTTTTACAATAAGCTTAGTATAGTGAATAATTCGTAAGTATAATTTACTCTTTGGTTTAATAACTAAATTATTTTCATTAACAATTGTTATTACACACCAAACACATCTGGCGTAATCTACGTTGCTCCTATCTTGACCGCCGCGGCCGCGGGCCGTCAAGATAAGCCTAAATTACTTGCGCACGCTATCGCCCGATCTAGTTCTCGTTCTCG
>NC_042494.1:33324892-33329250 GCF_005508785.2 Acyrthosiphon pisum | reverse complement strand
TTAAGAATAGTTATACGTAACTTACACTCTTCCACGCCAATTAAACTTATCAAAGATGAATTGGAAGTCAGACTCTTTAAAGTTAGACAAGTAACAAACGTACTTCACAAAGTTAACAAAAATCCTCTTCCGCTTTACTTTGTTGATTTGGAACCTACGCCCAAATCTAAAGAAATCTTTGAATTATCATTTCTTCTTCACACAAAAATAAAAATTGAAGAACCTTACAAATCCAAAATAATCAGTCAATATCTAAATTGCCAAGAATACGGTCATACAAGGGCGTATTGTGGCTACCATCCTCGCTGCATACGCTGTGGAGCTGGACATCAAGCGTCGGACTGTCCCAATCCACGAAACTCCCCACCAAAATGTGCACTCTGTTCTGAAAACCATCCTGCGAATTACAAAGGCTGTTCAATCTACAGAGATCTACAACGTCGGAAAAAACCAACTTCAAAAAGTAATATTGTAGCTGATAATACTAGATATAAGTCTTCAAATGTACAAAGTAGCCACCCACAAAATGACTCTTTTTCCAACATACACCTATCCTCTGACCAACCAAAAACCTATGCTCAAGCTACTTCAAACCAATCCAATACCCATCCGCACCCCTCAACTCCTCTATCTCCTGATGCTGATGTAAATAAAATATTGTCAAGCTTCTTAGAAAAATTTGAATCTCTCATAAGCCGGCTCTTATCATTACTTACCAAAGTAATTTCCAATCTCCTAGACAAAAAAAATGACTAACTTTCATAATAAAAACTTTGTCACCAAAATCTCTCTCTTAATCTTGCAATTTAATGCGAATGGGTTAAAAATCATGCTCATGAACTAGAATTACTTTTAAATAATAAACGTATTGATAACGCACTAATCACAGAGACCCACTTCACAAAATATACTAAAATTTTCATTTCTGGTTATAAATTAGTCCATACTAACCATCCTGACAACACGGCGCATGGAGGTGTAACTATTTATATTAAGTCAATCATTTCTTTCCAACTCCTTCCTAGTTTTTCTCATGACTTCATACAATCTTGTGCATTTAACATAAAGTTAAATAATAACCATTTTACCATAGCTGCTGTATACGCTCCTCCAAAACATAATATAACATTTTCTAAGTTCTCAGAGTACTTTATTACAATCAAAAACAATTTCATTATCGGTGGAGATTATAACGCCAAGCACCAAGCTTGGGGTTGTCGTACACATAACCCCCATGGTATCACTCTGCACAATTTTATAAATACAAAAAAACTGAAAATATTTGCCCCTCCCGGGCCTACATACTGGCCCTCTTCCCCCCAAAAAAACCCAGACATACTGGACATCTTTGTAACATGAATACCCAATCATATACTCTGCCACGCTTCAAATCTTCTTGACTTAAATTCTGATCACTCAGCAGTTCTATTTACTCTTAATGCTTCTCCTTCGTTGCACTAAGCTCCTCCTTATCTCTTCAACCGTTTCACTGATATTGACAAATTTCAAGAATCTATTGACGAAAATATTAAACTTAATATCAAACTAAAAACACCTGATGATATTGATTCCGCAGTGAATAATTTAATGAAAATAATACAAACTGCTGCCTGGTCTGCTACAAATACAAACTTACCCCCACCCAAATACAATCCCATCCCAGAACAGTTAAGAGTCATCATCAGGGATCGAAACCGGTTTAACCGGTTTTCTCATTTCTGAACACCGGAACTGGAACCGGAACCAAAAGCTTTGAAACACCGGTTAAAAAACCGTAAAAGAAACCTAAGACCTTAAAAAACCGTTTTAAAAACCCAAACCGAAACCATAGAATTGAAAAACCGCTCTTGTACTGTTCTTGAAAAACGGATTAAAATTTAAAACTAATGTCGGTTTCTTTGAATTCCATAAAGTTAATTATATTATTTGTAATTCTACTATTTTTATACGAAGAAATTATTATGTTTGGATTTATTGATAAAAATCCCGATGCAGTTACTGAGTATTACGAAATATTAATATAATATATATTATTACTAAACTTATGATTGAAAATTGAAAGTACTAATAATATAGTGTGATGTTATTGTAATATACAATTAAATATTAATGTAATCGAATAATGATCTCAACCATAATGTGGCAACATAATATTATGTCAAATGCAAAAGTAGGCATGAGGCACCTAAATTAGGTACAAAATATTCAAGTTAATAACACGAAATTAGTTCTGCTGAACGTTTATTTGTTATATCGTATATTGTACACTAATTATACAAAGTAGCCATATTTCAGGGCTTTAGACTCGGCCCTTATAATAGTTAATAGATAATAAAAATCGAATCTACAGTAATTAGACAGGAAAATAAAATGGAATTTTTAAAAACCGTTCCAAAAACCAAAACCGAAAATTTTCTAAAACCGTTCTTTAAACCGATAAATATTTGAAAAACCTTTTTTAAACCGAAACCAAACCAAAAATTTAAAAAACCGGTCTTAAACCTAAACCAAACCAGAAAATTTAGAAACCGTTCCCAGACTAAACCGTACCGTTAAATTTGAACTGTTTCGATCCTGTTCATCATAGTTGAAAAACGTAGAGCCCGAGCTCTTTACCAACGTACTCACTTACCCTCTCATAAACAAAATTATAACCGTTTAGCAAACTCATTGAAAAAACTGATCGCTAAACACAAGGATACTCACTCATAATTTAACCAATCTTACTCCAAAAGATGGCAGTCTTTGGAAAGCTAATAAGAAAGTCTTACGATATAAATCTTCTAATCTACCATCAAAAAAATCCGACGGGAGTCTAACCACCTCTGATTTAGAAAAAGCTGAGCTATTCAAACTACACCTCTCTGAGATATTTCACCCACACTTAGATATTGTAGATTTAGAAAACACTAATGTTGTGAATACTGCTCTTGATGCTCCTCTTCAACCCTCGCCACCAGTTAAATCTTTCTCACCTAATGAAGTCAAATATCTCATACATAAATAACCACGCAATAAGTCTCCTGGTTTCGACCTCATTACGTCTGAAGTTGCTAAAAATCTACCAAAAAGGGCCATTGTTCACCTAACTCATATATACAATTCAATACTCAGACTTTCATATTTTCCACTGCTTTGGAAATTTTCAAATATAATCATGATCCAAAAGCCAAATAAACCCCCTGATTCTACCTCTTCCTACAGACCAATAAGTCTCCTACCTTTCTTTGCAAAAATCCTAGAAAGACTACTGCTCAAACGTATCGCTCCAATCATCACTGAAAAACAAATCCTCCCCGATTATCAATTTGGTTTTCGTACCTCACATTCAACTATACACCAAGTCCAGTGTCCACCGATTGGTAGATGCAATTTCCTACTCTCTTGAAAAAAAGTTATATTGCACATGTGCCTTCTTAGATATCTCGCAGGCATTTGACCGTGTTTGGCATCAAGGTCTGTTATACAAACTGAAATCCTTCCTACCTACATCCTACTTCTTACTTTTCAAATCTTATCTCTCTGATCGCTTTTTTAAAATTTGCTATGGAACTGCCACGTCTGAAATAGCAAGTATAAATGCTGGAGTTCCTCAAGGTGGCATTTTATCTCCATTACTCTACAATATCTTTGTATCTGATCAACCCACGTCTCCAAACACCTCAGTCGCGGACTACGCGGATGATAAAGTGATTATCTCGATTAACGATGACCCATATTTAGCCTCCGCATATTTGCAAACCCATCTAGGCATGATGGAAAGATGGTACACCAAATGGAAATTTAAAGTAAATCAAAATAAATCAGTACACACTATTTTTACACTAAGACAAGCACCTTGCCCAAGGGTACTACTTTATGGCATCCCTATTCCTTCATCACCTTCAGTAAAATACATTGGTCTAACTCTCGATCAACGCTTAACCTGGGCTCAACACATACGTGAAAAAAGACTATCCCTAAACAATCGGCTACGTATGCTTAAGAGTTTAATTGGTAACAAAGCCACCCCGATTAATATCAAACTTCTCTTGTATAAAACCTTATTAAAACCCATTTGGACATACGGATTGCAGCTATGGGGAAATGCTAAAAATTCAAACCTGAATAAGATTCAAGCTTTCCAAAATATGACCTTAAGAAAATTATTTAACGCACCTCCATACATATCAAACCATACCCTACATTTAGATTGTAACTTAAATACTATTAATGACGAAGCTAAACGTTTTTATAAAAAATTTCATAACTGTCTATCCTCTCATTCAAACCCACTCATTAAAAACTTATCATCCCTCACAATCCCAGGTAGCCATCCAAGGCGACTTAAACGTAAATGGTGCAGAGATTTATTACTT
>NC_042494.1:33320119-33324842 GCF_005508785.2 Acyrthosiphon pisum | reverse complement strand
TAAAATAAAAATGTTTTTAATTATTAAAAAAGTATGTGGCCCTCAAATAATTTTCAAAAATTACATTTGGCCCATTCTACAATCCTAGTGAGGACCGCTGGCCTACAGGCTACAATAAAGTACTTGAAAAATACATCCACTTATGAGTTATGAGTTAATGATTTTATGAGGAATATAACCTATAATCAAAAAATAGGAACAATGCCCTACGCATTTGAAAAAAATACCATTAAAAAAAAACTACATTTTTATTTATTTTTTATGATTACTGCAATATTTCATTAATATAAAAGTAAAACTGTAATATTATGTTAAATCATACCGTATAAAAAAATGTATACCGAATATAAATAATTATTTGTGAGTTTATAATTACTTGCAATCTGAATATACCTATCTACATTTTGAATTCTGAAATTATAGGTAGGTAGGATATATTTAAAAAAATTATTGAATAGAAAATGGTGGTTCAAAAACCACAGTGACTATAACATTGGGGAAAATCTTGAAAATCCTAATAGGTACGATATGAAATATAGTTCTCCCAAAATTGAGCTTTGCATCCGTCATTGATTAAAAATTAACCATAATAATTAATAAATAATAACTAAAGGAATACCTTATGTCAAAAACTGCAAAATTAATTATTTAAGAATAGATTCATAGGTACCTATTTTTTGCCATATAGTTGAAAATGAAACATACTCGTATTTTTACATGTATAGGAAAGCACATTGTCACAAAAAATATTATCCTGTACAACATGTTGTAATGTTGTATGCCAGGGCCGTCCTTAGGGTTTGCAAGGCCCAGGGCGAAAACAAATTTTTAAATCAATTTTACCACTTTTTTCAAACGCGAGGCTTCCAAATGTATAAGCAAAAAGCACGAGGCCCAGGGCCTGGGCCGTGCTCGCCCCCCTACCCAGACAGCAATTTTTTGTTTAATAATATTATTATAACATTATAATAAAGAATAATATTAATATAACGTTATTATAATACTATTATAATATTATCATTACAAAATTATAATAATATAATAAAATGAAGACGGCCCTGGTATGCATATTATGTATATACTTGTCAAATGTCTATACTTACGACACGAGTTCAAGTTGAAATTGTTGAATTCCAGACACAACGGCGTTGAGAACATAAATTCTACCTTATTTCCGGAGATGATGGTTGACGACTTTTTTTTAACCTATAGTACGGCTGTATTGTGAGCGTGTACTTCCTGGCCGGAATCAAAGCGTTTAATGTGTAAGCGTACGACTCTTTGACGTCCACATAACGAGTTACCAACCCTTCGAATGCATAATTCGAGTGGTAAATGATTTTGTAGCGACAATTCATGTCTATAATAATTTCAATAAAATTCGTATATAATATAGGTATATAATATATATTAAAATATTAAATTTTATAATTTATGTATCGCCATTAGCCGTATTGGAAATAAAAATGCCAATAAGACTCTTGCTGTAAAAACCTATTCCTATATTTTATTGCTCGTTCCTTGTGGGCCGTGTTTGGTTAAGATGTCAGCAGAATATTAATTGTTTTCCCTTTCAGACTCATGCGCGCAACATAAATAAAACACTTTCACCTATAAAATCGTTTGTTTTTTTTTGTGATTTTTGAGTAATCTTATAGTACCTTTTGGGGCCAGTTGTACCGTCTACTGTTAAACTTCGATTAAGCTTAATCAACTAATAACATATATTTAACCGGGCAAATTCGGCCGATTAAACTCCGGTTAACTTTAATCAGAGACGGTGCAACTGGCTCTAAGGCTTCGACGTCTGAGGTCATTAGCCTGTAAGTTTAGTAGGGTTGGGACGGTTGGTACGGTTGGTTAGGAACACGTGTATGTGTAGTAAGGTTTTTGCACACTACCTACGAACCCGGGTGGTCATCCATCCGAGAACTAGTGGCAGCGGCTGTTGCTTACTATCAATCACTTCACGTGATTGATTTCAGCCACTGCGCCGCGCCGAGCCACACTCATCATTAATCATTATTATTAGGTCGTGTACAGTAGATTTTTGTATAATCGACGCATATTATAGCTTACATAAGTTATATTATATTATTTATTTATGTTATACGTAGGTACCATTCGACGGCATCCAGGTGAGTGACGTGTTTAGTGTAGAATCGTTCGTCACGGTAAAATTGGAAATGTTGATCGTGTGGACCAATCCTTTGTTTTGTCCAACGTCCAATGTCTTGTGGACCTGCGTTTCCGCTGCGTGATACGTAGTGCCGTTGATCAACTTCCGGAATCTAGAAGCGTACTTGGTGTTTGGCTTTAGACTGTCGAATCGAATGTTTGTCAAATTCGTCTGGTACATGCATAATATATATATAAATTATATTATTATATATTTATATACGCATTACGCAGCCATCAAAAACCGAAACAGAAATTTAAAAAAATATAGGTATTTGTTCAAAAATAAAACATTATTATTATAACTACCTCTATACGAATTAGCTTTATACCAAAATTGTGTGTATAATAAATGTGTGGTATACAATTTTTTTAAATATCATTAAAAAAAACTAAAAAAGCTTTATAGATATATAGTAAACGTCTAAATTCTAGAAAGATTGTCGTTTATAAGGTTATATTTTATATCAAGTACTAACCATTAACAAACTATCTAATTAGTAAATATTACATTATATTACTCAAACTATTATATAACTGTATAGATTCATCAATATACCTAGTTCTCAGTCTTAAGCCCCATCAGGGCTGCATTTAGGGGGGAGACACTGGCTACAACTGCCCCGGCGCCAGTATTTTGGGAGCATAAACATTTTGTGGTAGGAAATTTGATCCTTTGTGAATTATTAAAACTTTTAAAATTGAAATTATTTCAATAACAATATAGTTATACTATTATATAATAATATAATATTAAAGTATTATGCTGCTTGAAATTAAAAAACGAATGTATTTATAGCAATATCAGTGTTATAATAAAGTATAAAATAATAATAGTTCCTTAAGAGGATGATAGTACGCTACACAAAAATGTGTTAATGTGGCACTCGTCTCCATCATCATAATATTATCAGTGCATTTGATTCATTATCTTATAAATCAACTGATTTCGTTGCTATTTTTCTCTTTTGTAGAATATATATACTTACAATTATATGCGGTACCTACATGGGTATTGGGTTTTATACATCGCAGTATATCTTTAGTCAATACTATACATAGACATTAAATATATTTCATTTATAATTTTTAAAAATACCTCTGATATCAAATGCGTCTCTATTGTATCGTGAGATATTAATTCCACAACTATTTTAACACCGTCAATTTTATTCTTCGTAGTCCAAACGTAAGTTAATGAATCAAGTTCACGGCACAAAATCCGCACATTGTCTAATATATTTATGTCATCTGAAATATACATTTTATTTTAAAGTAAAATTAATAATTATATATAAGCATAGACTATAGAGTATATAGACTGAGTTATTGTTTTATTATATTCTGAATTCCGAAAAGTATTAATTTTTCTGAACTTTTATTTTTGAAAAATGTAATTTCTATATAGATATGCAATTTTAACATTTAGTTCAACCTTATTATACATCATAAGGTAACTATACTATAATATAATAAAATTGGTAGGTACCTACCTATCAATTTTTAATGGTACCTAATCATAGACATATAAAACAACTAGATAGCCGACTGTATATTATTACATTATTTACATTGCCATAAGAATGTTGAAGTCGGGCCGCCATATGCCAACAGGGCAATATTTACATAATAACTCAATAGATAAGACACTGATATCTGATAATAAATCAATATATATCAATAATATCAATCATGCGATTTTTTAAACATTGCCCTGTTGGCATATGGCGGTTGACTTCAATATTATCCTGAAGTCGGCTATCTAGTTGTTTTATATGTCTATGTACCTAATCTACAATTTTTTTCATGATCTCAAACAGAATCCCAATTTAAAAAAATTTAAAAATTGAGAGTAGATATTATAGGTAGGTAAGTATACTATATGAACATTGGATATTGAACGAACAATATTCTTTATTAATAAAACTTGTGTGAAATAAAATGAAATACCCGGAAAAACTTGCATTTCACTGCTTTATTTATCTGAACTTTGGATGCTTAAATGTGCTACACTGTTAAAGTATTATTATGTTCATACATTAATCTTCATTTTTATCAGATGAAGATATGTTAATTAATATAAATACCTATATTTAGCTGTGTACTGTTGCATGTGATATTTGCCTGAAAAAAAAAACACCTTTTGTATTATATCATTATTTTCACAATAAAAAGTGGTAGGTACATTTTTATTAAGTAATTTATAGTATATCCAGTGGCGTGCCCAGGAGTGGGGAGATTAGGTGTTGTACTCCCTCCCTTTGTCGCAAAAATACCCTTATTTGTGTCTTTGGTATTACCACCAAAATTTATTTAAATGTATTATTATTTATTAATTATTACTTACAATTCCCCCCCCCCTTTTGAAAATTTCCGAGAACGCCAATGAATCTACCTATATCCTATTTATTGGAATTATAATATATATTACATAAAATATAAGTTAATAGGTAACTAAATACTAATGATATCGGACTATCGGAGCAACATGCCTTAAACTTCAAACTACTTATTGTATTTTTGTGAATTTACGATATTTGTATAC
>NC_042494.1:33312369-33319769 GCF_005508785.2 Acyrthosiphon pisum | reverse complement strand
AAATGAAGGCAAAGATACATACAAAATCCGTTTATTTAAATGTGACTTAATATATTATGAAATTACTTACAAGTAACCATAAAACATGACCGTTTGATAATATTTATGTATTTATGATGGGTAAAAAAAATTAACAATTTTAACAATTCTTTTCATATTTTTGTTCAAAATGTATTTTTATTGCGGGCCACATAGAAAGGGTACGCGGGCCACAAGTGGCCCGCGGGCCGTATGTTTGAGGCCACTGGTTTAGATTCACAATTGGACTCAGTAGGTCCAACCCGAGGAGGTGCTCAACCAGAAATTTTGAAATTTACTATGGACATTTTTGTTTATAAATGGTTTTTATTGGTAATAGGAGAAATTGAGAAATTATTAGTAGAAATTAGTATTCATTATTTTATAGGTTGCCATTATTGGTTTTCGGGCAGATCGGGTATAAGCATGCGTCAAGTTTAATTACAATTTTTTTAAGAGTTGTCATTTTTTACGGACAACGAAGTGCGCGGGATCAGCTAGTAAAATATAAAAGGACAGTATAATATTATTATATTTTATTTATTACAAATACCTATAATGTTTACTAAATATTCATTACATTCGCCAGTATGGCACAAAGACACATGTGTTTTATTACAATTGTATCTGGTGGTTAATAACTTAGTATACCTACCTATTAAAAGTTGTGACATGTGTGGGTGGGTACTAGGTACGACAAACTAATACATTGGAATTTAAATATTGAGAGTTTTGTGTATATGCTAGTTTGCTGCAGAACGTACAGTAGGTACCTATCTACCTACTGCACGTCTGCACATAAATATTAAGTAATTTCACTAGGAACTATTTTTTTTTAAGAGGATCCTAAGAAAAATATTTTTGAAATTTTTAAAGTTGTTAATGTGAATTTAATCATTGGATTGTTTTAATGGTATAATACAAAATACTGTTGTAGACTTAGAGATTATTGATATTATGCATTGCACATAATATTATGTGCAAATAATAAATTGTGACAGTGAAATAAATCCATTATGCATTTGTAAAAATTTTGATTTGATAGATATAATATGATATATTGATATGTGTATAGTTAAACAGTACCTATACATACGCCATATTTACCTGATACCTATAGTTTAATGTTAAATGTTTTATTTTTCTATATTACAATAAGCGCATGTAGCCAAGGTACTATTATGTAATACAAATATGAATTTTAAATTTGTTTATTTGAAATTCAAATTTAGATACGAGTCAATTCAAAGAAAATTCGATTAACATTATGCTTTTTAGTAGGTATGAGCTATATTATAAAACTAGAATAAACTACAGAATACGTAATTTGTAGGTATACCAACTATAATATTACTAGCAATATAATATGACTTATAGTCTATATAGAAGTACCTGTATATAAAACTATTTGTTAAAAATTATAATTTAGTAAGCATAATATGCCTTTAAATAAGTGAACAGTGCACCTACATAACACAGTATAGGTATTGTCGGCATATATTATAGCATTGAGTATAGATACCTATTTTAGTTATAAAAGCTAAGGCGTATATAAATACGTTATGGAGCAATTTTTTTCTATACTTTGAAGTTCGAGGCCAACTGATAACATACTAATTTTTTTCCAATAATAAAATACTCATAATATATTGTAAATAAATCTTATGAATGAGCGTAATTAACATATATAGGTATTCACTGTCGTTTGGCCGCTGGTACCAATACGTCCAGTCTTCCATACAGTACATGTAGTACACATACAATGTTTAGTCTCCACTCTAATCACTATTATATACAAATATACAATAATATGGTATTTTATCAATATTGGTAAAGTTGTAGTTAAATAAATCGGTCTTCAAAATATAAATAGTAAAAAAATGTACCAAAGTTTTCCTATTGATGTTTAAAAATGAGTTACAATTTAATCATACAAATTATTATAAATTATGAAAACAATTATGTTTATATTTATAAATTCTAAGGTGTCCCATGACTAAAGTTCATCTAAATTATATATATATAATAATAATTCGATAATATATGGAATTACTTATTCATAATATATAATAAATACCTAAAAATGATTATTTACTTGCCGTGTTCAAATAGTGTTATCGCAACGAAAAGTTTTGCGACTTATCAACCTAAACCTAACCTAAAGTGTAGGTAGTACCTTGATAAGTACTTACGTACTTACCTTAGTATTTACGAAAAATTGTACCGTGACCAATTTATTGTCTCTAAACTTATTGTGTTTAAACTCAACACATATGTACGTGTATATATGCTATCACCAGTCCTGTAAAGAATACTTTTAAAAAGTACTTGAGTAAATACTCAAATACATTTTTTTTTAAGTATTTAAGATACTACTTAAATACTTTAATTGTATAGTATTTCAAATACTTTTACTTAAATACTTTACAGGACTGGCTATCACACTATCGCAGTTTCGCTATAATATAATATACAGGTACTATAGACTTAACTGCAATCGTGGGTTTAGAATGAAAAGGTTCTAAATCGTTTTTATGAAATTGTCCAGTAGAGCAATTTTAAGGTTTGAGTTCAAATATTTTACTCCTTGAGCAATATTTTTTGAAAATATAAGTTCTAAGGCATACAGAAACGTGTATAGTTTAATTCACAACATTATAAATTATAATAACAATTTTCGGTATTGGTCAATATACAAATTAATAAAATACAAATTATAAAATGTTTAGTATGAAAAAAAAATATTTAATTAGAACTTTTTCATTCTTATTTATTATTTTTATTATTATTAGCTGAATCATTTTCAGAATAATGCTTTCTTTGCTACCAATCTTCTATCACGAAACAATGTAATAATTATGAAACATCAAAATCTATATCTCGGTCGTAACATTTTGTTGAATATTGATAAATGTAATAATTATTAGGTGTATTATTGGTAGTGATTAATGTAATTAGAACATTTTCATAGTAACGAATTGTTAATAATTTGGTTCCATTAATCAAGCGTTTTCAATTTGATTAAATTGTGTTTAGGTATAATTTAATTTTTGGTGATTTAGAATCTTTTACTTTTAAAAAAATTGTCAATAATGATCGTATAATCATAAACGTTAGCTTAAAAGATGCGCCTTTGCATTCTAAAACCATTTTAGTTAAAAGTGACTTTTGAAAAAAGTGCGATTTAGAACCTTTTCATTCTATAGACCCACGCAATATCTATTATCCAATAATTGTGTCGTGAAAATGTAAAATTGTATCGCCAATAAGGTAAATTGTACCTATGTATATAATTGTATAGGTACATGTATGATATAACATTTTACTCATTTATATAATAAATAAAAGTACTACTCATGTCGGCTGTCACACCAATACACCATACTGACCATAATAACATTTGATATTTATAAAGCTGGTAGCAAGTAGGTATAATATGCCCGTAAATATTAGTAATATTAGTCGTGGCAATGTGGCGAATAGTAATAGGTAGTTGTAAACTGATTCAGGTTTTAAAATTCGATGTCGAAAAATTGTTAAAATACTTATTACACATATGTATCTTCGTCCCAATAGGTATCTGTTGTGACTTGTGAAATGTACGTATCTATAGGTATTGTATAAATATAAGTTATAACAAAAACTAAACCGAACTTTTTATTTGTTCATATTATATATTATATTCTGCGATCTACCTAGCATCAGTATCCACTCGCTAAATTGTAAGGTGTATCACAATCACAGAATCCACCTTGACCATGGAATAACTGTCACTGAGCCACTGTATCTAATATTCTAATTCAATTATATAGCTCACGATCTAATTAGTTACGATTAGACATTACAATAAACTGAATAAAGCGAATTAATTGAGATTAAACCTAAGATTAAGGTTGTTTTATTCGTAGATGGAAAATATAAAGATTCTAATTTTCGAGTGTAGCAAGAAATCAATTTTTTTAATAAGTATGGTACAATATATATTGTATATATATGTATATACATTGGCTTGTTGAAGATATTTTGGCCTTCCTTGTTAGCATACTTTTCAAAAAGTTGAAATGACGCCCCTGACTTCTGTCCCCCACACCCCATGTTAAAATATCTTAGATTAGCTAGAATATATTTTTTTATTTTAGTATTATATAGTGTCATAATATATATTTTTTTTTCGCCCACTTTCCTACATTTAATGTACCTACCTATTCTAACTATAGGTACCTATACATTTATCTGTCACTAAAATCAAAAATATTTGTATTGAAACAAATTACAATTTTTAGTTACTTATATATATATTATATTATAATTGTAACCGTCGATTCGAAATTGGAAATTTATAAAAATTCACTACTATCGAGTATCAACTATATTCTTGACAAATTTAAATGATATCGGTAATATATTATAGATATTGTAATTCATAATTTGTAATACTTTTATTAAACCTATATTATGTTCTGTGGGTTGATCTGATTATCTACTATTGATAACATGTAAATAATGAATTGTTCTTTAAACTTTATAAAATAATTTCTTCAGGCGTTTACTGTATTAGAAGATTGAATAATTAATAAAGGATTTAATACATCAATTAAAATACAATTTTTTGGTAAGTCACCCCCAAATTGCACCTAGGCTTAGTAGCAATATAGCAAAGTATAATTATAAGTATTAAATCGGGTGGTTAAAATATATGTAGGTTAGTTATTACCTATCTAATTCATTGATTGTAAAGGATAAGAAGGTACTTACAATTTGAATTGCGTTTAGCTTCCGACAAAATTCATCTTCGTTCCAAAAATTTTGGATTGCGGCAGCCGCAGTTAGGGCTACGCAATATAAGTATAGACACATCAATGCATACATACCGAATGGAAAAATCTGACATTAAAAATCCTAAACTGCGCTGCCGATCTCTCATATTATGTAAATCAGTCGATATTCAAATATCTGTGTAAGTGTATACAACAATGAAATACGACACTGTATATGAGAATTTATTTAAAATAATGGATAGGTACATTATAAGGGTAACGTTTTTAGATTATGGAAATAAAAAACTATTTATACATTATGTGTATAATATTTTATTTCATTTTCATAATTTGATAGATATATATTATACCTATATGGCTATGTAGGTACCTAATAGTTTCACAATTCATTCTGTTTTTTTTAGCTGTGCATGTGCGTCTGTTAGTTGTAGTGTAAACACTTTTTTTCGAAGAAGATTTAATGTGGTTAAGGTTTCATAATAAAGGTACCAATATTAATTATTATATTATATAATATCTAGTACCTAGGTACACTTCTATACATCATAAATGTCTGAAAACTTTTTGTATCTCGGGACCAATATTACTCTTGTATATATTTTTTATTCTAGTATATATTATTATTTGGTACTTTTATTTCAATTTTGGTTTACAAATTAATTTGAACTTTTTGTAAAATTTAAGATTGCGCGTTATATATTATTATAATTTATAGGCAAAACACATTATATCTCGTGATAACGATTTTAGTTTCTCGATTCATCTGTATAATATATAATATATTATACATACAATATCCAGTATAATAATTTATAAGAAAACAACTAACAAGCTAGTGTTTTCTTAAATCCATATTTTCATGTAGGTACTTACAGTTTTATTTAGTTTATTACAATTAGCTGAATTTATAAGTATCTACATAGTGGTTTTTAGCATCAACAAATATTTAAACAGGAAATTCACTCAATGTGAAAGAAATCAACTAAAAATTATATTTATAGTACCTAGGTGGCTAAGTACTTGAAATTTAGGTACTATGCATTTTAAAATATTAGACAATTATTATAAAAGTCAACAATCTACGTTTTAATTGCTCACAAATAATAAACAATAATTAGTACCTATATTCAGATAGGTATTTATGACAGGAATTGGTATGAATGATATATTGATTATTGGTATATTGATATGAATAATTTATAGCTATATAATACCTATGTATATATGCATGTGTCGTAACTGTATACAGTGGCGCACACTGGAGGGTAACCTCTGATTTTAACTTTTTGGTAGGAGGGTGGGTAGACCCTCTAGCCACAAAATATCTACATCATAAAACTTCTACTATACGGATAAAAATATTAAAAATAAACTACCTATTGAATAATATACAAGCTATAGCCATTAGCCATTAGCCAATATATAGTAACTGATTCAATATGCCACCCCCTATTTATTGTTGAGTGTGCGCCACTGACTTGTATAGAGGTAAAACACTGGATTCATTGGTAGTGGCTGAATGGCTTGATATTAGGGGGGGGGTATAGGGGGAGTGGGGACTGTTGTTTCCGTCTAATATATTTAAATGTCTAAACGGCTAAACGCCTATAGTCTATACTAATAAGGTAGGTATTCTAAAAGTTATAACTTTTAACGTGTAATTTTCTTATAATACATTGACGTTATTATCATAGCGAATATAGCACCATTGCAGCATAATATTCAGTCGTCCGAAGTCGAGATCCGGCCACACAAGTTCAAGAAAGTTTGTTATTTTTTTTTTTTTTTATTATTTTTTTTTATTAAAAAGTATAAAATTATGAAATGTTAAATCAAACTTATCTATATTTTTAACTATCTGCCTTCAACACAAGCGTCAGCTTGAAGATGGAAGATAAATTATGTATTTCTATTTTATTTGTAAAATGTTAAATAACAATAAAATGTATAATTTAATAATAAAAAAAAAGTGTAATATTATTATTGTTCACAATTTTTTTAGGACATCTTCTATTTATAAAACCTTGGTAGTTGACCAACACGATCCATTCCAACTCCACTCAATTTTAAACACTTATAAATAAGGCCCTGATGTTGATGCTAAAAAAACCTATGAAGATGCCCTAAAATGTAACATAAAAATGGTAGGTACACATGTACCTTACTTCGCCTTACACATAATTATAATATATTATTACATATAATAATATTCGGGATCATTTAAGCTTTATGAAAAAGCTCTGGAAAAGCAATAGTTATTATTAAAAAATATAACATTTTTGCATAGTTCACAAATGGAAAAAGTGCCAACTACATCCCTCAGGCGTAGCAGAATTGTATGGTCCAAATTTGGCAATAAAAAAAACTACACTGCAGTTGAACCCCGCATCGATCATAAACTAGGCCGTCTATAAATGATGTAATACTTATGTCATGGCTTGCGAATAACTATTACATGTTACAGTTACATCAGTGGCGCAACTAGAGTTCAAATCTTGGGGGTGCTACAAAAGGTAAACCGTTATATGGCCGTGGGGGGCTCCCCCCACACCCCTCATTACACCTTTAAAATACTTTATTTTGACTATGTTTTTAAATGACTCA
>NC_042494.1:33276028-33311558 GCF_005508785.2 Acyrthosiphon pisum | reverse complement strand
AGCAATATAATAAACAAAGTATATAATAATATATTCTAATAAAAAAAATATATATAGTATTATGTGTTAATGTTCTACAAATAGTTAATTAAAGCATATTCTACCTTAATTCCTTTGCACATATCCAGAACCACTAATTTTAACCTGTGAGACATACAATGAGTATATATGGCAGAAGGAAAATATTGTTTTATTTTGACTTGAACACCATTAAGACACCCCGACATTACGCTTGCACCGTCATAAGATTGTGCAACAATTTTTAATGATTTCATGTCAAAATTGAAATGACATAATGATATCTTAAAATAAAATTACATTGTTAAAACTTAAAACTATAGATGAAATTTTAAATTATAAAGACATTGGACTTGGGGGTGCTTAAAATAGATTTGGGGGTTTTTAAGCACCCCCTAGCACCCCCGAAGTTGCGCCACTGGTTACATGTACGGTGTACACGGAAACGTGCAGATTATGGGTATTAAAAACCAATTCAGAGCGTCGACCAAACGGACCGTGGAAGCGACAGCACTTCTTGTAAGGGACAAGTGTAGACTTATCCCAATTGTAAGACTTACAATGAAGTAAGGTAGAGGGATAAGCAGCATGCACGACGCTAGAATTTTTTCCCAGGGGGGGCAGAGTGGAGCAAATATTTTTCAACAAACACTGAGGTTAATAAAATAAAATATAAATATTTTTGTATCATATAACATAGTATAGCTATTATATAGTATAGCTATATAGTGCACACGTTTTTATATTGTATGCTCAAAAAGTCTAAACAGATAAATAGATAATATGTACAAACTTTTGAATAGTTAAAAATGTTTTAAGAATAATGTCAAATATTTTTTATGTGCTTTATGTAAGAAAATGTTTAATTACAGACCTTCAACAACTATATTCATAACGAATACGGAATAATGATGTACCAAAATTATAATTTCTTTATGACTTTAGTATTACATACCTTTGTGAATGAATAATTATATTTCTTTTACTTACCTACATTTCATAAATATAAACTAAAGTAGGTAATTGTGTTTAGTAATGAAATTATACGAAAGTATTTTCATAAATTCTTTGATGTAGCTCTTTTAGCCTTTAAGAATAATGTTTTATGACTTTATTATATCGTACATCTTTGTCAGTGGTGGGGTTGGCGAGGGGGCTGAACTGTTCTTTGGGGGGCTAGAGCCCTACCTTGCCGCCGTGCTTGATAAGCAGTCTATATATGAGAGCCTCGAATCTCCCATTTTTCAGATTTGATTTCATATAGTTAAAACGAGCATCTCCACGCTAGACCAATATTTTAAATTAATAAATTGGACTTAGAATATTTAGATCAACAATAATTTTGGACTTTTGGACCGAGTGAAATCGTATATTTTCTAACAGCTAGTAATATTCGTTGATTCGAATATTTTAAATTATCTTGACATTTTAATCAAAATTTTAACGGCATAGAATATTACACTGGTGCCTGCCCACGGAAAATGTCCCCGTTGTCCCTAAATACGGCCCTGTATCCAACCACGGGGCAAGTAGACGAAAATGACAAACTTACATACATTATTTTTGAATCATAAGGTATTAAATATTAAGAATCCAAAAAATTACCATTTACTCTTAGTAAACTATGAATTACCTGTAAAAAAATCGAGATGATCTAACCATTGCTTGTGGCAGGTCGTAGGATAATTAATCAAACCTTAAGGCAGAGGTATTCAAACTGTGTGTCGCACAGTAAATGTATATTAAATGATTTTTTAATGCATAAAAGTTTCTTGTTCTAGTGATGACAGACACAAATAGTAATTAAAAACATATTATTGTAAAATCAAACACAATACATCAATATATTCATCGCTCAGAATCTTAAAACGTTTAAAATTGTAGTTGTTTAATCAAGATAATCTAATTTAAAAAAAATTAACTCATTCAGTCATTTATACGTTTTAAGTGTTTTTGCTAGAAAGGTTATTAGTATTATCTATATTTTATACTATTATAGAGTGGAAAAAAGGATGATTTAAATTTTCATTAAATTAGTAAAATGTAACATAAAACTATCGTAACATAGAATAAATATTAAATATTCTAACATTTCATCAACTTTTAGCCACTTTACAAGATATTTTCCTTTCTTAAATTTTTTTTTTTCAAATGAATCTTGAACACAGCTGCTATATGGCTGTAATTTTATTGATAATAAAATCAAGTAGATTGTGTTTATATACATATGTATTGGTGCAAAAAATTACAACACTTGTGATTCTCGTGGGCGCCAAAGATTTATTTGATCATTGTTAGTTTTACAATAAATACAAATTAAGAATGCATTAAGAGTTTATTTTCACTTATAGGAATATACAAATAATACATTTATTCAAGGAATATGTATAAATTATGTAATAGTACAATTAATTAAAAAAACAAAAATATGTACCATCAAAACAATATATTTAACATGTATTTACAATACTTTATTAGTACGTAACATAATTTTGTACAAACAGTACAATGTTCTTAATAATATTATAAAAAGAAATAAATAACATCTGTCAAAAAGTCCACTAAAATATTCTGTACAAAATTGGAGAACTTTATAATAACTTAGGAACAAAAAATTATGCAAATTGCAATACAAAAAAAAAAAAAGAAATGGTTTACAATTTAAATTTGAACACTTTTAACGAGTGGCAGTTTGAAAAATTGATTATAAAAAGATATTTGAAAAAAGTCTAAGTTCCCCCATTTTTTTAAAAAAAATTGTTATACTAATTATTAATTTATAGAACTATTATAGGTACATATTTATAAATATGGGGGCCTCTATAAAAAGGCAGTGATGAGCTATATCGTCAAAAAAAAAAAACAAATGATAAAACAGAGGAGACACAGATTTTGACAAAAAAAAAAAAATATTTATAGGTACCTATACTAATAACAATTTTAAAAAAAAAAATTAAAAATAAACAATAAAGAACACATTATTTCTATGGTATTTGGGATGCCTAATTTATATTTTACTTACTGTACACATTTTTAAAGTAATTATTTACAATGTTAAGTACTTAATTTCTATTCAGAATATTTATTGTGAACAGATTATTTATTTGATTAATTATTATTCTAAAATCAGTAAATAGGATAACGAAAAAAAAAAAAGAAAGAATAAATAATAAAATAATAAATAATAGTTAATGATAGTAAAACAATCGGTAAACAAATCAAACTAAAGGCAGTAAAATATTGCTTAAAAATAAATTCATCAAAAGTATAATTATTATAATTATAATTTATTTTCTTTTCTTCAATAAAAATGTGTACTGTTGAAAAATACAATAACAAGGAACCTGTATTAAAAAAAAAACTAGATTATTGTTTTTAAGTCAATGATTTAATTAGAATGAATAACATTATTTCCTATTTTGTATAAAAAAAAATACACCATAATTCGGATTTTTTTTTTTTTTAATCAAAGAACAAAAAAATATAATGTATTGATACTATTGTTAAGGGTGTGAAAGTTGTTTTAACAATTATAAATATTTAAAATCTAACTAATAGGGTTGTGGAAAAGATATTTTAGAAAAATAAAATACTTGCATTAAAAAAAATTGCTTGTGCTTTGAATTTCATCATCCATCCATTTGGCAGCCCATGTTTTTGCTTTTGGCCCAGTGGACCGATATTTATCACGAAAAGACTTTTTTTTATGGTTAGTGTGACGTTGATATTTTAATGGTATGTTTGGAGCAGTCACAGTAGGAGCAGGTACAGGACTATATGGCCCATCCAATGGAGCTGGTGAAAATGGGGGTGATGGTGATGGTGGTGGCTGTAAGGCAGGTGGTGGATCACCATGACCTATACCACTATCAGGACTGGTATTAGCAGCAGCAGCATCCGAACTATTACGACGCCGTTTATCCAATTCTAATGATGCAAATGTTACCAAGCTATCAAATCTTTCACGAATGCGATCATTCCATTTCTCATCTAAAAGTAGACATTTTTTAGTAAACATAAGGATTATATAATAAATTAAAGACCAAAAGTTACATTATTGTGATTAAAATATTCTGATTATTGAATTATCCAGGCAAACAATTAGTTGTTTTAATTATTTTAAAATTAATACTGTTATAATATATGGTAAGTGTAAGGGCTTTTATAAATAAATAGAATAAATGGAAAATTTAAATAGATTTTAGGCAGAGGCATGCAATAATACTTAACGCCAGATATTTGTTTTATAAATAACTAAATATATTGTTTTATTACAGGAGTAAATACGAATATTTAGTAATATTAATACAGTGTTGTTAAAAAGTATTCAATTTTTTTTTTTATATCAATTTGTTAAGAAATACTGATCACACATAATATTATGCAACTTCAAACAAAATTGTATGGTATGGGTATAAAATTTATGAAGGGGCACTGATTATTGAAAATATATAAACCTTTTTTATATGTAATATAATATATGCAAATTTTAATTTATACAGCATACACTATATTAGTATGACATGTGTTTTATAGAATACTGTCTTAGATATATCAAATTGCTATTTGACTCATTTTATGTATTAAATAATATGATATTTAAAGTTACTTGTTCCGTATCCGCATGACTGCATATTATATAATATTTTTAAAAAATGGAAATACTAGTAAAATAAAATAAAAAACTGCGTTAATAAAAATTCTGTAATTTTCTTGAATAGAATATTGTAATTTTAAACAATGAATTAACTACAGGATAAAACCCAGTTGTTGGTTTAAAAAAAAAAAAAACAAACTTCAAAATATTATTTATATTTAAGAAGAGGACCCTACCCCTTCCCCCCAATTTGTAATATTTGTCTTACATGTGCGTAACACAACTTATTTACGTTCAGTTTTGCTGGTTTTTATATTAGTGTAAATATTGATACCTTATCAAATTTTAAGGTAAGTACATTATTTTTGTTGGTACACAAGCTATTTTAAATAGTTTAATTTTTAAAACAAATGAGTAGTAAATTTAAATATTTTACGGTCTTAACTTGCCTAAAAATTAAAATATTATAAAAACTGAAGTTCAAACAAAGATCTTACCCAAGTGTGATAATAGGTCTGTGTTCACACTAATATTAAGACTAAAAAACATGAACTGCAGAATGTAAATTTTCTATTACGCACTCGTAAAAAGAAGACAAAAAAATATGCAGGAATTTTCTTAATTAAAAAAATATATTTTGATTGAAATATTTTACATGCACCAAACCAAGAAAGGGTAAGATTTTATAAAACAATTAATTTGTACAAACAACATAAGAAACATGCCAAAATAAAATATTGTGTATTGTACAACGCAATGCAGTGCACTCACCTTAATATTTTACAATGTAATCCAAATCCATTAGGCCAGCTAAAGTCTCTATTTATACAGCTAAATAATACTTCTTGCGGCATACTTTAGAGTACGAGTATTAAATCCTAAAATAGAAATTAATAAGCGTGACAAGCAACAAAAAACCAGCAAAACATGCAATGAGTGTAAATAAATTACTCCATAAGAATTATTAGTATTTGGTTGAAAATTGTATTCATTATAAATTGATAATAGTAAAAAAGAATTGTCATATGACATTATATAAATTTAATAAAATATTTTAATTACAATCATTGTAGCAGTAAGAATGATCAAAAGTATATGTAAAATAATATATTGTATAATAGACTAAAATATGTATTTTGAAGTATTCGATACAAGAGGATCAAGGCTCTGTCAAACAGAAAGCGTTATTTTCATGTCGCGTGATTTTGTAATTTGTTACAATGAGGCGTTATTCACGCACGTAAAAGTACCACTCCGACGAGCCATTTACCGCCTTAACGAACGTTATAACGCATTCTGTTTGACAAAGCCTTAATAGATTTGTAAAATGTGGGTAATTGAACAGTCAAGAAAAAACTATTGAGTTAATATAGTTTTAAAGTTTATTCTATAAATAACAATATCAATAATAATTATTAATTATAGTAGCAGCAGTAGTTTGTAATAGTAGTAGTAGTAGTAATAGTAGTAGTAGTAGTAGTAGTAGTAGTAGTAGTTGTAATAATAACAATAACAATAAAAATATTCATAATGGTAATAATAATCACAACAACAATAATAGTAATAATAATAATAATAATAATAATAGTAGTAGTAAGTACTAAGTAGTATAAAATTAAAAATATAAAAAGATATAATTTTCTCGTGTAGAAATTATTTTTATATTTGCACATGGCCACCACCAGACAGTTTAATATTTTTAAATTATTAAAACAAATACAGTTTACAAGACTAAATATTATGTCTGAGAAAATTTTTAGGTTAAGCCAAGCTAAATACAACATTAAGACAATCAGGCGACTGTCTGATAAGAAAAATAAAACATCTATTCGGAAGTGATGATGTGAAAACGAGTTCAAAATACACGCCAAAACCAAAATCTAAAACAAGTGTGGATGAAATACTTTAAGTCAAATACCTTCTTCAGAGGGAAGTCTGTCAGACATAGGTGTCATTTTTTTAGCATTTAGAGGGCCAGGTGATTCAGAACTGCGCTTGAGTGTTCTATGTGGTGATTGAGTGTCAGATTCAGTCTTTTCTTCTTTGAATGACAAGCCTTCATCACCATTACTATCATCTTCATCATTATCTAATAGTCGATCGTGTAATGATGCAGCCAGTCTAATCAACAACATAAAATATTAAACAATTTCTTTAAATTAGCATATTTTAATTAGTATTCAAGAATTACCCTTCAACAGGTTCCTCTTTAAGAGTGATTAAATGAGGTGGAGGGATATCATCACTAAATAATGATTCTTGGTAAGGTTTGAGTTCAGCTTTTGGTAATGGTATGTACATAAATGAACGTTTTTTCTGAAGGCAATGAATGTATAGCTTGGGCGGTGTCTTTGTTTCTATTATGCATAGATAATGGTACAACAGCATTAATTATGGACTGATTGCTTATTTCTAATGTTCGATTATGTCTGTCCATTTCTAAACATCTTTCAATTTCATTATTTAAAACATCGCCTATTGTTCTTGTTATGACATTTTGTTGTTGTATTGGTGGACTGGGAGAAATTTTTTCCTAAAAAGAATATTAAACATAATAAAGATTAGTTGTAAATGTAAAATTTAACATACTACATAATAATATTTGAATTATTTAACTTTACCTGTGACAGATGCCTTCGTAATGCAACTTTAGCAGGTGATACAATAGTATAATCTGGTCCTTTAGATGACGGTTCATTTAAAGCATGAGTTATGAGATCTTTGACATGTTCATCATAAAAAGGCACTTTAAGTGGGGTATCTGATGAATTTCTGTTATAGATCTTATTTGAGCGTTGATACCGCGTCGATAATTCAACTTGTCTACCATTTTCTATTATTTTTCTGGCTTCAATTTGTCTACCAGTTTCTAATATTTTTTGTGCTAGAATTTCTGGATTTTTTTCATCAATTCTAGCTATATCTGGTACTTCTGGCCAGTCTTGGGAGCGTATTCTTGATTTTTTATTATTACACATTTGATTTACTAAAGAACCATTGAACTTATTTGATGAATTTTGTTTTTCTAAGTTATCAATTTCAGTTTTGACTCCTTCAATAGTTGAAGACAAAGCATGTTTTCTTTTTCGATTGGCCATAAGTTCTGTCATTAATAAACGTTGGGTGTTTATTTCTTGATCTGTTGAGTTATCAGTTTGATGTACTAATAATTGTCCAGGAGTACCAACAGCATTCACCTCAGCAGCTCTTTTACAGTAATAATCCCAATGTTGATTCTCTAATACATTTGTCTATAAAAATAAATATCAATTAAAATTATTATACTTAGAAAAATAGAAAAAAAATAATACTCATAGATAATTTTCAAAAATGCAACTCACTTCATTTTTAACTTTGGCAACTTTAGTTTGCAGATCTTTATGACGCAACACAATTACTTTAGCTGCTGTCAAAACATCTCCTGTGGTATTAGTAGGATAAATATCAAGTTCCTTCATACGAGTCTTTAAAAGACTACAGCTGTCCTTAATTAGATGGTCAATTTGTTTTTTTATTTGATTTATTTTCATGTTTGAATTTTGTTTTTTTTCCTGAAATAATATTTGATTTGTAAATGTATATAATAATAATAATAAATAATGTATTATTTTTCTTACCTTTTCAGCAATTATTTGCGCTTCAACATCTTCGCGGAATTTCTGAGTCTTAAACGTATTTATCATATTCATAAAGCCTTCTTTATAATCATCTAAAAGCAATTGCAACGAGTATGGAATATCTCCAGTGGGTGGAGGAAGTTCAGTATGAGTAGCTGCATACCCAGCTCCCACTCCCGTAATTGAAGTCAAAGTATGATCGACACAGCCTTTTGGAGGTTCCTTAATACTCATTGATACTTCTGGTGTAGTACTTAATACAGTCTCACTATGTAATAAATTTAGTGACGCTGATATTTTAACATTACGTTTAGGTGCCTTTCTTTTAGCCTTTTGTTTGCGGTTCGTAGAAACAACTCGTTTTGCTTTTGTGATTTTTTCTACAGTCTTTTTTTCAGGAACAGTTGCTTCAGAATGTGATCGGTTTAAATATGTAGGAGTGATTTTTAAACTACGACTACGCCGTGGTGTGTTACGCTTCATTACTTTTCGAGTAGCTCTACTCTGAATGTCTGTTAATATGAGTTATATTAATTAAAAATATGCAATAAGTTCTTAACTATACCACAAAAGTACCTGTATTATTTTCATTTTCTTCCTCACTATTTTGCCCACCTAGATCTGACCATGCACATTGCCCATTGTTGTTTGTTATAGTTTTGTCAGGTGTCAATCCAGTTGTAGCACTTCCATCTACACTGTCACCATTCAAAGTACTAAACAATGAGTCTGTATCATCAGATGAACAATTATTAACAGAAATGGTTGTTGTTAATTTTTGTTTATCTCCATTCACCTAAAATTAATAATATTTTAGAAACGTAACAAAAATAAAACTGCATGTCCTTTCGATGAACGCTGTTCGTAATTGGACAATAACTGCAGGTTGAAGAAAATAAAAGGTGAAATAAGTAAAAAAAATGTTCTATAAGTCATAAGCATAACAATATAAAATATAAACATTAATTTTACTCGCAGACATTTGGCTGTTTAATTACCCTTGATTTTGGAATTGGAGGCTTATTTTGAGTAAAATACCGCTCGAGCTGTTGACATTAAAAAAAAATAAAACTTTATACAAACAACAACTAAATGTCAATTGGAAATAAATTAAATCATTGATAAGCTTTAAAATAATAAACAAAATATAAATAATGAAAATATTCACCTAGTTAAATATACAAAATAATAGATTTAAGTAGAGATTAAATAGCATTAAAATTAGATTAATACATATTTAATATACATAAATAAATATATTTTATACAACTGAAAGTTATTTTCAAATAATTATAATTCATTAATTAACAAGTTTATTAAAAATTTAATTATTTTATAGTAGACTAATGCATTACCAGTCAAGTCATGTAGTTTTAAAGGGATCATATTAGATTAGATAAAAAGATGGTTTTACCTGGATATAAATAGAATTTATTTTAAACTAGAAAATCTATATAGTTTTCTTAAAATATTATTTGTTTATAATTTATTTATTATTATCTGATATTTACAAAAATAAAAATAATATTGTAAATGTAAAACAAGTGTTGATATATGAGATCATTAAAGGCTGTTTTTAACAGACCGAATTCTGCCGGTAATAAAATCTGTTATCATTTGGTAAGAGTTAACCGACTCTTTACCGGACATTGTAAGAACGGCCCTAAGTAATGTTGTTCTACTATATGGATAGTCTGTTTTTTTTTTTTTTTTTTAATTTGATAAATTAGTTAAGTACCTAAAGAAAAGTTAACTGCAGACATCCATATTATTAATGGGTTTTGAATAAAATTTATAAAAAAAAATTAAATATAAAATGGTACAACACATCAGTTTATAACACAATATGAATTATTTTGTCATACAAAACACGGTACAAAAACATAAAATTTAATTAGTTTTATGAGAAGATCAATAATGATATTGCTTGTAGGACTGAAGGTATAATATTATATGCTACAAAAATGTAAGGTATTCATGATTAATATTAATTATAAAACCATTAATGCATAGATTACTATGTGATAACTTAAAACTGAAAATATTAATTACCTTTGTTCGATCAATAACATGTAGATAATACTTTACAGGGTTACAAGTCCAAGAAACTGAACCAGTTATAGGTTCCATCGCTGTTACATGCATTATGGTTCCAATATCTTATAAAACAAACATTAATTAAAAAAATTATATATATACATATATATGTATATTATTTACCACTTAAATTACGTTCAGACATTCGAAAATTAAGTGGACAAAACGATCTTGAAGAAACTATTCTAGCTCCATCTTTAAGGTCAGCAAATCGTTGTTTTAACATATGGTCTACTTGTGGCCCAAATGCATAATTATTCACAAATACAATTGTTGCATTAGTTATCTTTTCTCTATGTTCTTCACTCAAAAAGTCACCCTTCATAAGTTGATATTGGCCACATTGTTTGCCATACCAAGCCATCCATTTTTGAAAATTTAAATGCATAAACTAAAGAAAAAACATATAGTTAACATAATTAATTTACTTAAATTATTATTAATTACTTTTGAGTATGATGAAGGGACATCAGCTTTTTCAACACCCCAGCAGATTTTACACTGAGTGGCCGCAGCCATTTGTAAAACGATTTGCCCCACACCAGATCCAAGGTCTATAAATATATCATCTTCTGTAATGTTAATCAGATCAATCATTTGACAGATGAGATCAAAAGATGTTTCTCCATATACCTAAAGGTAACAAAAATAGAAACATTATACTTGAAGTCAACAATTATTATGAATTTGGCATTGTACTTCAGGTGAAAATGGTTCATATTGATTTAGTTTATCTGGGTCAGTGACAGAAACATTGTAAACTTGTTGAATTATGTGTCGGAGAAGACTTCTAGATGCTTTTTTACTAAATTTTTGTAAAGACGTTCCTTTATTCTGAAAAAATTTTGATTAAAATTTAATTATTTTATCATTGGTTATAAACTTATAAGCATAAATATTAATAATCATTGGTAATAATTGTATTTTATTGGAAAATATTAATATTTTAATTTGAAATAAAATTATAGGATGTTAGAGGGCTTTGCCCTCAGATTGCTTATCTCGCCCATCTCTAGCACGTTGAGCTCCGCTAGAAATGTCGAAGCATAGCCCGGGTTGCCGCACCAAAAATATGTTTTTACGGAAAAAATAAATAAAAATTAACAAAAATAAAAACCAATTATATTGTAAGCTTCTTGAGACAGTACCTGATCGCCTACAATATATTTCAAACGTTATCTCATCGCCATCAAAATTATGATTCATAAAAGCGAATTAATATTTGTCGACGGGTAGTCGACACCGGCGACCCGCGAAATGTTACCGATGTCGACTACCCGTCGACCGTGGCATTGAACGTGCTAGATTACATACATAATTAACTCATAAAATACAATTTAAATACTTAATTTTCTTATAAATAGAGGGATAGATCCAAATGCTTTGATAAAAAATTATAATAGTAAGTAATAATTTGTGAATCGTATTTGACAGAATTTATAAACTTTCTAGAATTATATTATTATATTGGTCTAAGTTTTTAAATACAAGTTATAAAGAAAATATAGTATATTTAATTAAGTGATGTTATCACATTTATTACATTTTTAAGTTATATTATATAGTAGACTACCATATTTTTATATTTTTTAATAAAGCTTGGAGTAGAAAATAGGAAAACCTTATAGGTTAAACATTCGTTTAACGACCGAAATCCAAAAGTATAACACACAATAAAAAAAAACTTTTTTTAATAATGCCAATGTTTTCAAAATTTTAAAATACAATATTTTATATGTGAACAACCTACATATTATTTTTATATTGTGTATACTTTTAAAGTATAATATACAATAAGAGGAAATATAAATACCATAGCTTAAGTAACACGCATCTGGCAAAGGCAGGTGGGGCTGCCAAATACGCAGGTTGTAAATTACGTTACAATGTAATATAGGGATTGCAATAACAGAGACGAAATAGAAGGGAACAACAGCTGCTTGTTGCCGCTGTTCATGATCACAATCATTTTATATATTTCAAATAAAACATCTTATCGTCGACTAAAATGTTAGTAAATGTTCGAGTCTCGAAATAACTATTAACTAATAACCAAGACAAGATCTGTTCAAATTAAGCGGTTTAGGAATAACAGATAATAGATATTACTTACATCCTTTACGTTCTCTAAATATATATAGGTACCTATTGAATATTATTTATTATTGTTTTTCTAGTATTGTTTCGTAGGTATGTAGTTTGATATTTACTTAAATTTGGTAACACTGCGAAAATCACTCGATAAATTATTGTTGTTGTGGAACACCAGCTTCATGTATAAGAAGGATAAGGTCACGTAGACATTTTCGATGAACATCGACACCCTATTTTTTTGTCACCCCAATAATAATACCCCATTTAAAATACAACCCTTTGAATACAAATCGGAAGGAAAAAATCGATATTTTTTCAATTTTCTATTTACCATTTGAACCATGCTGTCAATGGCCTTGTTGAACCTGTCGCACAAAGACTTCATGCTGTCGTATCTACAACAGAAAATACATAAATAAATAGGTAATTCGTTTTGGGTAATAAACACAATGACATTAATGCACGAGGTTATAAATGCAAGATGATTCAATAACTTACGATTTCGTGTCGTAGTTGCAAAGTATGTTGTTTTCTAGAGGCATCTTCATGTCTGGAAAGTCATCCGACACCAATCTACAGAGAAAAAAAAATTATGAAATTAAGCTATCACGGAAGGAAAACTATATATTTCCCCAAAATCTTAGGAGTCCTTAATCCTAACAAAGGACATCGATTTTATGCACAAACACTCATTAATTTGATAGATATATTGCACATATTAGATAAGAGTTTTCAATTGTTTATGAATTCTAATATTTTTGTTATTGAGAATGAAGAAAACATTTTTAAATTTATATTCGAAGCAAAATCTTTTCTGAGAGCTTTGATAAATACTTTTTTAACATGTTATACTTATATCTATATTAATTACCTACCTGCATTTATTATGATTTTTGTAAATACATTAATTATAGATTGAACCTTTATTTCAAATAAATGTTAAAAATGTTTTCTTTCCAGTAGCGTGGCACAGTAGAATTCCGAAAAATAAGCTATGCCTAATTTAATAAACGACTAGTCATCTAAACTTTATATACTTAACAAATTAATAACTATAGTACAAAATTCGAATTTTATCGATATTCTCAAAAAAAATATTCTGCCGACCAATATTTTGAAATTAAAAATATATACTGTTATGTAAAAATAGTTAAGTTGAAGTTAAGTAGGTAATATTAACGACAAAAAATAACAAGTTACATCAAAATGTGTTTTCTAATGAGTTATGACTTAAATTATGAAAACAATTTTCATAAACATTAATACTTTTTGAGATAATAAATGTTTACTGTTAAACAAGCACTGTATTATCAAGACAGTTAATGTATGAATTAACATATTGTGATAACATCAATATCAGTACAATTATGGTAATTGTTATTTTTGTTTATAGTTTACTGCCGTTTGTGAACTTGATGCACAAAATGCATAATAATAACATGGAATCGGGGCCAAGGTTATTATGAGTTTTTCCTCTTTCCACAATATTAATATCGGCAACTATTATGATGTTGATAACGTCAAGTTGTCCTTGCAAAGGTGATTTGCGCAGTATATTTTGAAAAAATGTACCTATTATCAATAAACCGCTAAGTAAAAAATACTTGTTACCTGTCTATTAAAATTATTTTAAGAATGCTCATAAAACAATAGGTTTCGAACGGAGATTTGAATAACTAGTAGACAAATCTTGATATATTATTGGGCAGTGTTGCTGAAAATATTCAAAATATAACGCTTAAACGGATTATTATACACTAAGACTAAGCTTTAGGTATCCATAATTTACGCAAATGACAAAAATTATACTATATTATTATAGCTACAAGGACACTCCATATAAAATGTTAAAATATCGTCTGTACAAAATGGTGATTTTTAAAACACGGATTTAGCAAATAACTTACTGAAAAATATAATACCTATTCACGAAAAATGTATCCGGCCATAAACCGCAGCAACAGGTGCGTAAGTGCGTCTACATGTGACATTGAACAGAATATAATATATTATTAAAAACCCGGAAGGCAAGTAACTACTAAATATACCTAATTAACATGCTATGCACACTACCAAGACACGTGGTACGTAACATTGTTTAAGTTAAATAAAATAGCTGACAGTGAGCCACTATATAATTACACGTATTGTGACTAAAATATTTAGAAGGAATACAATAAATTATATGTGCAGGGAAATATAATATACTGATATATAATAGACTGGTCACAGTTTTTCAAGTGTTAAGTTGTGGCCCGTTGTGGGTCACAAGGAGTAGTTTTTAGTAAATAATCTAAATCAACACCCTTAATTTAACGCGTCGAAAAGTAGTTTTGAAATAATCTCGGATGGTAATATTATAACGAACATTCGTGATTAAAATTCGGTTTTTAATAACATATTATTAATAAGTTGTAAGAAAAATAACCATAAATTTAATATACAATACAGATAAAAACGTAAATATTTATATTTACATTTCAGTCAGAAAATTCGTTTTAGAAATTTACTGCATTACATGAAAGTTTTGTACATAATATAAAAATATAATAAGTCTAGTAAGTAATTACTATACAAAATAAATTTGGAAACTAAAAAAAATTAATTAATTAATAAATTGATAGGTATTAGCTCGGGTATTAGGTATATTTTACAAAAGTTTTAAATAATAATAAAATATAATATAATAATTAATAACTTTTAGAAGCTCAAAGTTTATTACGTTGGTACATGAAATCTTTTTAGAATTCGAGCCAAAGCACTAGTAAAAACCAGTCTATTTCAAGGTTGACTCCTACTTCTATAATAGGAATTGATGTTGTAGAATACGCTCACAAAAAAACATTACAGTTAAAACTAAGCAATAATGATAAAGTCTTATAAAATATGTTCATTCGTGTTTCTATGGAAAACGGATACTTAAATATTTTTAAATAGTTGAAAAGGTAATTTAATACCTTAAAAAAAATTATTATAAATCACCCAAAAACAGTTTTTTAGACGCTACGTTTATTGAATTATAATTATTTAAAAGCAGTTAGATAATATAGACAGTTGACAGTTTATTAAAGGTATGATGTTTTTACATGATAATCAATGAACGCCGAACGGGTTTTGTTCAACGTATACAAGAACAATGTAGCGTTTTGACATGGCGCGTCGGGTTTACACTGTACACGCGCAATGTGCATACACAAAAAGTTCTCGGCTGGATATTTAACAACATAATATAGGGGTGGCGAGCGGGCGCTGGTAATCACAATGATTTCTTCTTGATTTTTGCCATCTGTCGTCAATAAAATACGGTCAGCGCCCAGCGGGGAGGGTTAGATATTTTGTCTAGACGCAATCTTCGAATATCACGTTTTTGAATAATATTTGAAAACGCGTAGTGAGATCAACAGAAATAAAATATAATAAACGACGAAAATGCCGATTTGGAAAATATTCAAAACGGATCAAACAACAAAATGTTACTTCCCTTATACAAGACGAAAAGACTCGCGCGATCACCGAAATGGAACACTACCACACTCACGCCCCAACGAAACGAACAACCATGTGGGGTAGGAGGGGAATTTCAACCCTCACCGACAGAATGGCACACACTTCTGTGACGTCATCCGGGAATGCGGCCACGGTAGTCGTCGTAAACGCTCGCGACCGTCCGGGGTTGGTCGGTTGGTGGCGGCGGTCCTCCGAGCGCCGAGGTCGAGGGCCCCGCCGTCGATCGATAATATAAAATAACATACAAATATATGCGTAATCGGGCTGCTGTCGGTGGTGGTGTGCCAGTCTGCTCATCCCGCGACTACGAGCCCGCGGGCTCGGCGCGTGACCTCGTGATTTCCTTTCTCTCGACTTGCCCGCACACAATTCAACGGTTTCACTGTTTCCTGCCTGACCGGGCAGGTAATGATATTTTTGAACGACGGCCATCCGAATCCATTGTTCAATTTCAATATAAATAATATTATTTTGAATAAAATATATTATGATAAATCAATGCAAATACGTCATATTTAATTTAGTTACACGTACAATGTTTCTGTACAAGGTTTCCACGACGCGGTGGAACGGGTCTTTCACGTCCAAGCACGTGACGAAACGAACGATATAATATTCGTTTATTACAGTCGATATGTTATAATTAATATTGTTGTAATCATCGCGATAGTGGTAAGAGGTAGTTTATATTTTATAATACCCGTCGCTGATACGGACGAGTTTGATATATATATATAATTATTAGTACTATTACAACTACCATTATTATTATACATATATATTGTTAGTTGTGACCACGGACCGTTATGTAATGGAACATAGAAAACCGGTTCGAACTCGCGCGCAGTGGCTTTAGCCACCACCATCAGCACCGAGCACAGGTGCCAGTGCACTCTCTAGTCTTTACTAGTAATAATGCGTTCGTTGCACGAAAAAAAAAGAAAAAACCGTTATAAACCGCGACGATGGAGAGAAGTTTTCTAGGACATTTCTCCGACGACGAAGAAGAAGAAGAAAACAACAACAACAACAATAATAATAATTCGCAACAGTGAACGCGGTTGGCTTATAATGATAAATAATATCATATTGTTCACGAAACGAAAACATACGGCAACCTAAAGCTACGTTCTTTCTTGCGAGGAAAACACCGTAAGCGTTGTTGACAGCGTTTACTAGTTTGAAGATTTTTGTCCAGCGTAAAAACTAGTTTTTTAAAACGTCTACTACTACCGCAATAATATAATGTTATATAGTTTAAAAAAAAAACAACAAAACTCATACAAGTTGTTAACATAATATTGTATATTATCATAACTAAATTTAAGAAAACATTAATTAAGCCATCGGTCTATCCAGGTTATTATATTAATAAACGTTTGAAATACACGTTTTTATAGCTGAATGTGGACAGATATTAAACACGTTTAACAGTAAAATTACATTCAATGTTGTTTTAATATTATTTGTATCATGTCAATGCTCCTATATTTTGTTAAAAATCGTACGAGTCGAAGAAAAATGAACAGGGTAGTAGACCTGAGACTAAAGCGCTTAAATCTTCAATGTCTTTTGCTGCTAAAAAAGGCTTACATTTTGTATGGAAAATATTTCAAATAAATGTCATATCTAATGATAAGTTAATATTTATTATTTAAAATATTATTGTTAAGGTAGGTAAATATCATCCAAAACGTGTACCGGTAATAATAATAGTAAATAGGTTAGGTTAGGTACCTAACTAAAAATAAATATCAAACATAAGATAATAATATCAAGTTATTCTATAAGATAATTTTTCCTTGCCTAGCCAAGATCATAGGTACTTACATGCATTTTATACATATGAAATATAATTATCTTTTCATTATTTTAAATATTTATATATATTTATCAGTTTTATACTATTTAGTATTTACCATATTATGTTTGACCTAGATTTACAATTGTTGATGTGATAAATAATTATTATGGTTTAACAATAAAATAAAACAAATTTATTCATTTGATTTGAATACGAAGACTATTGTTATAGACTAAGCTATAGTTATTACTTATTAGTTAAGTACCTACTATTACTCAATTATTAAAAAGTATCGTAAATTATCTTATTGATGTAAAAACACTACTAAAAACATGTTCAAATGAAATATACAGTTTTTAAGATACATTTTTAATTTTAACTAACTAAACTTTATTTGTTCTAAACAACTAGTTAAACCAAACACAATTATAAAAGAAAACAATATTAATACATTGAGATAAATATAAGTACATATAATGAATGTAGATACATTTAAATTCTGAATAGTACACGTAAGGCATAAATTAACACAATGTCAAATCTTTAATAGGTTACCTATATACCTATAAGTATTAAGTTGTAGAAGACTGATATATGTTTTGAGAGCGCCTAACTCAATACTTTTACTTTTGTATTACATTAGGTTTAACTAATTATAATTAATAAAGAAATTTAACTACTTATACCTTATATTAGTTATATTTATACCCAACCAAATAATTATTATAATTTGAATTATAGGTAACTATATGAAATGCTAAATGTTAGTGAAAAACTAAAAACATAGGAAGGTACATTATAAATTCAAATAAATTCCATACAACGTACAAAAGTAAAGAATGTATTGAAATACAAAATTACAAATTTACATTGTACTTCTAACAATATTTACACAATACTCGTGGTGCACGAGTAAACATGTTTAGTCTTTTAACTGTCGTAGGCATTTATACATATTTCCTATAGATTAGGTTTAATATTAAGTCTTATATCATTAATTAAATTACCTAAAGATACTACATATATAAAACAAGTTGTATTTAATATACCTAACCTACCTATATAGCTTTATTATCCCCAAATAATTATGAATGGAAAATATAATATTATAGAACAATATTAGCCGTATATAATTATTATATTGGTGTTAATCATATTATTATGTTTTAAGAAATAAAACTAGAAAACTATCTTAATAATTATTAGTTAGGGTTAGAAACGTCATGTCCTTTAATGCATTTATTGATGCCCTTAAAAAATCAGTAAATAAAATCACCCTTAAAAACAGAAACAATTTGAGTACGCTAAATATCAGACAGATATTTTAAATGGTAATATTAATCATTTATATTGTAAAAAATATTCACTGTATATAAACTACATATATATGTTTATAATTATGTATAATATACATATAAATATCGTTTTATAGTTACATAGATTTAATAAATGTATTTATTTTTTATACAGCGTACATTAATAATATATTATAGATAATATGTATAATTGTTATTATATACATTTATTAAATCTATGTAACTATAAAACGATATTTATATTTTCAGACTTCGGATCTTTTTAAACTTATCTAAAAAAAAAAAATTCCATTTACTTATTAATTTTCTATAATATAAATATTAATTACTACACAAATTAACAGTTGTATAAATGTACAACATCGTGTGATTATAATTGATAAAATACTAATACAAGGAAAACACAACCCACACTAATTACTTTGAATATTCTTTTAGGTACCTATACCTACATTAATTTTTTTACCAATTTACCAAAAAAGAAAATTATATTCTAATTTAAAAATATAAAATTTAAATTAAGAATATAACAAAATATGCACTAACACGTGAAAAAGAGTAAAATATGCAAAATCAAATGTCTGTAAACCTCTGGTATTGAGAAACAGATTATAACTGTTATATTTTGAATGAATATCAGAAAACATACAAACTCTTATAAACCTCTAGTCCTAATTGTAGCTATATTAATTATTTTCGTCATATTGGATTATTAGTAAATCTTGAAAATATGTGATCTTTGAATACATTTATAACAACGGAAACATAAATTATTAGATAATTACATAAACTCGAAAAATGATTCATTTCAGATAGTATGTATTCTCTTATTTTTCAAACTATTAAGTTGTGTGTTTTATAGAATCATTTATAACTAATATAGGTCATAATAAAAATAATGTAGAACATGTAGAATTCATCAAGTTTTTGGATACTACCTATTTAACGTTTGAAATGCAACTTCTATATATTTTAGGCATGAATGCATATTTAATTAAGTTTCTTATGATGATTACTATAAATCAGTTATGGAGCACAAGTACTTAATTGAATAGACATTTTTAAGATAAATTACCCTTGTATAGTTGCAAATTTACATTATATAACTACCTATATTTTATATTTTAGTAAGTTACAAATAATTGCTCGAATAATTGTATGCAAGTACTAAATTTTTCTAAATAATTATATTATGAGATTATTGCTAGAGAAAACTGTGAATATTAATTTGGTAATATTAGCTAGTAGGCACCTACCTAATCTTATAAATGGACCTAGTAGGTATACCTAAATAAAGGAATAAATATTTTTCAAATAATTTTCGCAACAAGCTGATCAACATCATACAACAACGAATGTGAATAACCTTAACATAACTAGTATTTTATTTATAACGAATATTTTTTTTATATACAGTTATTGAAAAAAAAATAAGTATGTTTAAAATTAACTTCATTAATATTCATTGAATATTTAATTTTCATAATAAAATAAGAATAAACCTAATAAAGTAAAACTGCACGTGACGACCACTGAGCACGTAGGTGGACGAGGTTATTCGTAATAATTACGTCTGAGGAAGTATTATATAGTTCGTTTCGTGTAGAATGTTTAGTTTAGAATTGTATACATTTTAGCCGGGTCCTTCGTTACACATTTATTTGAAATGACGTTTGCTTTTGTTGTTTAAATAATTATTTCATTAACGCAATAGTTATTTTAATAACAATTTGGTTAATGAAATAGTAAATAATTCCAACGGGGCAAAAACAGTGTAACATGACGTAGACACCTGCTATACATGCAACAATCATAGTTGTTGCGAAAATGATATAATTAGAATGCAGATAACCAATAGGCAAAAGCACGCAGGACTGACTGTGCACCCACCCGCCAAAACAAAAAAACCAGTCAATATGCCAAACCACCCATGGTAATATAATTATATATAAGTAATAATAATAATGTATATAAGGATAATTTTTTTTTGTCGGCCAGACAATAGGAATCTTGTATTTTTATTCACGAATCCGGTTGATCAGGGGGTTACCGCCAAACCGTGTCCTTGAAAGATGCCAGCAGTGTTATTGGCCCCGAGCAACCACGGTCATCGCTCTCCTGCCCGGCCGGCCGGCAAAACGATCGAACGACGCGCGCCAAGAAGGAAACACGAACGCGCGCGCGATGATGACGAAAAAACGTCTGTCGTACGCTCCGAAAAACGGGTGGAAAAAATAACATAATACAATATCGTTGTACCGGTTAAAAAGCGAATGGGGCGGAGCAAAATAATATCAAAATGCATCAGCACCGGTTGTTTTCCGACCAAGGTTTCTTCTTCGTTTCGAATTTTTTTTTGGTCTTCTTCCGCTTTTGTTATACCGAATAATGCACGCGCTGTGCTATTGTTGCGTCTTTCTCCTTTTTCACCCACAGCCTGTCTCGAGACCAGCACGTAATTTTTGTTCGTACCTTGTATATTTTATTATATCTATATTTTATGAAATAAAGCGACATACGTGTTCAATAACATGATCTTTTTCCCAGCCAGTATTTATTATATTGTAATATTTGTAGTTGGTGAACTGGCAATATTGGAATACGAATTGTTATAAACGACCCAGGGGGTTAATACTAAGGGTCGTAAATACTACAAAATGTCGGCCCCCCAACCAGTCACAGAAGAAAATGAAAAGAAATTGGACTGTGTCCCATGGAAATAGGCAAATTTCTGGGCAACTTATTCAGATACAGACAACTTATAATATATTGATTATTTTATTAAAATTATGTTTGTTACACTATTATCAACTATCGTACATTGCATATCTAATACATATACGTACACACATTGTATAATAACGGTTAGGTACATGTAAGATAATTATTAATATATTATTTTTTTTTAAGCATATGGCGATCACTATATTATAATATTTAGCGACGATGATTAGCTAAAATATAACTGCCATCGCCACACGGGATAGATCATAATATAGCAATAGCTATCATGGCAGAGTTCGTTAAACCGATGATACAACCGGTTTGTGGCCTCCTAAACTGCTAGCCTGTGTCTGTAATAAATCGGTAATGATCTCCTTCTTCATACCGTTCTTATACAGACAATTACTCCCAGCAGCCGGACATAGGAAAAATTATTATCCTTGTACGCGTAATGTCTCAAAATTTTACAAACCACAGAAAAATTATTAGACAGGAAGAACGACTACACCAAAATTAATTTTGGTGTAAAAATAAAGTGCCCAAGGTCAACCTATCGGAAATCTGTGAAGCCGTTCGTGCGTTGATGACTATTAATTAAAATAATTATACAGTTTAATAAAACGCGAGTCTAAAATCTACGGTTGTTCCTGGTTCCTATTTTCTAATATTTTTACTTTTAATATGGTTTTTGGTAGGCAATATTATGTGTTAAAGTAAAAACATTTTATTATTAAAAATATCAACTAAATGATAATGAGTATAATACTTGAAATGATGAGATACATTTTTTAAATAACATTGATAATCGGTATAATATACTGTATACCTATATCTACTTGTTTTTATTAAATATTGTGACTAAAGAAATTGTCAAAATACTACAACAGAAACATACGAGTGACAATAATAAATTATGGGTAACAAACATAGCAGTTAATGCTGATATTCTGCTAAATACTGTAGCACGTTAGTAAATTATGCATTATTGTCGATAAAATGTCTACAGCAGTCAATTTTGGACGTCCATTCATATTTAAATTACTTGATTCAGTATTAATATTTGATCTGTAATAGAAATATTAAGACCTGAGTGGGTTATATTTATAGATCTATATCACTGTTATGTTAAAATTATTATAAAATGTACTGTTGGGTTATGAGTAAGTAATAAATAAATAAAGATAGAAATAAACTTTAATATACGAATTTGATGATCGGTAGATAATTGAAACAACAGCACGTATTTAAAATTTAAATTCACGAATTTTACATCGATTATTTGACAATTAAAAGTTAGAAAGATCTACCTTGCGCAATTTTTAAGTTCTAATGCAAGGTTGTGCATAACTTAAAATATAATTTTAGAGCAATACTATGAGCTACTAGTATAGGTACTAATATACTATACCTATGGGCTGTAAATACTTGACAATAGCAAAAATAAAATATGACGGTAATCAAAACCTTTTGCATAACACAAAATTCGTATGCCTACTAACTGTTACAAATATCAAACAGTTAAAAAATATATTTGCTCACGTATGCAATAAAAATCGCAAGTTTTATGGGTAAAAAATAAATGTCCACTTTGTTACTCACTTTATTGTTTCTATAATTCCCAGTGCACCATCGTGTTTGTCCTAAAACATAAAAGAATACCATCGTTAATATCGGACTGTGATTTTAGTGTCTATTAATTACACTATATGTTTCTGAAAATATGATAATGATATACAATCAGAAGACCCCCCCACAAAAAAAGCAAAATCCATTCATTCAAGAGTTGTTTAATACCTGTTTTGCTAACATTAAGTACTAATGACCCGTGATTCAACTAATAACACAAACGTCATACCTATTACGTTACGATAATAATACTACCGAGCATGTAGTAACGATTTAATAATGATCAAGGTGTCCAAAAATAGTCATTGTACCTATAAATTATTATCGATGTATCACCTTAGTGTGTGTTTCGAATTTCGATAGTTAGTAGGATCGTTCACATTAACTACATATTATCACGGTTAGCATTATTACTTATTATACTCAGAAGTAGTCTCATATAGGCGCGAGTTTTTCCGAGATAAAAATATAAAATATTGCACCCAAAACAAACACACACACACACACACACATACACAAGGGAAAAATCGAAAACCAAAAAACCAAATCGATTAGGTACCTCAAACAATATCCGAACGGAGATTACGATGATATCACATCGAATAGAAAATTACGTACATGCACGCACACACACACACACACAAGTAATGTATCTCTATACGTGTACAACAGACTACAGAGTTCATTGAACCGCCATCATAACACAAATCGACATTATCACGGATCGGATCGTCACGGTATATCGTTGACCACAAATATTGGTATGTAAAACGACGACGGTTATCGTTTTCGCATGCACACCCCCCCGAAGATGGTTAAATCGTCGCTATCCATTGGCGGCATAGCCCCGTCCAGCACGACAGCAGCAGCGTTGTACCGTGCGTAATGTTATCATTGTCGTTACTCACCGATCCTCTGCCTATGATCATAGGCCATTTGTAGACGACGGGATCGGAGCCCACGGGGCTGTGCAACCGCAATTCCATGTTAGCCAGACTCGAAAACACTGGCGCACAGAACGCGCACCAAAACCACCACAGGCACTAATACACAGCACTAGAAGCGCACCAACGACGGACACGGTCGCACTAGGCTATCGCGCCACAAAACACACGGCGGCGAGCGACGATATATTAAAATCGCGACGCTCTCTACCGAACCGACGACCGGAACGGCGATGATCGAAACGCGGACGGCAGGGATGATCGCGACATTTTTCGGTAGGAGGACGACGAATAAAAAAACCGAGGATTAATACGACGACCACAAACTAAAAAATGCGCTACGGGCAAGACTACTTTTAGAGATGCGACCGTGATGGACGATGGTGCATCGACTGGCCCGAAGACGATTTTACGCTACTTTCCCGAACGCTTCCGCCACCATCACGCTGACCGTATCCGTCACGTACGTCGGCCTAACACAAATGAACGCACTTTGGCCATAAGATGGCGTCTCGGTCTGGCGGTGTGCGTCTCGACGTGTAGTCGTGTGTAAGTGTGTTTGTGTGTGTGTGCATGTGCGCGAGTGTGCGAGCACCAGTGAACGGTGCCACCAATCGTCGGCCGTGCGCGGGCATGGAGAAAACGCGAGCTCACCCTATCGATCATTTTCTGCGCGCGACATTGTTTCCTCGGGCAGGCGAGGGGCTGCCGTGGGAAATCGAACGCTCTCGCGGCCGGCAGCACTGCTCGCCTTCGTATCTGGTATCTCCGCGACCGCTTTATTTACCTCGTTTTCGGCGTTTTCGACGTTCGGCCATTCGAGTATTCCATGGACGATTGTACGATACCAAACAAGCATCACCTGGATGCAATAAGCTCGTGTCGTTGTTCAGATCGTTAGACTTTTATACGAGGACCTGAAGAACCTGTAGAATCCGAGCTTAAACGTATCCAGCTCCAAAATGTCTGGAGAATTCTATTTGCGTTATTACATAGGACACAAAGGTACGTACCAACTTTGACTTTTAGTCAGTTGTCCTAACAAAAAAAAATTGATATTGAAAAACAATATGATGCCGTCAGATTCCAGTAGTTTTTTTTTACATTTTACGTTCAGATATATTATGGTTTGATGAGGTTTATCTTGATTTTTCTGTTGTAAACTGACTTGTCTCGGGTTTATACCACAAGAAATGTCATTCTTACAAGTTACAACTTAATACCTACCTTTGCCGTTTGGAACTGAGAATGAATGTGTTGTAAAATTCTTTTGGAAAAACTAGTTTGATTAGTATTTTTAACAGTTTAATTTCCATCGTCACATGAATATTATATGATTTAAAATAAAATCAACACTTGTCAGTACAATTATTGGAGCTATCAATTAAAAACAATCGTACCTATATTTTTACCTTATAAAACATGATTTTTATTTTTGTGAAAATGTGTATCTATCATCTTTAAGCAATGCTTGTGTTGAAGGCAGAGATACCTACTTACCTAAAATATAAAGTTATAGTTGTATATTTTACGGGCGAGTACCTATGTGATATTAGCTTAATGGTTGTGTAAAATATGTGTATGTTTTCTAATAATATATGCAAATTATTGGTACATACTATTATAAAAAAGTATCAATTAATATAGAGTAAATTTGTTTTATGGAAAATGATAGTTTTAAAAACATATTTCTTATCTATACCTAAGTATATTAGTATTAAAGTAAATCTAATGTTATATGAGTTTTTAATAATATATGTATAATATATGTTAAATTTATTACCATTTTGTGTATACATTTGTAACTTGTATTGTTACTTTTTAATGCCTACCTATACTATGTACATTTGTTCAAAAAACATAGGTATTCAACTAACAAATAAATTAAGAATATTAAAAAATGGACTTACAGTGTTTTAAATTATAATACTATTTTCTAATAACTGAGAATATAGTTCAATAAGTAAACCAATGTTTTAATTTTTTAGGCAAGTTTGGACATGAATTTTTGGAGTTTGAATTCCGTCCTGACGGTAAACTACGATATGCCAACAATTCTAACTACAAAAATGACACAATGATCCGTAAAGAAGTGTATGTTCACCAACCAGTAATTGATGAGCTCAAACGTATCGTATCCGATTCTGAGATAATGCATGAAGACGATGCTCTGTGGCCACCACCCGATAGAGTTGGCAGACAAGAGTTGGAGATTGTCATTGATGATGAACATATATCATTTACCACTTCCAAAACTGGTTCATTATTAGATGTAAACACATCCAAAGATCCAGAAGGGCTCAGAACATTTTACTATCTAGTTCAAGATCTAAAATGTTTCGTATTTTCATTGATATCATTGCATTTCAAGATCAAACCAATTTCATAAAGAGATCCTTTAATAAATAAATTAAAGATAATTCATTTAATGTTCTATATCAAAAAAAAAAAAAAATCCAAATGTTCTTAAAAAGTATGACCTAATTTTCTGTTTAATCATAGTATAAGTTTTCAATGTTTTGCCATTCTCTTTTGTTTCAACTTTAAGAACTTAATTGAAAAAGTACTAGGGATTTATATTGGTTTAATATTATATTTATTATTATTTTAAAAATACTAGTAGCTTAAGTTGACTTAAAAGTTATTATTTATAAATATTGACTCATTTTGATATATTTTCCATTTTATATTCACTACAAATTAAATAAAACAACAATTTTAATACACAAATAAAATCTTAGTTTTTATGAATACCTATCAATACATTATATTTTGACTTAGTGCATACTTTGTAGGTTGTAATGTTTCAAGTATTGAAATATAAGAATACAAAGTAGCACTGTTTATTTATTTATAATCACTGATGTTTTTGAAAAGTCTGCTCTGGCCAGACATTTTTAATTTTAATACATGTGAATCATATTTAAAGCAATATATTTAACACATTTAACTGGTGTTTTATTAATTTAAAAATAATAACCAAGAAATAGTTGGGTATATGAAAGTAGAAAACTTTTTATCGACATCAAACAATTTTGTAATAACAATTAAGAGGACACTGCCATTTGTTGTCTTCGTCTTATAACTTACAAGTGCGTAACATAGCAGATGTACGCTCAGGAGAACGCGTTTGGGTCTATTAATTTAAAACTTAGAGTGAATTGACCTATTATGAGACATGATAGTAAGTGCATTGTCTGTGTTTGTAAGTTGTGTTTGTGGATGTTGTTGGAAATTGTGTGTATATAGTGTAAATTAAAAATTGCTCATAACTCACTTAAAAACTGAAATGACCCAAAAAACACAGATAATGTTTCTACCGTTAAGTTTCATAATATGTCAATTCACTTTAATTTTTAAACTAACTGTGTTAAACGTAATCTGCTGAGCGTAAATTTGTTATGTTATGCACATGTAAGACAGAGACAGTAAATATCTGTGTAGCCTTCTCTTAAAATAAATATATATCTGACTAATAAATTGTACTCTTATATAATATGGATGTATTATCTATACTGTCTTTAATGTGAACTGTGAAGGTTTGTACAATGTATAATTTTGTAATAATAATTGTATTTTTTTGTTAAAAAAATTTTAAATTAATAATTATCTTAGTTAATTTATTTTATTCTTTGCTTAATGTATAATATTTTGTCTTACATATTTATACATTATTTAAAGAAAATAAATCTCAAAACCCATTTTAGCTCAACAATAGTTTATTTGTACATATCTAACTAATTTATTCCTGCAAAATTTTATATAATATTCTAAAATTTGGTCATTAAAACAATATTTTTCATTTGTCGATAAAATAGTTCTTTCAGTCTTGGTTACTCGTACATTTTGGCAACTTTCAAAATATCTACTTAACACATTTTTCACCTTCATGGTTAAAATAATCCTTGATATACAAATTTCATTAAAAATAATACTAATAATTAAATTTAAATTTAAAAAACCTACAATTTATGACCATTGGAACATGAAATAAAATTGGATTGAAAGGAGGGATGGTTTCAAATCTTAATAATTATTTGAATACAATATTTATGGAAATATCTTTTAAATATTATATAGTGTTTTTGAAAAAATATATTAACTTTTTGTCTGTATTGGTAAACTTATTAATTTGTATCTTCATGTTGTTGGAAATAATATTTCTCAACTTGTTGGACCTTTTTTAAAATATATAATGATTAATGAATACTCATAATATGTTCAGTGTTCAGTCCCACTTCAATTTTGGGTTTGCCTAACCTCTGGCCCCTTTGTAGTTATTTTAATCTCATTTTGACATATACAAAATTATACATTAAAATAAAATTTTATATTATTTATATAAATTCCACATTTTAGTTTCCAAATTGAGGCGCTATTCGCTTTCTAGTTATTAAAATCATTCTACAAAGGTAATTATTTTTTTTTTAATATTTTACACTTAATATTTATTTATTTATTTATTAAATTAGAATCACTAATTTTCCTGTAAAATATTAAGTAGGTAGTATTGTAGTAATATTTATGTAGATGATTTTTTCATGAAAATTAGTCTATAATCTATATTATACATATATGTCCTCAGGTATATATTTTATTGACTCAGAAATCACAAAATCGATACTTGAAATTTACACTAAATTATGTTTATTTTATTGTTTTTTATACAAGATAAAATTTTCAAAATATTTTGACTCGTTTTGAGCTGTTTACGGACATTTTAAATTTTAAATTATTATAGTTTTTTTTCTTCTATATTTGTCAATAAAATGTTATTCGTTGGATAAAAATCATTGAAAATTTAACACAAGGCTCCTTATACATTGTTACAATATCAATTTAAAAATACATAGCATTATTTACAAATTATTATGTAGTTAAAAATGTATAAAATGCTAAATTTTTATAGCTATCTAAGATTGAACATCTAAAACAAGGTTCCATGTAAGTACCTACCTATAGTTCATTCGGTAACCAAAAATCTACAACATATATTAACACTGTTTTTATTTTATAGGTAGTTATTATAAGTTAAAATTTGAAATTACCTACACATTAAAACCAAGAATAACAATTTTAGTTATTTTGTTGTAATTTAAAAATATTATTTTTGGGTACTTGAAACTTTTAGAGTATATTTTTATATTTTATGCACACAATGACATTATGAAATGCAATTTTTTCAACAACAATGAATGTAACCTACCTACTGTAGTTGGTTACTAATGCCTAATAATAGCAAAATAAATTACTTAATCACGCAATAATATCATAAAATACACCTAATATTACTTTATATTAGTAATATTATCGGCTGAAGTCTTCTCTCAGAATCAATATTTTATTTTTGACATCAAAGTACCAACTAGACATAGACGCAAATAGCGTTTGAGATTTGGGGGGGCTAAAGCCTTACTTTGGTAATATTGAATTTAAGCGCTTAAAACAAAATGTAGGAAATGTTTGGAAGGGCTATGGACATTTTTTGGGGGGGATTAGCCCCTAAAGCCCCCCCTATTTGCGCCTATGCAACTAGATGAACTTTCCTACCATAAAAGATATTGAAGTTGTAAATAGAAGCATTTCTACTAGGTACTATAAAAAGTTTGCCTATAGACTCCAAAAAAACATAGTTGTCGAATCTGAAATCAATACAGTATGTATCGTTTCGGTCAGAATCTAAAATTGTAGTAGGTATATTAGTTAATATTTAAATTTATTAAATAGGTATTTTATACATTAATAGTTAATAGGAACTTAATACTAATACCTACCTATACTAATAAGTTAAATTATTCCTTCGATCATTTGTGGCACCGGTTTCCGCATTTAATGTCAAGCAATTCCACATAATATATTATTAGGTATATATTCAGATTTTGTACAATAGTACATATCGTTTGAAATCGATTTATCAAATTTCAAAAACTGTCGAGCTATATTTCGCCAGTACTCAACAGAAGGCAGAATTAAAATTTTTAAGTTTAAAACAATTAAACACATTATACAATTGTATTGGTAAAAATGCCAATAACTATCTGTATAGTTTGAAATAATTTTTTTATTTTGTCAATGAATCCACAACAAAATATAATTTAAATGTATTAATGTTGACTAATATTTTTGAAGGATATTAGATTTTAGGGTTAGCAACTCATTTATGCTTATATACGTCAAAACTAAAATATTTTTGCACCGAGCACACAAAAATGTAATTGTGGAACTATAGGATTAGGATAGGTCATATTGTCACTTTTGTCAGTCTATTTACTTAAATATCCAACTCTAAAAAATTATACGTTAAAACTATTTACAAATAAATTAATATTAATTTGTCTGTAAGATACTAAGATGTGAAATTTGGTGTCTTTGAATTTTTTGTTACGTTCTTTAATAAATTGGCAGACGCCTATTTCTATGGCATCCGAATATGACATACCTACCGCTATGCTATTAAGTTTGTCGGTAGGTAATACAATTATAATTTAATTTAAAAATAATATTCTATTAACACAATCAAATTGTACGAGAAATAAAATTTAAATGATTAAAATTATTAAAATTATAAATAACAGCATCATATAATAACAGTAGTTATATTATAATATTTAAAAAAATGTAATAGGTAATGAAAAATAAATACTTTATATTTTACTAAAATATGGAATCTTTATAGGTTATTAACTTTAATTCCTTTCTAGGCGAATATGGAATATTATCAGATCCTTAAAATATATCAATATAACATACTTAAATACTTTATAATATATTGGTGGGGTGATAATAAATTAAAAATACTTGAGCCAATTATACATTGATTATGATTGTAAAACTATCATTAATTAATTAACCAATGATTTCTTTTCTTGAGCCGCTTGCCTCCGCAAGTCAGATGGTATCATGGCAGTGAGAAAGGTTCCTAAGACGAGTGTTCCGGCTAAAAATAAATTGGCTTTCTTGTCTCCAGCTGCATTATTTATACATCCATAAATCAAGGTGAAAACGATGCCGAATACTTGTACCACTGCATTTAGCATTCCACTGGACGTTCCTTCGGACTCTGGGTAGGTCAGTTCAGCTGCTAATTCGTACCCGACCGCTAAATAACCATTCATAAAAAACCTGGGAATGTATAAACACGAAGTTATATTTATTAATTTCCTTAAAAACAAATAACAAACGTATTATTATGATAAATATTTATTATTTTCACTCATATACCCAAGTAGGATTGCTGACAGGTACACAACTAATATGTGTCCGCAAGACAATGTGAACGCGTAGACTACCATGCCGACCAACGAACAACCATATACCACTAAAGTCGTTTCTCTAAATTTTTAGAATATTTCAAATTAGCGTAATTTTACAGCGATATTAGGTAAAAAAAAAAACGTCACTGCAAACTCACTTGAAAAGATGCGTTCTGTCCAAAATAAAACCACACACCACTGAACCCACCATTCCTGCAAGGACGATCGTTAGACCTATTCTGCCAGCATCTACCGCGTTATCCTGCAACAGGATAATTATTGTTATTTGTTACATACATACTGCATGCCTTAATAGGTATAAGATCGATCATTGATAGGTAATCATCCTTTAAGTTAAATCGAATAAGTGTTCTGAATACTCACAGGAAAATGTTCCAATATAATTTGGTTTAGCAACGTGGAAATGGCATAAAACGAACCGACATTCATGCCGTATGACAGTAATAACAAAAGGAATCCGTAGTTGTAAACTAGTCTCCACAAAGACTTGACAAAGTTTTTCGGGTCATTGCTACTGGTCGACCTCTGATTCGCTTGTGCCAAACTCGGTGGTAATGGCGGGGATGGCTTGACGACTATCAACAGATAAAATGCAGGGGTTAAAGTGGGAAAAAATTCAAGAGGGGCCTGATGTCTCCATATAGTTTTAAGCGTTCCACATATAATTTTATGTATAATGTTTACTGTATAAAATCCTAATTTGTTAAAGGGGACGCTTTTTAACCGCCGTCAGAGGTAGGGGGACTGAGTCCTCCTGCGCCCCCCCCCCCCACTTTAACCCCTGATAAAATGACTGTGACATATTGTGCTGGCGTTAATACAAATATTATAACTGCAGCGGTATTCCAGCTTGCAGCCTGGAGTAGTATAAAAGCTACCGTGGGACAGATTTTTAGAAAATTAGCGACCTATACGGCTATATACATAATATAAAAGACAAGAGGTCAAGAGCGGTTATTATTTTATGAATTATTTTTATTTAAATCAAAAAATTGTATTTTAAACTATTATCTGGGCACAAAATATCTAAAAAAGTGGTATATATACAAAATGAAAATTCCTGAAAAAAATGTGTAAAAATCATAATCAACTCTGTGCACAAAGCACTATATGAAGCGCAGGTAGAATAAATAAATAATTATCACGATTCTTTAATTCTCAATGTAAAAAAAAAAAACATTATGTTATTATTTAACTGATAAATATCCACATTGTCCATACCAAGTTTAAAGTATAAAAATAATATTTTTTGAGGAATAATAAACGAGCCAATATTTAAAAATAAATAAAAAAAATAAAAAACGTTCAAAGAGAACGGCAAATTTAGACGGCATAAATGTTATCAATAGTTTTTAAACTTACAGTAGTATATTAGTATAAACACTAGTGTCGAACTTATGGCTGTGGCGTAAAACATTCGTGACAAGCCTGCGGATATGGCGTACAAATCGCCGGTGTCTTGAACCAATAATGGTGGCAACAAGAAGCCCAGAGCTACACCGAACTGAAAAACAAAACACGCTACTAGTATATAATATTGTTAATAATTAATCATTACGGTGTGCGAAAACGTACATGGTCTTTTCACGTTTACAGTCGTAATACCAGATGGTACAGCATAAACTAAGACTTACAAGTCGTACTTCATATTATACAATTTAGGCGTTTACCTGATTTCCAAACACACCGATCGAACATGCCGTAGACACTTCAGACGGGCCAAACCACACTGCTGCCAGACGTGCCGGCAAATTCAATATGAAAACTTGCGAACTAGCCGCAATCGTTTGACCCAACATGGTCATATAAAATCTGTCCGGACTGGAAGACGCCACTTTAAACCAGGCACCGATCATCGTGCCGCACGAGCCGGCTACCATGGCCACGCGAAGACCCTATATAAGTATAATAAATATTATATATAAATCGGACTTAATAATATCATGTAGAAAATTAGTTATATCAGGGAGTCAAAACGCGTTTGAAACCGCATGTAGAATGATTTGATTTTACCACGTGAAAAAGAACACTGGTCATAGTTTGAAAATCAAATATATTGAGTAATATGATTGTCACAATGAAATATAGCCAGGTATCTATAAAAATATTTATTTATGAATCCTAAAACATTTTTTTTTGTTTCTTATAATATTTACTGTCTGAAAAACATATTGTATAGATATAGGTAATTGTAAAGACTATTCTAGTGTTGTAGATACTACTCTCCCAGGTAGCGAATTGCGAGAAAAACTCTAGGGCTATAATATGTTGTCTAGATTTTTCGGTAATTTTTTTGGTGAGTAAAACAGGTTTTTAAAAGTTCAACATTTTAAATGTTGTATACTGATACCTATTAATTAATAGCGTCGAACATATTGTCAATTATGCTTAAAATATAGGTATGGATTATATTTACCTTTTTTTCTAGTATCCACGACGCCGGGAATATAAGTGGTATGTAGGTTATCATGTATACGATGGATGTGAAATCCACAGCAAAACTTGACACATTATAAAATCTAATAACCACGTTTGATATGATGCTGTACTGTATCCATTGTACAGCGTTGATCATCGAACACAGGACAAATAGCACCAACATAAGCCATCGTCTTTTGTAAAGTTTACATTCTGTGATAGTCGGCTGTACGTTATGAGTCCCGGCGACCCCGTTATCCGTCGTGCCGGACATGATTTCTGTTCCTCAAGACCGTTCACCTTGATGCCATAATTTGATCACAACAATATAATATACTGTTAACAAATTTTCAAAGTTTTGTTTTAGTATTTTTGTACTTGACATAAGTATTCTATGTATTACGACTTTTACTTTTTGTTAACATTACATCAGTAACCACTTTTGTCCCTGCAGTTATTTAATTTTCAAAATTGGCTCAATGTTTATATTAGGTATACCTAAGTAGATAAATAGATTATATAGATATTTCGAATATGAATAATAACTAGTTAATTAATTGATTGAATATATATATATCTTATCGAAGTATTAAAATAATAAAATGTAGTCAAAATCAGACACATAATTGTTTGAATTAAATGAATAATAATAACTCAGATTATAATATAATATATAAAATATTAATCGCAATGAAAATAATTAATATATATTATTTATATTAGAGGTAAATAAGAAAATAATAAATTAATACTAAATAAAGAGACTTGTAGAATCTATAGCACTATAATTTAATGTAACACATGATATACATATAATATTATACACTTGTTTTATGTTTTCGTTACTTGTTATTAGGTTAACCTATAATTAACGCGCAATGTACATAATATTAATACATTATAATTAAATTACTTGTTAACCCTCGATGATATCTGCAATAAGTTAATTTAACTATATAGAAGGCGGCATGTAGTAGACTTTTGACCACTGTGATTGATGTTAAATTAATGGGATTAACATTACTAGGTACTAAATTAAGTTGAATAATAAAGATGTGAAGTTCTAATTGGATAACAAGGGCCAACAAACTCACCATGTAAATCATTATATTAATATTACACCTCTAATATTGTGTTCTATTGTTTTTGTTTATGTGTTAAATGTCAATAATAAAATATGGCACAAGGAACAATCTTATTACAGAAGATAACCTCTTCAAAATTTTATAATTATCTCCCTTAAATTAAATATATTCTTTTTTATTAAAATAATAATAATTATAAACAGTTAGTAATTTTTATAGGTACTAATTAACATATTATATGCGTTGAAATACATGTATATTGTATGATAAATAAAAAATACTTAAGAATTGAAACATGCATTCATGATACAACGATAGTGAAGAAAACCATCCATTTGCAGAACTCCAAATTTTTTTTACATAATACAAATAAAATATTTAAAAAATAATTTAGTTTAAGGAATACAAT
>NC_042494.1:33242353-33275978 GCF_005508785.2 Acyrthosiphon pisum | reverse complement strand
CGTATTTACTATTTTATGATGATGCCCTATTTAATTATATGTATGTATATATTTTTGAATGAAAGTATGAAACAATACAATAGACCGTTTCAAATTCATTCGCTTTTATAATTTTAAATAACTACCTATAGAAATCGCATTAATTCTATACTATACATCAGTGTTTCTCAACCTGGGGGTCTCCAACTTATTATTTAGGGTCGCGTACGAATTAAAACTGTGTGTATTATATGTATATGTAAATATTTTGTATTCATTTTGTTGATTAAAAATAATTATAATATTATATGTTGTATAATTATATATAGTATTATATTTTATGCTGTGTACAATGCACAGTAATTTTCGTATTGATTATTAATAGTATTTAAAAAAAATGTATGTGGGGGGTTGCTAAAAAATTTAAATTCAAAAAGGAGGTCGCCACAGTAAAAAGTTTGAGAAACACTGGTATACATAATACCTACATTATATGGCTTACACTTCTGAAAAGTTTGACTAGTTTTTTTTATATTCATCAGTCACAAAAAAAAAGACGTTTGGTGATAATTTATTTTAATTGAATACTTGCATGAAGAAAATATATCTAAAATCTCGTAAACGAGCCTACCGAATATACCAGTTATAGATGATATTCGATTTTAAAATATACAAATTTGCATTGGAATTTGGAAGTTTCAGAATATATATATATATATATATTGATATAATTCATTAATAATAATGTTGTGTAACGTGATGTGAGAATGGTTTAAAAAAAAAATAAGACCATTAATAATTATGTTAAAATAAAGTTTATTTTGTGATGGCTTTATGGCTGAGAGTTAGTAGGAGCTGTTAAATAAGTGTTTTCTGTATCAGTTTTAAATTAAATATATCCATTTTCTATTCTAATGCACAATTGGAAATGTCCATGCTTTCATAAAAGACATCAATCGTTTCTTTAAATTAATGTAACATACGACATACCACATACCTATTAATTGTATGAAAAAAAATTAATATTTACAAAGTGCATTTTATGTAGGTACCTATAATGATATTATATAATATATTAATATAATATACTCTACATGGCTACGCGTCTATGCTGCTGCAATACTATATGTATTATGTACGCGCATTATTGTACCCTCATTAACTCATGCACAGATAAATTAAAATGTTTAATCAACATTGAAATGATTTACCAGAATAGGTATTTTTGTTTATTTTTTTCTTCAAGATATAATTTAGATACTTTAAAAGCATATTTTAATTTATAATTTTAAATGCATTTAAGAATAAATAAATATAGATGCCTAATCAAGTGCATAATGTTGTAACGTACCATCATAATTGAACCAATTGCAACGGCTAACCGCCATTTGTAAACCAAAACTTTGAGTGATGGATGCCACTTGTAATATTCTATTCTAAGCCGTTGACCTCGAAGTTAAACTCATTATTAGATTATTTTATTGACTTTAGAGAGTTAGTGTGATTCAGTTAATGTTTGAGTGTGATGTTTAAACTTGTAGCTGATAATATTCAGTTGTACGTACATCATGTATTTGGATATAATGGAGTACAAGTACTTAAACATTTTGAGTAGTTAATCAGTTAATTTAAAAACGCAGTGTCGTCTTTAATTCAACATATTTAGAAATAAAATAACTTTTCAACTAAAAAAAAAATACAAGAAATATAGTATTTAGTAAGTAATTAAAAATAGGTTTAAAAAATTGCCGTAACCGGTAGAGCGGTAAACATACAATAATATTATGTAACATTGATAAACTGTAAATAACCATTGATGTTTTCAGGGGTTATGCTTTACAATAATATTATTATTTCAAATAGACGGAAATACGGTCATTAAAACAATATCAGTAACGCCGAGTTGCAAATTTTAAATTGAGATTTAAATTTTGACGGATGCAAACACTTCAAATTGTAATGTGGGTTGTAGCAAAACGTGGACAATTTATGAATTATTATCATATGCATTATAAAAAAGACCTTCATTTAATTCAATCTTTACGGGAGGAGTTTCCGTGCAGTTAAAAGTACCTAATAGAATTATTTATTATTTACTGTAAAATTATCAGGAAACTAAATCATGAACTTCCATTTATTATATAAATATTGATTTCTAGAAATACGTACTATAATGTTTGTACTAACTAAAATATAAATGATTGTTGATTTTTTTTACTAAACAGATATAATTTATATTGAATATCATATATGTAAATTAATATATTAATATAATAGGTATTTACATACACTGATAATGATTTAAAACTAATGTTGATAATAAATAGATATACCATTGCGGTAGTCATATTAAAAGTGCCGGTACCTATATAGATAATCTATGCACATCAATAATTTAAATTCTCACAAAACTAGATAAATGGTAAAATATTAAATACTAGTAAAATGTAATACTAGGTATACTAAAATGCCAACCTAATAAAAAAACAAAATATTTAATGATGAATGCCATATTTTATCATTTTTATTTATATACCAAATTTACATATATTTGAAAATGTTGAAGGGGCCTGTATAATATTTATTATTTAACAAGACAAAAAAGTGGTTTTATGGTCATAGTATAAGCTGATGATTAAAAATTTAAATAAATAAAATACTGTCACTTAGGTAATGCAAGTAACCACACTGTAGATAAATCTACAAGACTTCCACTACAAAATTGCATAACCTTACGTGGTCACGGGTTATACCTAATTATCCAAAAATGTTCAGTTCTTAATTTTGGAGATTTTCTTACCAAATTTTTTGGTTTTGGGAATTGTTCTAAATGTATTAATTTTATTGATTTTTATTGTAAACATTTAGGTACCTACATCATCAGAGTCGTATTTATATATCTATCGCTTGTAGGCCTGTGGAAAATTGCAACCCTTAAATCTTAAATACGATAAAATAAAATTTAATTAGTTAGCTATGCAAAACAACTTTTATTTATATTTTAAATACAAAACATAACAATCGGAGTTGAAAAACAGAAATAAATTAAGGAATAACAAAATGTTGGTACAATACAATGTAAATACAATCTACATATTAATATCTTACATAATAAATTACTTATTTACTTATTAGACGATCGATTTACGTCGCCATTTAGTTCTTGCAAATGCTTCGATTAAATCTTCGCAATTCAATTTGCTTAACATTTCTCTATCGATAACAATGCTAAATTATTCAATTTTTCATCAGTTTGGGTAGACCTTAAATAGGTTTTTACGCGTTTGAGGCGTAATCGTCATATTTAATTATTTATTTAAGTTTTTTGTTAATGTTTTATGTAAACTGTATTATTATTTATTACTTAAAAAAAACTTTATTTACTAAAATCAGATTAAAAATTTATAAAACAATCATATAGATTGGTAATATATTTTTTTTTCGAAATCTTGCATAGTAAATTATTTCTACACTCCATTATTTGGAAGTATTTACATTGAAAAGTAATGAAAATGTCCCCGTTCCCTAGATATGGTCCGTTGTTAGGAAGTATCCGATTGGGGAGGTTTTACTGTAATTATTATGTACAAATACACAAACACACGGATACACGAACTGAAGCAAATACACGGGTACACGGATTTCAATATTCATTTGCCCGTGTATTTTATTTACACGGACTTCAACACCGTGTCGCCGTTTTGTTAAAAACACGGGTATCTTACACGTGAAATAGGGACTTCTAAATTGAAAACGATCTCTCGGTAGTACAATTGGACACTGGTACATTCACGAAAATTCTCATTGCTGTGTCAATATTTGGAAATATTTCAATATGTAAAGATTTTTCTCTCAAATACTGGCACAGTGTGATTGGAGTTAAACTATCCATGTTAATATTGATATCACTGTTTAGTAAATAAGATTGAAAATGTATGCATTCTGACGAAAAAGTATTATCCAAATCATTCGGGTACATTTTTAAATGATTTTTTGCAATTTCTCAGCGAACTCAACTATTTTCAAAGAATTTAAAGATGTAATTTTTAGTAGTAGGTACTTAGTGCTTTTTGACTATAGTGGCTATTAGTTATGGCTATATATATTATATTTTAAAATAACATAAAAAAAATATGCTAAGTCTATGGCTGAGTCAATATGTAATACCATCAATATCGAAAAAAAATTAAATCCTTTAATAAATTTACCACCCAACAAAATTTGCCGCTGTAGGTACGTGCCTATAGTGCCTGCATATAAATACGCCACTGTACATCATACATGAAATTAATTTAAATATTAAACTATCTATCTTAAGTATTCACATGGAATGTGACGAGAGCAATCTATTAAAATAATGATGCTGTTTTATTATATTTAAAACTATAATTTAAAAGCATAGATTTTTATATTTGTCATATCTTAGAAATCACATGTATAAAAGACAATGTATAGTCGGTGTACAATAGGGGTCTCCAACCTTTGTAGGTAACAAACCACCTGTTTGTTTTATAGATTATACTCTTTTAGGTGTCACTATATTATATTGATTTAATATTATAAAATATAAAAGAGTGTATTCATTGTTAAAAAAATGTTTGAATAATCAATAAAATAATAATATATATACATATATTATATACAGTGAAACGTTTGGTAAAATACAAGTTGTTTAACATTTTATTCTTTAAGTAATTGTATTAAACTAATAAAATAATACATTTCAACTTATGCTTATAGGATTTCTGATACATTTTCGTGATACGGTGAGGACTGAGTTTATAAGCTGCTGTATTCCATTAAATGGATTTTAATTTTAATTTTAAGACTAGGCTATTCATTAAAAATAAGTTCCATTATCTAGGAGTGAATGGAAAAAATAGTTAAATGATAATTTATATAATCTTTTGGTTAGTTACCACGTCAACTACTATAATAATTACACGTTAATAGTTAAATTAATACATTGTACCTATAGGTCACTATATAGGAATTCCAACTGTAGATAATAAATTAAATATAATTAGCGAATAGCGATTGGATTGTGTAAAAATGTGTTGTTAATTATTTGTGTGTGGCTTGTTGATCTTGTCATCCTAACAGATAAGCTTCATACTCTATTGATAACAATAAAAAAAACTGCATGCATGTTTATTATAAAAAAAGTATTATACGTCCCGCGATAATTTGAAAATAAGAGAATACCTGCATAAATAAAGTTTTTTACTTAGTTTGTCGTAGGTATGCAGATATTCAGGGAAAACAATTCAAAATCCAAATGATTAAAGAAACGATAGTCAACTAATTCATAATCAAAACAGTTTAAGAAATATAAAACAACAAATTACCTGCTAAAATCAACATTATTAACGGTTACCACCGTCGCCGTACAACGACTATCATAACATATCTTTAAGTAGGTATTTGGTATGATATTATATTGTATGAGAGAAAAAAGAATAACATATAATTATATAGTAATTATTTTAAATATAGATAAAATCAAACTACCCAAAAAAAATTACGCGAGTGTTGAGTCATAGGTAAAACCTTATAAGATAGATACATTCGTTTTACGGTCACACAGTAATAGAATTGTTTCACGTAATTAATACGAACTTCATATAGGAAGGCATTTTTTTTTGTCGATAATTCATCAGTTATAGGTGGTAGGTACGGTACTCTGGTTGTGGGGCAAAATACGTTGTCCACTGAGTCCTGAGTGTTACTATGCAGTTTCACGACCGTGTTCGATTTAGAAATAGTTTAAACAGTCCGTCTTTCGTGGGAGGAGAAATTTGAATATTTCGCACGTTAAAAAGCACACGAGACTGACGAGACGACGGCGACGACGTTAGACGAAAATCTGGCGAACAATAAATGTATACAAAAATTTCACTGCGATGGCAGACTACAATATTTATAAGAGCGTTAAACATTACAATAAATCGTTATTGGAGGTTTGAGGTGCACGAATATAATAATAATGATGTTGTGACAGAGACGTATTTTAGGCACATATTCCCGCGGCGTTTCGAAAATCTCCGTGCGCGCGCATCGCGGACATAATAATGTTATACGCTAGCATAACAATAATATATTATTATGCCCGCCGAGAGCAGTGCGGTGGCGTGGTAGATGTATTATAACACAGTAAGTCGTACTCGGAGTGCTAAAAATAATTTCGCGCCCGTTCTGTGGCGCAGCGTCTCGCCCGAATCTGCCACCGCCACGATCACCAAGCGCGCATTATTACTATTTAGTATTTACTATTATCATTTATAATCATTATTATCATCATCGTTAAAAGACAACATTAAAAAATATATATATTTTTTATCCTCAACATTAGGTTTTTCTTATTTTTTTGAATAACAACATACAGTTCTAATTTCACATGCCAAAGCAGAATATTTTTCTAAGTATTTTGATACATACAATTGAATTTACTAGTTTATGAGAAATAGGTAAGTATTTTAAGTTTAGATGAGCGGAATAGTAGCCCAACATGTTGTTGGGTAACCGCATCCCATTCCACTCCGCTCATTAAAACCAAATACTTATTTCTCATGAACTATTAATTCTAAATTCGATTTTATGTATCAAAGTACTTAAAAAAATATTCTGCTTAGGCATATGAAATTAAAACTGTATGTTGTCATTCAAAAAAGTAAAACAACTTAATGTTGAGGATAAAAATATTAAAAATTTTATATACCTATATATTAAATGTTGTTTTTATCAACTAGACACCAATGTAAACATTTTTTTTTTCAAAACATTTATACTTTTTGAATTACGCCGTGTTCAATGATAATAAGAGAATTTAAGAATCACTCGGTATATATTATATATTATATATAGATCTATAGATACCTAGTACCTACGTCCTACAGGCTAATATATTACTACTATATTATGCAATTCACGCTGCGAATTTTATTATTATAAACATTTTAAAGTAGGTCCTATATATATTATATTAAACAATACACCAATATAATATATATATTTAAATATATAAGGATGTACCAAAAGTCCGTATCGCCATACAAACGGGGTTTTCAGCAGTAATTGAATGAGCTACAGGAAATGTATGCCGTTTAATTTAAATGGTAACAGATTACTGTCGAAAGAACAGCATTTAAATATTATATTGATATGTGTCAGTCACTGTCTCATTACAGATATTACACTCAAAGCGATACGGGACTTTTGGGACACACAACTGTTAATACTATTATGTACATAACATTAAAATTAATAAAAGGCGGTAATTTTGAATATTTGTTTACCTTGTTACAATATTTAACACTATATAATGTGGATGACTGAATGATGTATGCGACTAGTCCGAGTCCGCGGGTCTGCGTCGGGTGTACAGGCTACAGGTGCGCGACGGAATAGTGAATAGTAAATAGATTTACCGGCGTAACGCACGAGGACGGCGATATTATTATTATGATAACAACGTAAACACTAATATTAATATTATATCATATTATTATTATTACAATTATTTATCTAATACCGGTTCTTCGTTGCACTTCGCTGCAGTGTAGTGGTGGTGGCGGCGCGACCGATGCAGGCTGTAGGTGCTCCACTGGTGGCGTGTGTTTGCCGACTCCCGGGCTCCGTCGACGGCGGCAACACTGAAACCGGTTCGGCGGCGTCACGGCGGCATAATCGATGACGTCGCGCGTGAGCTGATCGGCACCGCGTCTCGGGATTGGATGGACATCCGTGGGATGCGCGCGCTACTCGCCCGGCCGTGGCCTGCGGGCCGGACAGGTAGAGTGTAGACCATTGACTCTCCCGTAGTCCCGTCTGCACTCAGCAGTCCTTGGATTACGCTACTTGTTGATTAAAATAGATCATTATAATATTACAAATTACCGCGGTACACGTTACACTTATTATTTGACTCGTAATTCACCAGGACTAATAATATTATGAGCTTAGTCATCAGTCATCTCGCCTTAAAATATCTATGACTGCATGAATGTGTATTTGGAAAATATCGGAAAAACTATCAAGTACAATTCATAACTAATGAATAATGATTATGGTAGTAAGTACCAACTCGTACGGTGTACGCTGCAATGAAGTGTAACAGTTACGTACTTACGTCAATAAATTGATGTACCTATATATAATATTATATGATGTACTCAGCCTAACCTATGTGTAGTAAATACAACAGAATTAAAGAAACGGCCAAAATCTATGTTCGGGGCATACTGCACAATGCAGAGGTATAATATTATACAGAAATGTGGAATGCACACAGCATTTTAGTTTGTTCTTCGATAATTTATGGTCAGTGGAGTGGTAGAGAGGAGCGGCATGATATACATTATAAAAACGCTCGTTTTTGTCGTATCAGAGTAGCAGGTATACCTCATGTCTCGTATGAATTTAATTCTTTTATGACAATATAACAAAAAAGATAATAATAATATAACGCCATACCATTATAATATATCATTATGTTTCTACCTACGCAGTACGCACTGAGTCGGCAGACGGCAGTGCAGGGGTTCGTGTTACAAACGAATACCGAAATATGGTTCCGATGTCCGTTTCAAAATCACGTCGTTGGGAAATGATACACACGCAACACGCATTTCTGTTATGAAATTATATTTCATTAGACGCGCGACGAGCTTCGCAGCCTATATTCAATATAAACATGCGACTATATTACTAATAACTAATAAGTAGGTACACATAAGTACATGACCATCGCACACGATCACGCTACAATGTATCTGTTCTGTAAGACTGTACTTTTATAAGTAGGTATGTATAACTTATGAACTAACTTAACTAATGAGTTATGACTTATGACATTGTATTCTAAGTTCTGTTCTGGTCTAGTCTGATGATGGACGACCGAGGAACGGGTTCATCACACGCGTGACAATTTTCACCCCGCGATGATAATAGTGAAACCTGCTGCGCCTTCATACTTAGTGCATATTTACAGGGTTTGTTTTAAAGAAATAGAGGCCCTGTGAACTATTTACTATTGGCCCTTTATAATAAAAACATTGGTAAACATTAAGAAAAAGGCTAAGTTAGCTGACTACAAAACACAAGTTTAACCCGTAAATCACAAACATTTTTTTCAAATTAAAAATTACAATACGCTTTTTTTAGGCAGAAAGTACAGTTTTAGTTATATGCGATGATATAAACAATGCATTCAATAATATAGGTATTAGGTATACATAATATTTTAAGAGGTTAATATTTTTATAAAAAAATCAAAATTATTAAAATTCATACGACTGTATTAATACTGTAGTACCTACTATATCTACTATACTAAATTTTAATGTACGGTTTATTGGCCTGTATAGAGTAAAATTGAATTTACAATATTATCGACGTAAAAAATGTCAGTAGAACGAGTATTTATTTGTGGTATTCTAAAATTAATTTACTTAACAGTTCAGGGCATACTATTTTACTGGTTAGTATTTTTTATAGAAACAAGACATCATTATAATTTCATCGCGATGATAAAGATTAGAGACATTACATTAAATTTTAATTTAACTTAATTTAAAACCTATCATACGCGTAGAAATCGTCTTAGAAGTTTATGAAGTTTATGAACTTTGTTAATTATACCTATTTTTAAAGGGTCCCATAAATAATATATGATAAATACGTAGTGCATTATATGCACTTGACTTTTGCCGATAACTGAAACGATTAAAGCCTTTGCGTTTATATGTCGGTTCAGAACTGATTTGATGGTGCTGAATAATTTAATTTTTTCAGTCTCATATTAGATACACGATTGTACTATATCCAGACAGCATTTTGTAATGATGGTATTATAACAACGTTAAACTAATATTATTCGTTATTATAATGTTATAATAATATTATTAAACAAAAAATTTCTGTCTGGGTAGTGCAGTTTTACTTCAATATGTGTATATAAATAAAGATTTGAAATATTTAACACGCACGTGTTCTTTTATAGCTGAGGTAGCTATTATAAAGGAATTTAAGAAACAAAAAATACCACGTCAGAAAATATTGAAATTGGAATATACGAAATATGTCCGATTAATGATTATGATAAAAACATGCAACAAACCGTGACTCGTGAGATCCAATTTTATTGATATATTCCAGTTTAAAGTTGTACAATAATGTAGTTATTTATACATACACCGATACACTACATCACTATCACACGTATCATTATTATTATAGACTATGCAGAACTTAAATAATTATAAGCACTTGCATAACGCGCTTTCATACAGCACACAACAGAGACAATAAAAATAGGTAATCATTTTCGCTAAGCAAATTTTCACGTAATTAATATTGTATAGGGAGGGTATTTAATACATATAAATATTATAGGTATCATCCAATTTTTAACTGTATTAATCGAAATATCTGCAGTTAAATTGACATATTGCTATATTACTCGAAACTGTACTTCTGAAATCTGAATACAATTTTGAATTTTATCTTTTAGGCATTAGCCGCTATATAATTTTGTAGATGGTAGACAATATATAGTACATATGTGTATTACCTGGTATTTCCTATTATTAAAGTATTAGAGTGCATTAGTTTAAACAGTGAATTGCGAAATTTTTATATTGAATATATTTACCTAATAAATTCATAAGTTTTTATTTAAGAGTTGTTATTATTTATCTATAAGTATTTTTTATTTAACAATTGTTATTAAATTATTAATTATGCTACATGTAAGTTCGGGGGCGTACTTATATCGATTCTGCTGACTTAGTTATCGACTGTCGACTCCAAAGACTATACTGTTATTGGTGGCGTGAACTTCTTATTCCTATGGAACAACTACCTTAAATAAGTACTTACCTACTACCTAACCCATACCATTTTTTTCATATTAGGTACTAAATGCATATTGAACGAATATTATAAACTCGTGAACCATACCATACTTCAATTTATTTTATTTTTTGAGTTTGTGTTCATCAGAAATTATCACTAATTTTGTGTGTGGGTTACAATTTAATTTTTTCATATTTTACACTTATCTTTTCACACATTTTAAACGTAGTTCATATATTATGACTATGCGAGTATAAATTATTAGCTAGTGCAGCCGTCTAGGTCTTGGAGACTGGAGTCATTGGGATACCAATCATCCACACTTTTGCATGAGGCAAAATAAACATTCACGCCACCAATGATACTGTTTATAATATCAACATATCTATTCCGCTGGCTATTGATTCCATCGGATATTGTTTATATTAAGTAGGTACATATTGATTATACCTTATATTAATATTGCATATTTTGTGTGAATAAGTGTGTTGGTACACATTTTTACTCCATGCCTCACGGTTTGCAGGGAACCGATACCTATACCGCAATTAAGTCTAGAGTTATTTCCGATTTCAATGACATATATCATACCTGATTTTTTTGTTTCAGTCTATTACCAGAAACTATTGTCAATTATAACTACATTTTTGAAAAAAATACAGAGCAGCGCATGGTTTAGAAACTGGAACCGATATTGATACAGCCATGTAGTTTATGTGCTTTATAGCATTTTTCCGTGTGAACTACTGATGACTTTGATCATCTTGATTTTTTTCGATTTATGTATAAATTATATTTGATATGGATAAAACAAGGAATTTAATTAATGTTTTTTTTTTTTTTTTGTAAGAACCGTGCAGAAACCGTTCCGTTTTCATTTTTGTTTTTCTATAATTCAAACTGAAATTGTAAAAATTATTATACAATGTAAATATAGCCAATATAGGCATACATAATACGTTAATAATAATTGTGTACAATTGTAGAGATGTTTGTAATGTTTTATAACAGTAGATAAACACTCATAGGTAATTAGTGATCCTTTCTGATTAACACCACCTCAAAAAAAAAAATAATAATAAAGTGAAGTATGGCATGGTTCAAGAGTTCATGATATTCGTTAGATGTGCATCATTACTATCATGCATTTGTGCAGTAACAATAATCATCACTAATCACTATTATCAGTATATTAATATCTTTTTTCATTTTAGTACCAACACTTTATAGAGACTAGCTAAACTAGTGTAGGTACTGTTTCCACAAGGCTATTGGCACAAACTAAACATTATAGGTACTACACTACTACACGTGCAGCTGTATATTTGTAGGTACCTATATCAGTAGGTATAGCATTTATCGTGGCTTATATTTGATACCTACCTATTTGATAATACGTTATTGTTGTTTGTTACCACTTAAGTTATTACAAATAATATAATTAAAACCTACTAAACTGTGATTTATAAATTATGTGTAGGTACTTTGTAAACTCCTAATTTTGTACACTCTTTGTACAAAATCTTATTTAAAAAATATTATTATTTATTTTCAAGTCACGATAAATTTATAAATTTGTTTTTAGTTTTTATACGTATTTAAGTATTTTATTGAAACTCTTAATAGAATACCTATACGGCTATACATGTACTGTGTCCACGTACAAATACGCTATAACATATTACGATTTAGGGTATACAATACCGCAACTTGCTAAAACGAGTGATTTAAACAATGGATGAATTAAAATAGAACGCTGAATGCTGATAAACATATTAACAAATTGGCAGTTTGGCAGCCATTAAAATTTAATAATTGACTTAAGAACAACTATTTTATAAATTGTCATTGTTTTTTTTTTGCATTATTGCATTAAACATTGAATAAAAAAGAAATAACTGAACTACCAAAGGAAATGTTTGATTTCTGAACAAAATATTTAATAATTATAATGGTTAAACGATTGATCGTTAATTAGGTATGTTTCATATGATTGAGTAAAATACCACTAAAAGAATTAGAAACGACATACAATCAATATGTTATCTAAAGTGATGTTAAGAAAAACATAGCATTATAAAATGTCCATAGTGAATTTTTTAATGTTAGCCAAATAATATTAGATGGATTATCCTAACATATTAATATATTATCCTGATTCTAGATGAAATAATGCTTATGATAAAAAGATGTAAAGTTAAAAAGGTGGACAAGTGGATGTCGCTCTGCTATACAGTAGGTTACAAGTGGGTCACTGTATAATGGATGGTATTAAATTTGAATTCAATGATATAATATCATTGTCTAAGAAAACCGATTCTGAGCGAAGACGGTGTGTCAGTCTAGGTATAAGACATATTATATACGTTTATATCTATGGTATTAAAAAAAAATTGACCTATAATAGGTACCTATAATAAATTCCAAATTAATCATATCGCAATATCCATAAGGTACTTATAACGCGTTATACATCAACAACAAACCGTGATACTATCATAGATATATAATAGTATACTTTAGAAGTTTCATGTACCCACGAATAATATTATACAATCGCAACAAAATAACTAAAATAGTTATTCTAGGTATTTTAATATGTAATTTCGTCCAAATTTGAACTTAAAATTAGTATAAAAATATACTGTGCTTATGTGTTTTTAGATTTTTTGGTAACAGAATTAACTACTTACGTAGAATCTTGTTTTAAATTTTCAATCCTTAGATTGTAAGAATATAGTAGGAGCCTTGTATTAAATTTTCAAGTATTTTTACTTAACAAATAAAGTTTTATTGACATTCATAGGAAAAAAAACTAATACAATTGGAAACTAAAAATGTCCTAAACAGTTCAAAACAAATCAAAATATTTTGAAAATTTTATCATGTATAAAGAATAGAAATATAAACAACCAGTGAAAATTACATGTATCTACGGTCATTTGTTTTAATGTTACACTAAAAACCAAAATCAATTTTCTCGAAAACAGATTTTGCGTAAAAATTCCTGTTTTTCCTTAATTTTTCTTTTGTTTTTCGAGGCGCTTTTGAAAACAACTTTTCAAAAGATACTGTTGAAGAAAATCGAAGCACTTTTACTATCCTAAAAGATGACAGACACAAAAAAAAAATATAAAAAACACACATCATTGTAAAATCAATTTCATCGTTCCACTCAGAATCTAAAATATCTATAATGATGAATAGTGATTATTGATTGCAATCAACTTGTACTAATGATTTTTTTATGTGAAACATCACAGTGCCGTAGCCAGAAATAATTTTTGATGTAAAATCATCTTTTGGGGCGTTCAGACTTTTCCGCTTAGGCAGTGACATTTTTATTCGAGTTATTCGAGCGTTATCCTTTTCACGTAACGCTAGCGCTTCTGACGTGCTGATTTTCTATGGGGGTAATATTTTGTGATTTGTGACTTTTTTCCAAATTTTTCGATGAAACACCGAAAATTCTTTTTCCACCAACAGTCTAATTCGGACGTCACACTGGGCGTCAACCTTGGAGGTAGGTTGAGATCGGAATTCGTGCCGAGCGAATTTTCTATGGAGGTAATATTTTCGTATTTGTGATTTTTTTCCAAATTTGTCGAAAAACTCCGAAAATTATTTTGCCACTAACAATCTAATTCGATGTGGTTTTTAATTAAATATGTTTGTAACTTTTATATAATATATGGGTCATAATAAAACTATGTTTTTAAGCTCATATATATGTTTTCACATCTTCTGAGGGTAGCTTGAGACACACGCGTTTTATTTTGGGGTGGGGGGGGGGCATTTTATTTTTTTCTCTAGTTTTTGCAATGCTATAATATCTAATTATGACCCCTTTTTTCATAAGTGTTTCTACTCTTTTTATGACTATATATTTATGTTAACAACTATATAGTACCTACATTCAATAAAACAATGTATTAACATTATTGTAAATCATAGGTGGTTAATATATTCATTAACATAAGTTTATTGTTTAAACATTTCATTTTTTGTTCGAATATTATCAAAATTTACTTACCACTTACAAGAATAGAAGACTAGCTATAATATTAAGAGGACGCCACACCCGCATGTGTAATGTGTTGTCTTCTTACAAACGCGTAACATACCAAATTTATGCTCAGAAATTCGTGTTTTACGCCGTTTGTTTAAAAATTAGAGTGAATCGACTTATTATGAAACTTGATCGTAAGAACATTATTTGTGTTTTGTTGTAAGTTTTTTTATGATAATTCAGTTTTTTTCTAAAATATTAGAATTTCTTCGCTTTTTGTCTATGTTTTATAGGAAGTGAATTTTTTTTTTAGTAATACTTAAGTAAAAGTGAATTTTGAAAAGAAAGAAAATTTATTTGGTACTATACTAGTTAAACAACACAACAAGTCAAAAATCCATTTCCCACATAATCTAGATAAGAGATTAAGGAATTCAAATGTTTTCAAAATTATAATATGGCGAAGTTTATAAGAGGTAAATCCACTCTAATTTTTAAACTAACAAAGCTAAACGTGATCTGCTGAGCGTAACATTTTCCATGTTACGCACTTGTAAGACGGAAACAACAAATGTCGGTGTAACGTATTCTTAATTAAAGAATAATTTTCCTTAAAAAAATCTGAATATTTTGTTCATGATTATGTTTGTTTATTAACCATGCTTTCAATTTTCATGCATATTTTCTGTAAAAAATAATTTCGATGTTTCGCATCTGCCAGGCGCCCCGCGATGGCTCACTTTTTAGTTTTTTTTAAATGATTGATAAATTGATAAATTTGATTTTTTAAATAATTTTAGTTCTTAAAATGCCAATCTTTCAAAATAATTTATCTCTTCTAAGTTCTAATAACATAATATGATCATTAAAATTTTATTTAGTATAATATTCACTAATATTTTTATATTTAATACTATTAGGTACTCACAGAATATTTTTTGAAAATATTTATAAAATTAATATTTAGGTATTTAATACAAAAACATTTACATATACTCGTGCAAGTAAATGTCGTATTAATAAAATATTTGAACATGTGTATCAATATTCTAGGTATTATTTAATTTAAAAAACACATAATATTATAGTTTCAATTTTTCCAGTTTACAAAAAATCAAGATATCAAAGACATGTTTTAAGATTAAAAACGTTAACAATCCGAAGAATTTCAGTAATTTGGGGATTCTAAACAGAGGTCGTTCAAACGAGTAATGTCGTATATATAATTTATCGTATTATAATATAGTCGTAGTGTTACCGTATTGGATGATACAAAGTGAAAGGAAGAAGGGTGCAACAGAAAAAAAAAATGACGCCTAATGGATACCGGCTCTGTATAAAATATATCTATCGATTTATACATTATACCAACGTTAATACACTACAGTATTTACCATCCTAATTCCAAAAATTCGGTGCAGGAAAATGTTAGCCTGGTTGTCCGTGACCCCGGGCGTGCTTGCATAGTTGTATACTTGTACCTATGCATATGTTAATTTGTCATACATTCATAATAATAATAATATTATGTTATTATTATATTATCATATAATATAAAATATATTATTTTATTATATTATTATCATATAATATTATTATGTTCACAGTATTGTACAATTGTAGTATAACAATAAAATATAACCAATACGAATTAAAAAAAATTGAAGCTGTTAAAAGAATTAAAAAAAATTAATGAATCCGTTATCAATAGAAGATCGACGAAGACCGTAATAAAGTATTTTACGTATAATATAATAATTTTTATAATAAAATATTTATTATTCAAAGTCCAAATTCCAATTTTTGTTTTTCGTTGTTTGCTTTGTGCGCGGTCTGCCTTTTCAGATCAGCCGGTATGAATATTGTCAACAAGAACCCGAAAGCCAGCAACCCGACGATCATCATGTTGGCCGCCAAATCACCCATGGTGCTAAACACCCAGCTGTAAATCGATGTTAGGATGAAGCCAATCAGTTGGGTTCCGCCGTTTAATAGACCGCTGGACGTGCCTTCGGGAATTGGGTACGTCAATTCGATGGCTAACTCGTAGCCGACGGGTAGATATCCAGTCATGAATAGCCTATATCATGTATGGTCATATATAAGTTATATTATATGATAGGTACCTAAACCTTAAATGTTATAATACACATTGTACAATTGTACATATTGTATATGTTACCGGAAAAGATGATAATTTAGGAATTGTCGTGATTACCTAGTCATTGTTGACAATAACTGGAAAGGATAAACAATGTTGAATATTTCTTACTTTTATTGACATTTCCGTATTATATTTGGCACTGTTATAAATCCGTATTAAAACAAATATAAAAACCTTTATTGGTGATCGGTTTGATTGTGGAACATAGTATGGTCAATCTGGTTTTATGCTATCGTTATTCGTTTTTATTGCTTGTAACTTATAAAAAATGTTCAATACTATAGGTGTCGTTATGGACACTTCCGATATGAGATAGTACTGTACTGGATTTAAATGAAACGCACTTAAAATTTGACAATAACCCAAGTTATTATTAATTGAAAATAAATAATTTTTTTTTTCGATAATGATGAATATTGTGAACGAATCGAAGAAATAAAACAATCCAAAATCACGCTATCCACAGCTGGAAAAAAAAGTGTACGAAAGATTATAGGAATATTCGTAAGAAAGATATTCTTGCTATTAGCGGTAAGGATTATAGTCTTATTAAAACCATAACCAATGTGACAGAGAGTGAGCGTTATTACTTATTAGTTTATTACGTACAAAATGAAGAGTATTGTTTGATATCATTCATTCTACACATACAAAAATCGGTCATGAAGGCCGATACCTGAGATGCTGTGTTGTTAAAATTCCTTTTATATAGGAATCCGTTCAATTCCTCGTTCCTTTAGTATAAATAGGAATTCGTTCAGTTCCTTGTTCATTTAATGTCAAAAAGAACTCGTCCAATTACTAGTTCCTATAAAAAAGGAACTCATTCTTTTCCTCGTTCCTCGTAAATGTATAATAACTAATAACTTATTAGTTATTATTACTAATCAGAACACAGTCATATGTGAATAAAAAATTGGTAGCTTTGTCCATAATTTTTTTAGTAGATTAATAACATGATAAGTAAACAAAAATACAACATTTTTCTCCCCAAATGTTTTTTTACACTTTTCCGAGAAGAACAAAAGAATTATAATACTTACGTTCCTATTCCTAAAAATAAGGAATTGATTCACATTCCTGTTCCTTTAAAACTAATGGAATTTATTCCTTCATTCGTTCCTTAACAACACTGCTGAGATGTCTGAACTTAAATTAAAATATTCTAGTGTGACAAAGGAAATAATAATGGTTTCAAAAAAAAAAAAATCAATGTAATAAAGAATATTAATTATGATTATGATTTATCCTAAATAATAAGTAGGTATATTATTTAATTTTTAATTTTATCATCAATGCCTTCTTTTATTAGGAATTGTCATCAGTTACTAGTCGTTGACATTAATTCTTTATTAAATCAGGTAGGTATTATCGTTATTGACTAGTCATCGTCATTTGTCAACATTGAATAAATATCATCTTTTCCGGTAACATATATACAAATATTTTATGCTTATATAATACTAGATGGTCCCGTTCACTTCGACGCTTGTAAAGAATTACAACTTTAAAAAAAAAATTTGTTTGTTCAACTCCTTTTGGGTGTAATTCAGCCTCCCCATTATAGGCAAACCGACTATGTCGGATCACGGACAATGTGCGACAACATATTATCAAGTAGACAATCTGTGAAAATTTGATTTGATACATACCTGCACCTGATCTGCCCAATTAACCAATGGCAACCAATAAAATAATAAATACTAATTATTTCTCCTATAGCCAATATAGCAACCATTCATAAACAAAAATTTCCACCGGAAATCTCAAAATCCCTGTTTGAGCACCTCCCCGGGTTGGACCTACCGGGTTCAATTGTGAATCTAAATCATCCCGGGAACCACTCAAACACACACAAAAAATGTCAACAAAATCGGTCCAACCGTTTAAAACGCCTTGGAATAATAATAACAATTAAAAAAATAATAATAATAATTTTTATTAAAATTTAAAACCAATAGCAACCATTCACAAACAAACATCGTAAATTTCAAAATCTCTGCTATTTGAGCACCTCTCCGGGTCGGACCTCTAATTTACCCTTTCTAAATTAGCTTTCCCAGAGGTCTAATCTATCTCTGTACCAAATGCCATCGCAATCGGATGAACGGTTTAGGAATGCATTAAAGACACCCGACACACACTGCATACACACGAATATTCATTTTTATATATTACATAGATGACAAATTATCATGCATATTATGATTTTATGGAGGATAGGCCTAAATTTTTGAACTATGTTCCTAGTTCTGATTTGTGAACACGAAACAAAAAGTATTCAATTTTTAGATCAAACCCGAACTAAAATTTAAAAAGTTCTAAAAAATAATATAAATATTAATAATAATATATTGACAAAATATAATGAAAAAAAACCGAGCCACTCGGGGACTGCCACGGTAAAGCTATTGCATAGTAATTTTGTAGCTATTTATCATCTAAATATAACTATTTATTTTTGTATTATATTAATTCAAGTTAGGTACACTTTTTGAGCGCGGTGACCGAAGTTAATATATTTGAAATATTTTTATTATAATTACATATTTGCATCTATTCATTTTATTATAGGTTATATGCTCATTACACCGATAGGTACTACTGTACTAGAGCCCTATTCATTTTTTGACATAATTATAAAATGTGTGAAGCTTAACTTTAAGCACTCAATATATGCGACGAAATACAAAAATACTTAAAATGAGTGAATTAGCGACTGCCAATTTGGAGATATTGACACTAAAAATATTCATAAATTATAATTAGTTAAAAAATATCATATTATTATATAATTTCATCGAAATAGAGACGCCGCGCAATGCGACTTCTGTAATAGCCAATGCCGGGTTTTTATTAATATTACATTATATTTTATGATCGTTCCAAGTTATGATAGCAAGTTTGTAAAATCATACAAATTTAGTTTAAGGGTGTCGGTGCCCGTGCGTTTTTTGGTACAAAAACATGTCTTACAGGAAAAACTCTCACGACCTGTAGAATTGTCGGATTTCGTTAATTTTTTTTTTTTTTTTCTTAATGTAGAGAACATTTTGTAGGTTGGATAAAAGCCCGATTTTGAAAACTATAATTATAGAAACTGGAATATGCATTTGAAAAATGCATAATATTTGTCCTTTTTCAAACGTATTTTTCTACTACTATTCAAAGTAAAATAAAAAATCGAGCTTTGATCCGACCTGTAGAAACTTCTCATCTTTCAGATAAAAAAAAAAAATAACGAAATCCGACAATTCTACAGGGCGTGAGAGTTTTTTGAAGTCATTTTCGTTGATATAATACACTGTATCGACCCCGTCTAAATAAGTATCGAGCTGTAGATTAGTGGAAAAGTATTATAATTAAGGCAATAACTAAAATATAAAACATAATATTCAAATAGCATAGAAATTTCGAAAATTGGAAATACTGGCACCGACACCTTTAAAATACTTTTAGCACAAAATATTTTTTTGTAATGCTTTTTAATTTAACATTTATTTATTAATATATTGAAAACGCACTTTACAATATTATAACAATTATTGTACTTATATAAGTTTTTAGATTTTACTCATTTAGGCACCTTATCATTGTGAGGGCCAGGGGGGTCTAAGACCTGTACTTTAAACTTCTGGAGGGGGGCTAGTCTAGTTCCACCTCCTGCTTACAATCATAATTCATAATGCTTGTATTAAAAAGTAAAAAAAGTTAATAATATATGCAAAACAAACAAACATTTAACAAAAAACTAATACATATTATACTGATTGCATTTGTGAATTTCAGAACATTCAAATGATATAAAGTCCAATTATTTAAGATAAATTAACTAAAGCTATTAAATTAAAATTAAATAATATTAGATAAACTATGATTAAATCCACGTGGCGATTATCACAATATGGTAATACCACTGAGTAACACATTTTGAAACAATGATGTATACGTCCTACTTGCTGTAGGTATAGTTATTGTGAATTGGCTATCATACAAATTTAATACTTAGGTATGTAAAACAATTTACAAAACTTTATAAGACATGCTTTGGACAGAATTCCTTATATTTTATCAATTAAAATTTTAAACACCCGATTGAATAATAATAATAGTTCAATAATATTATTTTATAAAGTTCAAATATTGTAACGATTCACATTTAGGTAACCGCTGATTAATATTTATTTCGGCAAGAATACCGTTACTCTATTATTTTAGAATATAATTTTAACTATTAATATAATTAATTAGCGATATGCCAACTAATTTTAAGAAAAAAAAAATGTATAAGAATGTATATTTTAATTTATATATTAACGGAAACGATTCGGTTATATAACCTTAAATATCATATTATATTATTTATCCTTTATTTTTGATTATGCATCTATATAATTCAGGTAATATTTTAGAATAAAAATAAAAATTTGCGGTGAAGTTTCGATCTACAGATCACCTATATTACCCTACTTTGTATGCCCCTCCTGTAAAACGGTATTCTTACTTATATTCCTTTATTGTTTAAGATACAATATACAGTGATAGATTATTTCTGGCGACCAAACTCACCCCAATAACGAAGCCGTAATGTATATTATCCAAATAGATTGACCGTGCGACAGGCTGAACGTATAGATCAACATCGAGATCAATGTACTGCCGTAAATCATCAGGGTCGTCTGTCTGTAAATATGAATCATCTTATAATATTTTACTCTTAAGTTATTATAGGGTTAAATTATTATTATTTTTTTTTTTTTTCATTTATTTGAGCCGCAACTACTAAGGTCATTGGCTTACAATATTTACAACAGTAATATTTACATTTACATCACGAGATTAAATATAACAGAATTAAATTATTATAAATTTTTTAATTATTGTAATTAATAAAATATGCATGTAACATCCATATTGGATTAGGAATTTTAAGATGAGGTATGCAGTAACGTTAGATAAATGATGTCAACTATATATACAAGTACTTTATACTTGGGTTACTTTTGTGATAACTTATAAGTTAAATTAGTTGTTTGGGTAGTGAATTGATAAATATTTACTGTTAAAATGTAAATATACTATATTAATAGGTAGGACGGTAGGTACAATTCTCGTCTGGGCCGGGTGACAATTTAGGCTGCTTTTTTTTAAACCATCCTAATATCAAGTAATACAGCATTATTCTTAATGCATTTTATCAATATACATAATATATTATGAAACTTCCAAATTCCAATGCTAATTTGTATATTTTAACTCGAATATTATCTATAACTGGTATATTCGGTATGGTCATTTACAAGATTTTATATAGGTATATTTTTTAATGCAAGTATGCAATGAAAATAAATAATAAGTATTCAGTAAACATCTTCTTTTTTTTCGTAAGTGATAAATATAAAAAAAAACTGGATTAACTTTACAGATGTGTAAGCCATAATATGCCCAAAAAATAGGCATTATGTATATTATAAAATTGATGCAACTTCCATAGTTATTTAAAATCATAATTTGTTTTCTTCTGTTTTTATTTTTTTCTCAATTTTGAATTGAATAAGTTATTATTAAAATGTAATTGTATATACAAATAATATGCTTATGGCCTTAGTACCTAGTCAAAGCAGAAATTTATAATTTCAAGACCAATAAAAAAAAAAATTATAAAAGTCAATGAATTTGAAATATTCTAATGTTCTATTATATTGTTTCATTAAAATATATATATATATTCAAAAGTAGGGTATATCATCATAAAATTAGTAAATACGAAGCTATTTAAAAAAAAACTTACTAAAGACCTAACATTTTCCCGAAAGTCTCTAAAAATGGTTTCATTTTTTCATTAATTGTATTCCTAAACTAAATTGTTTTTTATTTATCATACAATATAGTAGGGCTAGGACTTATATGCAATAACAACTTGTAAAATATGCATTTTACTAACACCAAAATATGCGAAATATACAAATACAATATATTTTTATTTCTCTATAACATTTAATATGTTTTGAATAAAAATCAGAAACTAATTATTAACTATAAATTATAAGTAGGTAGTTATTATTACATTACATATTGCTGTAATGCTATTATGTTCTTTTAAATTTTGAATCACAAATTATCGGTGATTAGAACGAAGAATGAATTTATATTGACTAAAACTTGTCGTAGGTTGTAGGTACTGGTACTAATGAAAAGCAAAATTAATGTAAAGGTAATTCAGTCGTCAGACAAAGATAAGAATAGATAGTAAATTTACAACAATTCAACAAATCCCAAAAATTATAGACGGTCCATTAAATAAATACCATTTAAAATTCATATATTTTGATTTCAAGCTCTGATACATCAATTAAATCAGTGATCTAATTAAGAGATTATTATAATATGTGTTAGGATTGTTAAAACGAGCTCTTTTTAAGCCTTATTTATTAATCAAAAGTGGACATTGTACAAATATAAATATAAAATAATTAATTATAATAGTACCTACTATATTTATTTTTAATATTCTGATTTCTCGGAATATATTGGTGTTTGCTGATATATACGACCATGGCGTGAGGTAAGGTCATGTACAGAGGTTAATTTATGATTAAATGTTATTGAGTAATAATTATACTAGGTACCTTCTACCTAATAAGTAATAGGTATTAGACAATTATATAAAACATATAGGTATAAGATAAAATGTTACCTACGTTTAGTTTATATAATAAGTGTCTTACTTATAGAGATGTGTTTTATCTAGAATGTATCCACTTATAATCGAACCACCTAGGCCACATAGTACTAATGTTAGGCCAATTCGTCCGACGTCTTTTTCGTGACCCTAAAATAAAATGATAAACGCACCAAATTACTTTGAGTTATTTTAATTTAGAGCTTACTCACTGGGAAATAGAGCAAAATAAATTGGTTGAGCAAAGTTGATATAGCAACAAATGCACCGACATTAATACCGTAAGATATAAGCAATAAAGTGTATCCATTGTTTTTTAGCAGTTCTTTAACCGAGCTCATGAATCCGTCTTGTAATATTGCCGGGTCGTCTCTTTTTTTTCTTTGTACAACTTGAGCATTACTTGGGGCTATATGTGGTTCGGCTTGTATAACTGAAATAATATAACGTTTGGTTTTGGCTTAAGACATATTAACAAATATTATTTAACTTGAAAACGTTTACTCAATAATTACAAATTTAAATTTTGAAGATACACACATTAGTGAATAATACTTACTCCAAATAACTAAGAAGAATACTACAGTATTCAAAATAGCAAAGGATATAAACATTTTCCATAAATCATATCCTATTTCTTCTAAGTTGTCGCTATCCTGTACTATCATCGGTGGTATTAAAAATCCAAATGCTGCTCCTAGCTGAAAAAAAAATGAGTAGATTAAATTTTAACCCATAAGTTTAGTTGCTTTGTTAATATTATATACATATTATATACACGCATGTACCTATAATATATTATTTAGATGCAAGTAGGTGTATAATATTACCGTCTATGCTATGGTATTTATCACCCCTTAAAACGATGAATACATATTATTTATATATTATATTAGAACATTTTATACCTGTTAATATATTTTGTCTATTTAATATAAATTTAAAATTAATAATATTAGTTATAGAAAAATGTATTCAACAATGTAAATTTTCAAATGTCTTAAAAAATTAATTGTGAGCAACAATATATACCTAGTACATATTTTGCATACTAGGTTTCTAGGTACCTTCTAACATGTTCAGTGGGCCTATTATCTTCTTAAAGAATAAATAAAGCTAAAAATAAAAATAATGTACCATTGAGTAGGTCATTATAATGGATGTGTTAAATTTTATTCAACAATAAATCATTGCATACAAAAAATAATTCCTGGTAGAAATGGTACGTCACCTCTATTTCTAAAATATATACTTTATAATGCCTACGTACTGAAATCAATATTTTATTTTTCTAATAGTAATACTGCAGATTTAGATACCGTTGAGCTAGATTTTGGCAGATGTCAAAATAATATCGCTTACATTATATAATAATAATTATAATATTTTATCACTTATGTATATGAATAGGTACCAAACAACAGTAGAACGATGTAAGTACCTAGGTACCTAAATGGTTCTTGGCATAAATAATTTAAAATTAGTTTAAATATTTTGATAATATTATAACACAGAGAAAATAATAATAAACAAAATGGCGAATTATGTCAAGTCCCTACTATAATTTTTTGAGTTACAAAAAAATTACAATTAATATTGTTAAAGATAATTTTGTTAATTTTCATCTATGTCCATTAATTGTCCAATTTCGTTAAAATTCGAACTGCACACGAAAATTGTGCGTGTGTATATTCGATATTTTTAATCAGGTAATAGACAAATTACGAAAAACATTGATTAAATTTTACTCACAAACAAAAATGTTATATTGTTATCATACACAAATCAAAAATAACTAAAAAAGCAGAACATTTCAAATATCTATAAATACAAAGCCAATATATTGTATAGTATAAAGAGCCAAAATATTTTGAAAATTATAAAAATATTAGGAAATGTTAATATCTATACCTAAATATTTTATGATAAATTCTTAACTGTTATTCATTTTATGACAACAATAAAACAAAATCTTTTTTTGTTGTATCTGTTTTGGGGCAAAAATGTCAGTATTTTATTTTGTTTCACCCGATTACTTTGAAAAGTACTTTTTTGAAATAAATTTGTCTCCCCCTCCCCCTCCCAAAAAAAAAAAAAATCCGACCGCCATGAAATTAAAGATGAAACATTTTTACTGCTGTAATGAGTGTTTCATTCATCAGGTTAAAACAATTAATAAAACAATTATAAGAAGAATATAATTGTTCTGCTCAGACTCTAAAAAACTACATTGCATAATAAATTAATACATACAGGATATGAATATGAAATAATTATTATTTTTATTTAATTAAAATTTTTATCTATTATTCAATAGAATAATAAAAACTTTTAAAATTTAATTGTTTAGCTGTTATTTTATACTGTAATATCGGTTTATAGTATGGGTGAAAATCAAAGGTCTACGAGCTTCACTATAACAGTATCTAAAAATCTATTTATATTATAACAGATGTAATTTTATACGACATTCTAATAATGAATATACTATAGGTAATCATATAAATAAAGTCAAAGTAATTAAAAATGTATTGATTTTCTCAACTCTAATAATATTTTCATATAATTCTAAATCGATAACAGAGTTAAGCATAGGCGCAAATAGCGTTTGAGATTTGGGTGGCTAATAGGGCTAATAGGGCTTTACTTTGACAATATTGAATAAGCTTGTAGGAGATGTTTGGGAGGGCTATGGACATTTTTGGGGGGCTTAGCCCCTAAAGCCTCCCCCCCTATTTGCGCCTATGGAGTTAACTATTTACAGTTAATAGGCAACCATACACACATTTAATACAAATGTATTGCTTTTCACATTATATGATTTTGTTATTGATACACGGTAGTGCGGCTTAGGTGCTCATATTATAGTTATGTGGATCCAATTCTATATATTGTCCCCCTATTCACGACTTAATATAAATGGACCTAATTTAACCAGATATACATTACCGTTACGAGGGCAATGTCGTTAACACTAATTATGGATATTGGTAACATCCTGTCAAAGGTTCCTTTATGAAAATATAACTACATAATGGTACTGGAAGATAATGCAGCAAAGTCAAGAAATAATGTAAGTAGCAAGTGGTACCTATACTTACGGTTTGTCATGATTTGTAGTGTAATTAATTAAATATTTACCTACTAGATTAGATAAACAGGATGTTATTTATCTTGTGTTCGTAGCATAATATTTTTGTTTACCTATATTAAAGGTCCATAAATTATAATAACATGACAGTTAACCTTTATTTAATTGAATAATTATACTTGGTATTAAATATTTATTAAAAATAAATCGATATCCTATATGATTAAATTACATACATAAATATTTAGTACATACTTAAATATCTAATTTTGTCCAAAACATAGTTAGAGAAGCCTTGTATTAAATGAAAACAATTTTATTGATAATATTTATAGTAAAAAAATTTAAAAAAATTGAAAATTAAAAATGTCTATTAATAGATTAAAACGAGTCAAACTATTTGAAAATTTTACCATATATATAAAATGATAAAATAATCATTTGGTGAAAATGTCATGTATAGGTATTTGGTTATTTTTTTTAGAGCTACAACTAAAAACAAAATCTATTAGATATATCGAAAACTAGGTTTGCGTAAATTGTCTGTTTTTCCTTATTTTTTTTTTGTTTTTTGCCGACGCTTTTGGACTTATTTGGAATTTTTACTTTTGACGATCCAAAGTACTAACTAGATTCACTTTTATACCAGAAAATATGCTGAAGTTTAAAAATGAAGTTTTTTTATTGTTCAAAATTGCAGAGCCCTACTTTGGGGGGAGGGATAGGGGTGCTGCAGACATAATTAGGGCCACCATATATTAATGTAATACAGTCATATACGATTTATTTATATCAAACAACAAAAAATAATTACTTATATATACAAATGGTATAAATTATTTTAATTTTTATTATTATAATTTTGAAAAATAATTTGAGTATAAAAAAATTATAAAGCAAAAAAAATTATAATTTCAGTTAAGGGGCCCCACAAAAAATTTAGCCCCGGGTCTTAAAATTTCTAAGTGGGGCTGTGCTAAGACCTGATGACAGACACAAAGAAAACACCCACATCATTGTAAAATCAATACATTCATCGCTCTGTTGAGAATCTAAAATGTTGGATAAACGATAATTCTTACGCAATACCGCATTTCGATGAAGTGAATTATGTTTTATTGTTGTAACTAAAAAAAAATAACTGTAGAGACATACAATTTTCAAAATCAACTTATAGGTTAATATGACACATAATCAAAAATTCAATCTACTGTTTTAATATAAGAATACAAATTACAAACAGCAATATACATATATATAAATTATAGACTGACAGACCGTCTCTGCTCAGAATCGTTTGTCATCATATACAATGATTTATCATTGAATTTAAATTAAGTCATCCATTACAGTGACCTACTCAATGACTAGGTACACTTGAAACTTACAACTATACAGCAGAACACCTAACCTCAGTTTTCTTATGGATGGATTTAATATATTATTTCATAAAGTGAATTAATTTAAAGATTTTTTTTATTAATTGCCATTGTAAACCGAGGAATATTTTGTTTCACTATATTTAGACTATTTCCATGATGGCATTAATTCTTAAAATTATTAAATTAATTATGTGTTAAGAAATGTAGTGGACATTTTAGATATTAAATGAAAATGTACATTTTAAAATTCAAAAACTTTTACCAGGGTCCAGTATAATTTAGTATTTACAATATAATATAAGTAAGTAGTATTTAGTATTTAAATACAAGTGCATTTTTAAAATTTAATTCTTGGTACTTTGTATTTGTTATTTTAATTTATTGCATTTGTTGACTCCTAGATTAATAATAAATGTAAAATTAATACTTTATGGCATTGTCATTTTATTACAGATTGTTTTGATATGTAGATATTTAGCCGTTTAGCCTATTGAGATTTAGAAAAGGTTATTGATCCTGGTGAAATTACTGTGTGTTTGCAGGTATAATATTAATGACACATTTTCATTGAGTATAGAAGGTAACTATGTATCTGTGTTATGTTGTAAATAGTTTTTATATGAATTCAGAATTGTATTATATAGTAGGTACCTAACACAATACCTATTATGTATAGAGTGTGGATCACTGTATCCCCTCCCCATGCTCCTATATCAACTTCACTGAAAACACGATGGCCCACCCTGTACTTGTGAATATTTGACAAGTCACTAGTTATTGATGTGTGGTATTGTAGTATGGTTGCACCAATACGACTATAAATATTTATCTAAGCTGTCGGTATTCGAAATATGTTTTGAACATTATTTGCTTAGGTTGTAATGGATTTCAAATCCACGATAATATGAAAAATATAATTTTTTAATCTTAAATTTATTTTTATCAGCATATTGAATTATGAACTGTCTCACAAACTTTTGCTCCATTCTAAAAAAAGGTTAAGACACATTTACCTGGTTACCAAAAACTCCTAAAGAACATGCGGTGGAGACTTCGGTAGATCCAAACCAAACAGCTGCTAATCTGGAAGGTAAACTCAGGATGAATGCTTGTGAGCATGCCACCAAACCTTGTCCCAACAGCGTGATCATGAATCGACCCGGCACAGCAGAAAAAACCTTAATCCATGCGCCCAGACATGTGCCGGCAGCGCCCATCACCATCGTCACTTTAAGACCCTAAAACATAATTACAAGCAAATATGTGACAAAGTCTACTCGTACATATTAGTATATAGGTATAATACACGTTCTGCGTTTAGTTATTATCGGTTAAACCATTTTATAATTTTGAAATATTCCAAAATACCTATTCATTTGTTCCGATTCCCTATACATTTAATACCAGGTGTCAAAAAGTAACAGCAAATACTTAAGTGAAATTTGCACTGATTATTGAACATTTAATTAATAATTAATTTATGATGGATATCTTGATGAATCTGAATTTAAATTTAGAGATTATTATAAAAAAATATTATTTAGGGTTTTATATCTATTGTTATTTAAATAATTACACGACAATATTTAACATAAAATATTGTTGGGCTGAAACTAAGTGTATAAAAAATACATTTATCAAATAAGGTATAATTAAATCAGCTATATTGTATGAGGTTAAATAATTAAATTGTGTAGTCGATTGATCATCCTGACAGCATTTGATTTGTTAATTTAAAATATTTGATTGCCTTGTATAATGTGGACCGTTGCAGGTCTTCGTTTACAGCAGGGGTCGGTAACCTATTTGATGTCAAGGGCCAAAAAATAAATTAAAATTGTTCACGGATCACAATTTGAATATACATTATTTTATTTTAAACAAAAATGTATTGTCATATCAAATTTAGTTATATCAAGTTCCTAACTGTTAAGTATAATAATTTAACAAGCTATATATAAACAAAGTTATAATACTTAATAATAAATGTCAAAATTATATAAAAAAACAAGTTAGGAAAGCTGCGAGCGTGCTAGTTTTCTAGTTTCTTAATGTTTTTTAATACAACGCAATAAAATATAATTTCATATTATACAATAAAATAATTTTTTGGTAACCTTTATACTTGGTAAATATTTTTTTTTAATATTGAATACTATGAATCTATATCAAACACTCATATTTTGATTTTTTTTTTTAAATATTGGCTAGTGCAAATAGACTTTAAATAGAACCGTGGGTTATAAAATCTTAATACAAACAATTATTGTTACTATGTACTCGTAACTAATGGACGGATGGAACAAGGATATAACTATATAAGGTGTTCAAAACTTATGTTTAGAAACCTAAAATACAAAGTAAATGTGATTTTTGAATTAGATTATTATCAGCCAATTTGCTGATAGAAGGTTTGATATTCGATGTGAAAATTCTCAATACAGCATTTAAGTGATCATTGGTTAATCATAAAACTATATTTGCTTTTTCGATATTTCATTAGTGAAAAAGTTTACTTACAATAAATTATAATAATATGTTCTTTCAAACACGATCAATATTTTTTTAGCAAAATCAAATATTTTGATAAGTTTTATTTCATGGAGACTCGAATTAAACTGTAAGTTATGAGTTATGACTTATGACTTATGCCTTATGGGTATAATGAAACTTGAAGTGCAGTTTTAAAACTTCGTCAATTTGTAACTCATTTTCTTCCTTTGTAGACTTTACAAGGTATGTGCCTGCGGGCCACTCGTTATCACATAGTTTCCTATTTTATATTTTAGTGTGTGACTTTAAATAGTTTATTGTTCTTAAACAAATTCGACCAATTAAATAGCTTAAAGTTAGTTCGTATTAATGTTAAGTCGTAGATTTCACGCTAAATTCGTGCTACTATTAGTCATTAGATACTACTAAACGCGCAACTATATGAATCAACAATTTTTAAATTTATAAAAATTTATTATATGTGTCTTGCATGTTTGTCGGATTTTATATATATTAAGAATTGTACTACGTTATGGTAATATTTATAATACATTAACGATTGATTTTTTTTTATTTATGCGTATGTTATTAATGAATATATTGTCAAAAGAGTAATAATTTTAACTGTAATTTAGGTAGGTAGGTACTGGTTAAAAAGATAAGATACCTTGACTATCAGATAAAATTTAAAGTAAAAAGCAAAAATACTTTTGAAAGTTTATATATATATATATAAATAAATCGTACTTATATAATATAAAGTTGCATAATATTAAATTGCAAATAGTACATACCTAATATATAATTAAAATAATATTAGATATGTAGGTAAAATTAATAACGCTGGAACAAGAACGGCAACCAGAACTTTTTAGTCCAGTCCAAACACCAGCTTACCTACTTAATACAGCCAAATAACCATCATAATGCCACTCCATATTAAACATCAAGGAATTGCAATGATGTTTGCCACTAAACTTGATAGTAACAAAATTATATCCGCCGTCTAATCATGTCCTTCTTTGCAAGCCAATTTCGAAAAAACAACATTAAATTAAAAAATATCCCCACATCCGAAGTCTCCAGCATTCTTCCGCATGGACTACGCAAGGATATTGATATCATTCTTGTCAATCTACCCAGAAACTCAACTATAACTCTCATTTATACATACAAGATTTCAAAAACATGTTGTCACTATAAACTAGGTATATTAAAATTTAAAAGATTATACATCATACTCTTCGAAAATAGAAAGTATGTAATGTGGTATCGCTATTGTATAAAATAAAGAAGTAACAACATTCGAACTCACACTACTACACTAGAGTGATCCATATACACTGAACACTGATGAAGAAACTGCTATTGAAAAACAATATGATAATACCTATCATTCTAAGTTGATCTTTAAGCACAATTGCAAGTATTGCAAACACACATAAATCTAATGAGTAATGATGTAAAGCAAAGAATATTTATCACCTTAATTTCCACCAATCACACCAAAGGAGAATTTAAAAAGTCTTGTGGATACCAGATCACTGGTCGCCGGTCGGTCGAAGATATCGAAAAAGTCAACATACACGCCAATAATATAGCATCTTCGACCGCTGCAGGCAACATTTCCCTCATCACCTTTTAGGCGCGATATTAACAAATAATACATCTAAATACCAAAACAATCTAGGCAAATCCTTTGGTCAAAACGAAATACCAAATTAAATGAAATAAAACCTACTATTCTCCAGAACAATCATTAGCACAGAAGAAAGAAAACGATACCAACTGACTAAGAATAGGTCATATACTAAACTCATGGATATGCACTGTCTCGAGGAGCATCCTAAATAGATGACATGTGCTGTTTTACTTTTGTATACACATGTTGGTTGAATGGGCTGCGTACGAGTTGATTCCCGGGTACTTGTTTACCTGCACTGATACCGTTGAGTTGATTCCCTGGTCATTAAATAATATTTTCAATATATTTAGTCAAATATTCAGCCTATTTTAGCCTAACCCAAGAAACACTACGAGGAAGTTGGCTGACAAGTTTCTCAAAAATGTTGTTCTTTTCAGTTTTTTCATATTTTGAAAATCATTCAATTTTTCGCTAAAAAATTATTCTTAAAAAATTTAATAATTAGGTAAAAAATTATTATTGAAAAAATTTAGTAATTTGGTAAAAATGTATAACATTTTTTAAAAAATTGGTATCTGGTAATGACATTACCAGTATACTGTGACATATAATGACCCGGGAATCAATTCGTACGGGTGGCGTAGCCAGTAGGCTGAGGTAGGGTTGCCATAAAAGTTCAAGTACCGACCGGGACATTTACAAAAATAATTTAATCAACCTTTTTTTTTTTTTTTAATTATAAAATTTAGAACACGGTGTAATGTACCTGGGTCTATATATATAGTATAAAATAATAATAGCATTGAATTATGAAAGAAATTAAATTAGATGATACATTTGATTAATAAAATAATATTTATTTATTTATTTTGAAATATTATATTTTTCTGACTTTATCACCTATTTCAATAGCTTTGGATTTTCCATAGCATACGTATGAAATTCCGAACAAGTTATTTTGAGATTAAATTTGCATTACTTTCTACAGTTTCTACTTGAAGACGGTTACGTTCATTTGTCCACTGGGCCATTATCAGTGAAAATATCCTTTCAACATTATAGAGTTATGACCAGGAATAGCATATAAGTATTGGCATTTGGCACATCAAAATTAAATTACGTTTTCTTTCCAATATATCAGTTTTTTTGAAAGAAATGTAACCATTTTTATAAAAATATAATTTAATATAATTATTGGTACTAATATTATTTACACATAACCGGGACTTTTGTAGGGTCTAGTGGGACCACAGGGACCGAAGTCATGAACTGGTGAGTGGTGACATGTCCCGGTGTACCGGGACGTATGGCAACCTAGGCTGAGGG
>NC_042494.1:33215978-33238921 GCF_005508785.2 Acyrthosiphon pisum | reverse complement strand
AAATTTAGTAATTCGGTAAAAATGTATAACATTTTTTAAAAAATTGGTATCTGGTAATGACATTACCAGTATACTGTGACATATAATGACCCGGGAATCAATTCGTACCAGTAGCGTAGCCGGGGGGCTGAGGGGGCTGTAGCTCCCCCCCCCCGAAATGTTAAGAAAATTTAAAAATTATTTTAATGGTCTCTGATAGTCGCTCAAAATGTCTTAAATTGTATTTAAAATATTTAAAAATTTACTACCTATACAGTGGCGTGCCCAGGAATTTTAAATGAGGGAGACACCATTTTTTTAAAAAAATAAACAAAAGAAAGCGGATAAGTGGAAGTCGCTCTCCTGTACGGTAGGCTACAATTGGATGACTGTAAGTTTAAATTCAATGGTATATATCATGTGTGCAAAAAACGGTTCTGAGCAGAGACAGTTTGGCAGCCTAGGGTACTGTATATAATATTTATATTGTTGTTATTAATATATAAATTATAATAATAATATAATAATATATTATAATATTGTAATAATATACATTTTTAACTACTAAATCATTTTAGAAGCTAATGGTTTTACAATGGTTTTTATTTATTTTTTTATACTAGATACAAATATTATCATATATCATTGAATTCGTTTATCATTTTTAAATTACTTTACAGCAGAGTGACACCCACTTACCCGCATTTTAAATTTTAAGTTTGATACATTTTGTCGAAATTAAAACTTTAAATATTTATAAAAAAAAATTGTGCATATGTGTTTTTAATATTTTTCAACTGCTATTGTAAAAATATATTAGGCCGTGTATTATATTTTCATGCTTTTTGACCAAATAAATAAAAATGTATTGTTATATATTATATGAAAAAAAAATACAATATAAGAAAAACGCTACATGAGAAATCAAGTGAATATCCAATGATGTTAAAATTTGAACTTCAAACGCTCATAAAAATTTAATTTGACTTTCCTGTAAACATTTTTTTTTTATAAAGGTAGACAAACTTATGAGGAATCTTATATTAAATTATCAAATCTTAGATAGTTAGTTTTAAAAATAAAATGTTTTATGAATTTCTAACTCAAAATAATTTGCAGATTTTCGTGATTTTTGTCGTAATTGGTCAAACTGTGATAACTATTAAGTGGTTTTCTGTAGGTTGGCAAAAAAATACAATAGGGGGGAGGGATATAATCCCTAACCTCCCACTATACCTATAAGTATTAACACTTTTCATCTATTTATCTGTGCTAGTATGTATTTAATGTGTAAAAGTGTAAAAGTTGATCAGCCCCCCCCCCCCCCGAAAAAAAATCCTGGCTATGCCACTGATTCGTACATACCTAATAATGACCCGGGAATCAACTAATACATAAAGTTGGTCTCCGGAATCAACTCACCTACTGCGGTTGAATGTGCCACCAACCGTACCATCAATCAGGAAACATATCAAACGAATTATCCGATGATATATTTTACCCTTGGGATGTACCTTCCAACTGCCTATTTACCTACTATTTATATCGTAACTGAGTAATCGATAAAGTAATTTAATATGAGGTACTTTGAGGTACTTCAACATTTATCATTATTCATTACTATTTATTATATCTAAATATATATATAATGAATGTATGTGTATGTGTGTCCATATTACCATGGCAACCATTTATATATTATTTTGAGATTTCCGTCCATGTGTGTCTCCATATTACCATGGCAACCAATTATATATTATTTTGAAATTTCCGATGGAATGTTTTGTATATAAATGGTTTCCATGGTGATATGTAAAACATATTATTCATATAGAGTTGGCAATTTTAATGGGTAACGAAGTGAACGGGATCAGCTAGTATTTTATAAATATCAAATATATTATTGTGCATTTCGCAATGGCGATGCTGCAGAGGGTTATTCTAATATTGCAATATGTATATATGTATAATACTATAATGTATATACTATATAATTTAGCTATGTCATATGGCTTGGTTTTACCTGATAATAAATTATATATATTAATGTGTATTGGGCGCGTTGCATTGCATATTCACCACAGTAAACCAATTTTGGGGGTGGAAATGTTGGAAATTTATTGTCGAACAATTATAACCGATCGCCGGATGTCTATAAATATAATATTATGTGTATTGTGTATTGCGTATAATAAATTATGGGTGATGGTAATAATGTTTCTGATTTTGGTATTTACGTCATCATCGACGACTACATTATGCAATATTGTAGTCGCACTAACAATAGACAACAACCACCATGACTATTCACCACCTACACCACAGTCCACAACCAACCAGCCAGGGGATGTTTTTGGGGCTTAAACATCCCCCTCCCCCAAATAAGCAATATTTGCTACTTATTTGCAATAAATATAATATTATGTACTATATGTTTCAGATTTATACAAAATATGCTGTCATATTATTATGGTACTATTTCATAGATATTTTATGTCATCAACATAAAAATTGACGACAACAGTGTATTGTGGTCCTCCCACGGCCCACATGTTGTAATATGTATAAATATAAAATTAAAACACCCCCTTGAAATAATCCTGGCTACGCGCCTGGCCATCACCTACACAAAAACGACGACAACAATGATGACGAACGAACGCAATACAATACTAACCAGTCGGTCAAGAACCCAGGACGCCGGTACGACCAGGGGCACGTACACGATCATGTATATGGTGGACGTGGTGTCTATGGCGAAGTTTGACACACCGTAGAACTTCACCGTGATGTTGGATATGATGCTGTACTGTATCCAGTGCACGGCGTTGGCCATGGAGTACAGCATGTACACGACCAGAATTATCCATCGGGCCTTGTACAGTCTCACGTCGTCTTGCTGGAGGCCCATCACCCGGGCGTCGGGCGGCAGCGGTTTGTCCACTTTTTGCATAACCGAAGCAAAATCGGCCATCGCTGTACGCGCGTCTGACTGACTGCTCGCCGTATCGCATCAATGCGAACGGGCACAGATATTATTCGCGACTGCGGCGGGATCGTCTCGTGATCGGGTCCACGTATAATCGTTTTAAACGGTCACAATCACGGTCGCCTAACCGCAGTAGGTACCTACCAATTTATAATCCACATAATATAGAGGGGAGGGGGGAGGGAGGGATCCAGTTGATTTCACCTAATCGGACGTATGTAATATAGAGAAAAAAAATCTCTTGCGATATACCTTTTTATTACGAGACCGATTTGTGTAGATAGATCACGTAGCAAAATAAGAAACATTTATAGGTATACTTATACGTATATATTTATAGGTATATACGTTTCTACCACAGAATCGTTCCAGAAGAAAAATACCCACTAACAAAAGAATGTTCTAAGATACTTATTTCAATTTTTGGGACTACTTATGTGTGTGAATCATTGTACTCAACGCTTAAATTCATTAAATCTAAATATAGATCTGAACTAACTGATGAACACTTAAGTGAACTTGTGCGTACTGCGTTTACCAATTTTATTATCAGCCAGATTTCAAAAAACTAATAGAAACAATTAACACTCGAAAAAGTACTTCTTATAACTTATAAGTATAAAATCTCATTCCTTGATGTGTACCTGAACGATAATGTCAATAATTATAATGTTTTGCGTAGTGTAAAAAATTTAAAATTTAATTTAAAATTTATATAAAATGGAAAATGTGTCTTCATTTTATAAACATCTCTTAACATTGTGGCTCACCTCAAATTAGCTTTATAAATTTGAGGCTCCCAAAATTAAGGTAAGTAGCCACGCCTGATATATTCTATTTAGTTTTACAAATTACTAAATTATAATATTATTAGGTTTACACGGTTTATACGGTTACAGATACAGGATATTATATTATTGTCCATGTGATTTTTAATTTTAAATATAAATATTTGTTTTTTTTTTTTGACGGTCTTAACAACTAAATTTAAATTATTTACAAAATAGTACCTAATGAAAATAATAAAACAGTTATTAAGATGAACACATTAATTTATTTATCAAAGTTTTTTTATTATAAGGGATTCGATACCAATCGTCTTTAAGGAGTTTAATATAGGCAATTTTCTATGTTATTTGGAGCGGGTCGTGTAAACGTGTGCGTGATACGTGATTTTAAGTGTGAGTGGTTTATGTGTAAAATAAATAATGATGCGCTTCCTCACGTGCACACTCATACTATTATCAATAACACATTATACAAATATGAATTCTTTTTTTATTGGTCAAAAGTATCAACATATTTATTTGATCAAATTTCTGAAAACGTTTTTGAGTTTGTCATAGATTTTTTTTTAAAACAGCTTCCTCACATTTTTTTAATTAAGCTTCCCACTTCAATATTAGGTATTAACTATTGGAAATTCTTAATATTCAAATTATTAAAATTTTAAAAAAAGTTGGTAAGTTGATGTCACTCTGCTGTACAACAGGTTACAAATTGGTCTCTGTAATGGATGGTATTAATTTGAATTCAGTGATATAATATCATTGTATACGAAATACGGTTATGAGCGGAGATGGTTTGTCAGTCTAGCTAGGATATTGTTATTACTATTATTATTAATACGGTAGCCGGTAACAGTAGCGGTAAGTTCAATTAATATCATAAAATTACAAAAAAATAACTATAAAATACATTATATCGTCATCGTCGTGTCCGTTAGTTATATGTCAGTAAATAGATACGATTATTGCGGTATTGATTAATAATTATATTATTTAAATATAACAGTTACATTTTTAAATGTATTTAATTTATTTACGGGCTGAGAGGCCAGTATAACTTACAAAGATATTATAAGACCTAACTACTTTAGTGGGTTACACATACCCAACTTTACTGATAGTTATTTCGTTACAAGATTATAAATTTAGTATACAATAAAATAAGTAGATAATGAGATACAGCAATAATAATAAACTTAATATATGAAACAATACATGTAAAAAATTAACAATAACAATAACAATATCATCTGTAAAATAAGTAGATAGTAAATAGTGACGATTAAAGATTCTTATATATTCTTATATAGGTTCTCTAGTGATGATTGTTGTGGTACCTATGCCTACTTATTAAGTTTTTATAACGGTTCTATTCAAAGTGAATTCATACTAGCCAATACTAAACAAATATAGGTACCAGAATATAAAGTTTACCAAATTGTTTTTAACTTTACTTTATGGGATTATTGATTAATGGGTTGTATTAAAATGTATAATAGGTACGTTAAGAAAATGGGAATTAAGCACACTCGAAGAGTAAACTTTCCTAACTTGTTTAATTCCTTGGCACAACATTTAATAATAATTAATAAACCAATATATTAATTATTCCCGGGACAGTAGTTTTTAAATTTTGTTGCTATGGTGAGCTATATTATAGTGTTTGAAATATATATTATTCATTTCTGTTACAGACCACAGTATAATAATATAATTTATGTATTATTGTTATAACGAACACTATACGAATAATTCATTAGGTATATTCTAAAAGTTATAACCACGGTATATATAAGGCCGTGGTTGTAAAATTATAACGCACTTTCCTTATATATATATATAACAATAGTGTATATCAATGATCATGTCGAATACCGCTGCACTTGCAGTATAGCATACATCGTCTGAAGTTGAGATTCGCTTACCGTCCGCCGAATCGATGGCTATCCACAGAGTTATCGACGATCTTCGACTAACCGAGCGCGGTTATTTCCACGGTCCGGTGACCAGGTGATACAATTCAATGCAGAACTTTGCGGTGATGCATCCGCTATTGGGTTGCCGAAGCGGACGTGTAGAAGTCAATCACTCAATCCGCGATCTCGCGGCTCCACCGAGACGCTGATCTAGCTCGTTGCCGAACATCGCAGTAAGCGGTTTACTTCAGCCGACATCAAGTAGGTACGTCCCCGTGTGAGTTTCGATTAAGACGTGCGAGTTTTAAAACGGCCAAACAAAACTTCACGTGCAGAGAGCAGTGCACGTGAGTTTGTTACAATGGAGGAGCCTAGTTGAAAAAAACCGGACAAGTGCCAGTCGGACTCGCGCACGAAGGATTCCGTACCATCATCAGCTATAAACATGTTGGCAACACTGCTTATATTATACATTCTAGGATTTTTAGTATTTGTTATTATAGCGGCAACAGAAATACATAATCTGTGAAAATTTCAACTTTCTAACTTTCATGGTTCATGAGATACAGTCTGGTGACAGACGGATGGACGGATGGACAGCGGAGCCTTAGTATAGGGTCCCGTTTCACCGTACGGAACCCTAAAAATGGTTATACCTAGATTATAAGATTATTAAACTGAAAATCCTATTATGATTTAGTATTTACACAAATAAACGTTTTGGTATGTTACCTAGTGAATTGGTTTTTATTTAATATTATTATTGATTATTATTTATTATTAATAAATGCGTCAACACTCAACACGCTGTAGTGGAAAATTAATTTAATATGTGGCTTGAAAACATTGTTACTATATTATATTGTATATGAATACTTTCGGTTTTTTTTTTAACCGGTAAAAAGATCTCTATTTTTATCGACATTTAAAGAAAAATACTAAAAAAAAAAAAAATCAAAAAAGCCAAATATCTATAAACAACTCTAAAAGTTTTAAAATATTTTGAACATTTTTATCGCGAACCGAAAATACTAACAAAAGCAAAGGGGTTGACTTTTAAGATTTTTGCTCAAAAGCATGCCTTATAGACTCATGCTTCGAAGAGTGATTTGTATTTGATATTTTTCTGGAAATAGAAAGACGTTTTACAGGGCGTATTGGACATCGATTTTCAAAATTCTATTTCTGAACCATCTAAAACAATTTTGAATATGACTAATTTTCACAAACACGTTTTTAAAAATTATTTTTGTTTTAGAAATGTAATCAACAATTGAACTACAATTCACTCTGTAGAAAAAGATCCTCTTTTTATTGAAAAATAAAAAAAAATAGGAAGGAGAGTTAAAAATTAAGTTATTAGGTAGGTACTAGTTATTTGGTATTCTTGGTTATCTTATAGTAAATTCGGAGTCCGTTGATTGTATCCGACTGAGTCGTGACTGTAAGTTGTCATCGACCGTTGACGTGGTATGCGGGTAATGGGCTTATTATGAAAAAAATTAAGATTTTGGTGGTTATCATTTATTTTTACAACAATTCCTAAGTTTATTAAATTAAAAGTAGGCAAAAGTATTTGAAGGAAAGTAATCAATGGTGTAAAAAGTATTTAAAATGTACTCAAATACTTATAGATATTTAACAGTATTTAATACTTGAAAAGTTATTTGAATACCAATACTCAAATACTGTATAACACTGGGACCCAGTAACTGGGCGGCGTGGCCTTTTTTTTTATGAAGTGACTATTTAAAACAAGTACCCATCCATCAAATGTTCCCGTGCTAATGAAGATGCCTAATAAAATACATTGTAATGAAAAAAAAAAATAATAGGTTTATAAAAAAATTAAATTAAAGTATGACGTATAATATTATTGTATAATGTAATCCTAGAAGTATAAGTATAGGCAAACAAACAAACATAATATAATAAAAGGAAATTCGAAACTATTTAGTGATAGATAGCGCCACATAAATTTATTTCTGATGAAATAAGACTACAAAATTTGTTATATAATATACAATACTTAATACCTATGAATTACACTTAGGTACAATGAATCCAACCATAGGTAATAATAATAATGATAATAATTAATATTATATTATAATCTAATGGTCACTTCGCGAAAGTAAGTAGCTTATTATAATTTTATAATAAAATAGAATTGGTACGATGAAACATAAAAAAGTGGGTAAGTGGATGTCGCTCTGCTGTACAGTAGGTTACAAGTGGGTCACTGTATACTGCTATACTTTCGGTGGTGGATGTTTGTCCATCGTCCCTTCGGTCCTCGGACAGGATGTGTAATTTTACTGTATTCGATTTGAATGCAATGATTGCATTCGATAAAAAACGATTCTGAGCGGACGAGGGAATCTTTTTTATTTAATTTTATTCGTTTCTATGGTGATAAACAAAGCATTATAAGAACAGCTTAAGAACAATTTATATAAATAGGTAATTATTAAATAGGTATTTAAATTTAACATAATATTATTGTCATAATTTGATTTAAAATTCAAAGAAAAATGTTGATTCAATTTTAAAATTAAACTTTTTGGATAACATTATGATTTATGACAAAAGTAATAATATGTAATGACTAACATTTTTTAGTCATGGCATGAATTGCATAAATTAGTTGTGCATGTTTCATCAATAAAGCTTAGCAGTCTTGTTTAGTATGAAAGTACTTTTTTAAAATTTTATTCCAGAATAATAAATACTTTTTTATTTTTACCGCCGTATTTCAATGAGTAATATTTTAGTTTCGTATATTACAATTTTAAAAATTAGTCTTGTATAATATTTTATAATGCTTCTAAGAATTTTTAAGATTTCATTAAATACGCAGATGACACAATACCTAAAATTTGTATCATCGAACTAGCTAAAGACTAAAGTTTAACTTGACAAGACGATTGGTATGTCACATCTGAATTTTTCGAACCAATTAAAAAATGTACTTATTTACATATTAATTATTTAATTTAAATATTTATTAATAATTTTAAGTATATATTTGTGATAAACGTAAATTCATTTTAATATAGGTACTAGAAAAAAGTACTTGTAAAGTATTTTGAATACTATTAAAATGTGTTCGTATTTTTATTAAAATATCAATTGTGAAAGACAGTATTCGAATAAGTACGTATTTCATATACAAATTATAAAAACGTATAATGAATACATTTGAAAAATATTCTTGTTTTAAGCGTGAAAAACGCGTGTTTTTTAACATTTATATAATGTAAAGCATAACTAGAATGTATGATGTAGGTAAAACATTATATAATATATGATATACGAATAAACGATACAACATTACAACCCATTCTTAATAGTTAACAAGACTACAATTAAAGATTATTAACAATATAAAAAATTAGTTATTAATTTATTATTATTTTTAAATCTAATATCACAAGATAATATTATTCCTACAATTATATTGTCTTGCGCAATTTTATCATAAAATTATTATTTTTTTATAAAACTGTTGTTTAATACATCCAAATTATATCTAAGGAATAATAATATTGTTATCTGCTACTAGGGTAAATAACAGTGGCGTGGTGAACTTCATTAACTTATGAGGCACAATAATTTATATTAGTGATTATCAGTGTTGAGCTGAGATAAATATAATTTTATCTACATAAAGATAAAGATAAATTATAATAATGTTATCTGGATAAAGATAAAGATAACTAAATTATTTATTTATCTAGATAAAGATGAAAAAAAATTATTTTATCTAGATAAATTGTCAGATAAATTTTTTATATTGGTTTATGAGTTATGACACTCTCCGTAAGCTCGTAGTAGTATAGATTAACGTAATAGTATGTTATCGAAATCGTGGATAGTTGTTATAAAATACTAGGTACCTATTTATTAAATTCCATAACTGTCTTACCTATAATAAATAAAAGGCATTTAATAAATTAAATTATCTGGATCTAGATAACGGTGATTTTTATCTTAGATAACTGTGTAAATTAATATTCTCTACTTATCTAGATAAGTTAAAAGATAAAAGAATATTTATCTAGATAAACTCAACACTGATCAGAACAAACGACTTTGCAACGACCATACTCGCGTCGTTGTGTACCCGTCGTCTTGAAAATGTTTGAATTTTTCGAGTAAACTAATTTTGAATTGAACTTCAAGTTCATTTGCAATTAAACATCTGACCTGAAAACACCAAAAAACAAAATGGCCACCACCACTCACCATGATAAATGTAGTTAATACATGGGTTATGCCGGAAGATGAAGAACCGCTAACTCTAGAAATCAAAGATTTACAACCAAAACTCAATGACAACGAGAACAAAGACGCTATACTAGGCGACATTGTTTGGCTATTTGGTGAACATGATATGGTTGATTATACCTTATGCGTGATAGAGGAAGGCAGCGGAGACGCTGCAGCTGTAGTACCGGTACCCTCAGAGTCGCTTGGACCAGCCGAGCAGGGCCACGTACTACAGCAGGCCGGAGACAAAGTGCAGGCTCAGCGTGAAAAGGCATACACGATTCCATCTGGGGGACTAGAAGAAGAGAGGAACACATCTATACTGGAATGGACGAACGCACCGGAGACAACCATGGCAGTTAAGAGCAACACTTCACGTGGTAGTACAAGGCGGTTCTTCGCCGCCACGTGGAAGGGCGCAAAGCACCTGTTGCTGTGTGGTTGTTGCCGTAGAACGTGAAACCAGCAGTATAGTACTCCCCTCCCCCCAGACGAAGACACCATGAAAAGACGGTGGCGACGGGGGGAGTGGTACGTGAAAGAGCACTTTACGGTGCCCGGCGGTAAGTCACCCTATACGTTTTCCGGCAACGCGCAGAAAGACGAGATCGCAGTTGCCAGCGTCGCGCGCTCGCGGTTGCCGACACGCGAGACCATCAAGACGACTCGGTGGTGGCTAGATGTACCGGTGCGGGCAACGATACCGCCCCGACGGTACCACAACGATGGCAGGGTGCACAAAGGCGACTCGCCAAGACGGCGGCGGCGGAAAGCACCGCAAAACACAATGGGTGGGCGATACAACTGAACTCGGAACATGGAAGTCAGCATCGCTGGACTCGTGGAAACTGATAACGTTTCAGGGTACGGAGATGCGCGACTCCAGGACGGCCACCGGATGGTGACTCAGTCGAGTAGTCAGGGCGAAAATCATGTGGAGAGGATCAGGACCTTTGCGGCGCGATCCGACGATCTTCTCCCGTTTTCACCCAGTGGCAATATCGGCCGAGTCACGTCTCCGGTCGCCGGCCGATTCTGTAGCACCAACAGCTGCCTCTTCTCGCTCAGTGTTTTCGGTTTCCGTCGCCGTCACCACGCATCAGTCATCTTCAGCATCTGCATATCATCGATGCGCACAACATCGCGCACAATAAATATATTATAAAATTACTTTTGTTGAGTACACAATAAAATTGTCTTTTTCAAAAACAAAATATTGTTTCTTTTTTTACGTATTAGAGTGTATTTGTATATTTATTTATTTCAACAGAATAATGGGCTCCACTGAACAAGCCCCTGTGAGGGCTCATGCAAAGTAATAACTACCTACTAGCAATGTTTTTGTCACGCATCAAATATATCAATAAAATATTAAAATAATGATAGGTATTTTTGGTCAGGTGAATGTAGTATAATAATTAATAAATAACCATAGATAACTTGGGACTTTTACGTATATTATAAATTTTACTGTACGCAATGGCATTTTAAAAATAGTAATACTTTATACTCTTGACTCCACAAAGTAGGTAACAACTAGTTTCTACCAAGTATCAGAAAAGATGCTGATGTAAAATATCAAAGCATTTTTACTACTCCAAAAAGTGATGACAGACATGAATAATAAAAAAACGGGTTAGTAGATGTCGCTCTGCTGTACAGTTGGTTACAAGTGGTCCGAGTGGGTTAATGTAATGGATGGTTAAATTTGAATTCAATGATATAAATCATTGTATGCGAAAAACAATTGTGAGCGAAGACCGACTTTCAGCCTGTAATATTACTAACTAAATATATTTTATGATATTATTGTGATTAATTTTAGTATTAGACGTTAGTATAGGTGTCTACTAAAGTAGGTTAAATTCATTTTAGCCGAAAAATCACATTCGAAAATGTCATTGTGTAGACTTATAAAATATAATAATATACTCTAAAAGTTTCATATACCCACGAATAATATTTTTAAATTACAACAAAATAACTAAAAAATTGCACCTACGAATCTTTAATATTTATCAACTGCTATCATAACAACTTTTAAGGAACCTTGATTTCAAATTTTTTAACCCAATAAATAAAATTGTATTTATATTTATAGAATAAAAAAGAGGGACACATTAGAGTTAAACTGAAATACAAAATAGAGTTATTTCTAAAACCTTGCGTATAAATCTCAGTCTTTCCTTGACTTTTTGTTTGTTTTTCCTTGAACATTTTTGAAAACTTTTGTCCCCCCAAAGTACCAACTAGATTCACTTTCTTCTCGGTATTAAATTAAATAGGTATTTAGTTCTTGAAATTCTTACATTTTAAATACTGTTATGATTAAATTATGACTTCTGTATTTCTGTCACACTACTATTCTTAAGAGTCTTAAACCCGCACATTGGAAAATTTAAATGATCGAGTACCTACTTATTTTATATCCTTAAATAGTATAAGTACTGATATAATGTATATATGTTATAGGTAATTAAAATTTTTTTTCAAGTTATTAAAATTAAACTAAGTAAAATTATTATGTCATATGCATTATGCATATATATATTATAAAATATAAACCCACAATTAAATAATAAATACTAGATTATACTATTAAATGAAAGATTTATAAATATACTATATTAGTAGTTATAATGTGAAACTAAATTAAAAAGAACACAGCAACAAAGTGAATAGATGTTACACGCATCGGCGAAAATAGGAGGGGGCTAAGGGGCTTTAATGATTTTACTATTATAATTTAAAAGCATCATAAGAGTTTCAAGTATAGACCTGAGCTTCAGCCTTCTCAAATTTCATACACTATTTTACGCCAATGATACTTAGGTTGGGTTAATTTGTGTATAAATGCAGTATAAGATGACATACTGTATATGGTAGTATATAATATATTATTATAAACAGAAACGTACACGAAATTCAAATACCTAACCTTAAAAATGCGATCCAGTGATCTCGGGCGAGGGTGAGATATTGGTTGGTCGGGTTACATATTTTATACACACACGAGATTTATCAATAATTACAATTATCCTCCGTCGTCTGGTCCTGGTGTGTGTACTGATTATAAATACTTATATAAGTAATAACGTATTTACGTAAATGGCGATTGAGAAAGATTGGCTTAATCTTGGTGTGTACTTAATAAATTATTTATTATATATGATATGTCCCTAATCTCCAGCGACTCCAGGACACCTAGGCACTAATTTTTAAACTGAGGAACGTGCCTAAAATTAAGTCCTTCGTCATGCTACTGGTATTTAATATTTAATAGCGCTAATAAGTTAACTAAATAAGTTATTAAATAAGTTAATATTTTAAGCTATTTTTACTATCTTGGCTAATAAAATTTGGCCTTTTTAATTATTTTTGATATACAATATAGTAGTAACAAACTAATCACAAGTAATTAAATTTATAAAAATTATTATATTGTAGAACACGTTTTTCGTGCTTATGGCATCAGCTAAAAGTGGTTTACTGTTAGTGGAACCACTGTTAACATCTTCATTTTTTTTAATTCGTCGGGAAAATTGCGTGTTGAAGGTGCTTTAAATTTTGAAGTTGGTAGGTAGGCATTTTTTTTTTTTATAAATATATCGACCTTTTTAATTCTTTTAAATATTTATATTATTGAATAATTAATAACACACACAAGTAGTATAATGCATGCAGCGTTCCAGGGTTATGAGTATGAAATATTGAAAAAAATATATTTTTAAAAATTATTTTTTGTACTATGTTTCATAAAATCATCACTAGATATTCATACTGATTTCATACCTCATTAGTGATTATCAATATTTAATTCCGGACCATAAGATATTATATACATATAACTATATAAGATAAATGATTGTTATGTTATTTGTATAATCAATAATGTATAATATGTAAGAAATATTTCTATAATACTTTTAATTACCTAACAATTAACTAAGTAGAGGTGTTTAGTTTACTTTCTACTACCTAAACTATGGTTTTAAATTAAAATTTCTTTTTTTTTTTCCTTTATTAATATGAAATATTTCATGAAATTTCAGAACCCCAAGTGTTCCTAACAGTTAATGAACATAATATTATTTTTTTTCTGGTGGAGTTATATAATAGTGTAAAGACTTCGTGTAGAAGCATAGTTTGATTATAATGCACGCGTGCATGAATTAATATATTACTCTTATAGGCAGGAGTGAAGAAATTTTTTTTTAAGAAGTTGTTGTTGAGTGTCTGTCATCTGAAACACGTATAAGTACAGCATTTTCCAGACGTACTGCCGTGCATGCAAATATCGTCTAACCACGGCTGTATTCCTCACACACACACGCGCATATATATTTTATAAAGTCTTCTTCTGCGTTATACACATATATATGTACACGTAGAGTACGTCTGAAGACAGCGGCGGAGTTTGATTAAACGATGTGTGTCATCGTCCGTATAGGTGGCAATAAAATGCGCAATATATGATGTGTATTATATCCAAAGTTCGGTTTCGCGAACACATGCACCCCACGCACTAATACCTTTATATATATATTATATATTTGCGAGTTATTCAAACATTCTGGAGATTCTTGGACCGAAACGATTTTAATATATCACCTTTGGACGGTAAGGAATATATAATATATGTATATAAAGTGTGTGCATGTGTATAATATATATATATATATTATATTATATTATACACATACACCGCAGTCGTCTTGTGCATATATCCGGAATCCTATTCGTCTTTCACTGCGCCCGGGCCCGCCGTTCTCCGCATATACCAATATATATTATTATATTATTATATACACGTATGCGATGTGCGCTCGTGTGACTTCCGAGTTCCGACAGAGCAAACGGCACATCGGCAAACCATCAGCGATCAGCATCACAATACACTATATATTATATTATAATATTGTATGGGTAGGTATCCGCCGTATATATGAGCGTAGACACGCATTTCAACGTTATAATTTTATACTTACATACTGTATAGGAGCACACAACATACGCATTGTAACAATATAATATTATACTATAGGTATCTACGTAAAATGTGTATCTAAATTATATTGTTATTATAATCACTGTCGACCAGCTCGCTAGGCTCCAGCTATATACTGCACGTTATGTACACAGTTTATACTATTACCTATTTATACGGCATTCGGAACTATACCTACCTATTATACATTATATAATATATTACATATTTACATAGATATTTATGTAGATACTATAATATATACATATAGGGTGCAGGTTACGTTGCCATCAATCGTTGTTTAAAAGCAACTGAATTCAAAATTGAATCTAAATGTAAAAAGTGTTTACCACTTATCGATATTTTCCCGAAAATAGGTTTATAGTTGGCTAAGATAGTATAATAATTTTATCAATAAAGAGCTAAAAACATCTAGATACTAGTCTCACTTCCGTTTGAGTTGCATTAGCATAACCAATTAATGACCTACATTCATAGGCGGAAATCCATTAAAATTTCAGGGGGAGAGTAAACATTGTTAACATCAAATATCAATGTGAGTGGAGGGGGGGGGGGCTTCGATCCTATTGAACTATAAAAGGATGGGGCTTGACGAACTTGGAGGGGGATAAGTCCCCTCAAGTCCCTCAATTTCCACCAATGCCAAAATACCTAAATACCTACTTATACAATAAGTCCTAATCATTTAGACATCTATTACGGTAGGTATTGGTACATAGGTATTAACTATTAGGTACTTCCCACACATCATTTGGGAAATGATAATATTATACTTTGGAGTGCTTGAATAATGAATAATTGACTAATAACATATAACAAAATATTGGACTATATGGTTACACAAAAATGTTGACTTAATATTTTTATAATGTTTCCATGAAAATGTTTTTTGAAAAATATGATTAAAATATTTTGTTAATGTTTTTGTACAAAATATTTTTCAAGTGTGAACTTCTTGGCCAAAAAATATAAATAAAATATTTCCTTATTATTCATGCAACTCTTTCAAATATTTTAACAACTATATTGTTTTCGTGGAAATATTTTTATCATAGTTGGGAAATATTCAAATGCTGTATGGGTTACGTCTTACACTTGAAGAGATTTTTCAAACTATTGTATTTTAGAGTTTCGAGTTTATAGCACACGATTATCGAACAAAAAACGGCCTTCGACTAGTTTTATATTTTGATATTTTACATACCTACGCAAAATTTAGATGAGACAAAAAAAAAAAATTAAAAATATATATTATTAGGCATTATAGATTATAGAACATATAGTATCAATTTTTAATCGTTCATAACTTCATTTTCGATGAACCTAATCATTTGTGGCTGGCCTCGAATCCGCTTCACTGATCAAACACGCATCGTGTTACGTTGTAGTTTCTTAGTTTGTTATTGCAATCCGTCATAATCAGCAATGACTCATCAGTCATCATATTTTACTGCCGACTTCATCACCTGGGCGGCGCCATGTACCCCCGGTTTTTCGTTCGTCAATGGTGTCCTTCAAATTTCAATAGCACTTCAACAACTTGGACTGTGTCCGTACCGGTGAATTAATCGAAACGCAGAAAAGTGTTAAGACAATATAATATGGATGATAAAAAAATTATTTTACTTATAATTCGGTGACAAGTTCACAAATAAAAAAATTGGTTTGTATTGCGAATTCCAATCAGTTGAGTACTGTGTATTTACTTGCATATGCGACACAATAATCATATAATATTCATAAAAACCAAATACGGTAGGTATTATTATTTCGGTATAGTTACCTATAAGATTTGGAGCATCTAATTGTACTTTGTGTTTAAAAATCCTAACTCCGTTGTTTCTAATGCACTATATCGTAGTCTTTGCGTAAAATTATTAAATTGTTTAGTAATAGCCGATTCTTGGCAGTTTACCTTAAAAAAAAGTATCAATGGTATTGTGTATTTGAAATTGAGGGTAAACACTAAACATATTATAAAGTTTACACCTGTTTATTTATTTTGTTACAATGCGATGCCGTGGTCGCAGACAGCAGCCGTTTGGGGAACTGATTATTATATAATAAAGGACTGCTGTAGTCAGGGTGACCGAAAGGTATCACTGTTCAGCCTCCAAAGGTTTCCGTGGTATGTCAAAACCATCCGCCGTTAAACGGAAAACCAAAAGGAAAATGCTCGTAACATCGGAAATGCACTACGGCTAGGTCGGTGCAACAACGACTATTATTTTATGCATACCACCACATACTAATATTAAATATTTATAAATTATAATTATAATCAATGGTACCATGTTTGGTCTGTGTTCAAAGAAAGATAACCATATCAAGATATCGATAATGACTCTAAAAAAATATCGGCCTGTTATAAATACTTGGTTTTTTTGGGTTTTGCGAATAATTAGAACGTAATTAATTTCAGGACTTAATTTTACGTTCACTGTAACTATTACTATCTTTGTGCTATGTTGACACGTAGATGTGGTGTTAGTTGAAACTTGAAAGGAAGAAACAAACACTAACACAGTAGGTAGGCGGTCTTTAGACTACCTACTGTTCGTTAATCGTTACTGAATATTTTATATGTTGGTCACTTGTTCGTATTTAGCGTAAATCAATTCTGTTGTAAGAAAAAACGTACGTAATTCGGATCTGCGACTGTATTTACTATTTAGCACAGTAATTTTAGCTATAACAACAAATAACAATTGCGTGCTGACATTTAAGTGAGCGATAAAATTCGATTCACACTAGCTAGTACTAGTGTGAATCGGTCTTTAATACAGCGTAGGTATACGGCATTTACGAGCAAGACAAGTCAGCGCATACGACATTTGAGCACCTTATCTGAGCTGTCATGTTTATTAAAATATACTAAATTAATTATAGGTACATTCAATTTTAATTAAATACACCCTCATAATGAAATATGTACCAAATTAAAATCATGTTTAAAATATTATTATTTCTAAATACACATTTTACCTGACGTAATATAAATTATACTATATTATAGTCTATAATATATATTATAAATCAATTATTTAAATTAAATTAAGATTGTGGATTATTCTTTGTTAGTAATCATATTGAGTGTTTGGTTTTCGAAATCTCCTTATATCGATGTAGATATTTTATCTCGATCCGAAGTGTAGGTTCGTACATAACCATAGTCGCAACTAAACCTCTAAAACTTGGGTTGCTATAATGTTTCATATTTTAAAAATATTAAATTTATGGTATTTCACTATAATAATGATAGTTAAACCTAAAAAAAGGGGTGCTAAATTACAACTTGGGGTGCTAAAGACCCTTTTGCTCTACGCTACCCAACGATAAATGTTACTCTGGTCAGTGGTCACTGCAGGTACCTATATGGTACCTATGCCTTTTTTTAAACGTTTACTATTAAGGTACAAATAATAGTACTTTTTTACATTATACAATATACATACAGAGTGATTTTTTAAGCACCCTCACACCCTTTTAATGCTTGAACGATCACAGAAGCAGATGTCGTTGCTTAACCCACTATTATTTCTACAAGATTTAACTTGGATTTTACAAATGTAACTAGGTATATTATAGTCTTAACCCTTAGGTATATACACATTTATATTAGTAATATGTGAATAGTAAAAATAAAAAAAATCCAAATATCTCAAATAATTAACGGTCGTATAACCATGTGAAAAATTAAAACTACTTATTCTTACAAAGACCTTTGATTAACATCGGTGAAACTATATTGTATGATGTTTTTCTATAATATTACCTTCATCGGGGATCGAATGGCACGATGCTCGGAAAACATGACAACGATGAAACTGTTACAGTCAGTGCAAGTAGCTTTTATGATGTAACGCAAGTAATTGGTATATCTCCATCGTATTTGATGTATTTGATATAAAATGTTTTCAAAATGTCGCGATTGATAATATATTCTTATGAGAGTGTATATTTACGTTTTTTAAACGTAGTCGAGGACATGGTACAGACATTTGAGGTGCATTAAGTGGTAGGTATGTCTCATCACTGCAGGCTGCACCGACGGTATATAATTGCATCACTGTTGATATGTGTAATATTATAATATTATAAAGTGGTATTATTAATTTGTTATTCGTGCACATCATTACACAGCATAATGGTTCACGCTGCTGTTTATTCGATACCAAAAGTTCTTCGAAAGGGGTTGGTATTTATGAATATGGTCTGCGAGGGGATAGATCCGACCAATGAACGGCAACAAAATGGAGAACGTTACAGTGTAACGTTATTCGAAAGGCAGGCGCGTGCGGTTCGCACAAGCGCACACGTCGGCGCATATCATACAATAATACAGTTACAGTGTATGTATATTGTATACGATATAAACCCGAGTCGCGCATAATAGGCGAATGCAAATATTTTATTTACTGCAATACATTATTCACTCGTAAATAATACATAACATAATACTGTTCGTTATTTACGCATAAGTTGTAACTATATTGTCACTTGTAAGTATAGATATAGGTATAAGTATAATAAAGACCGCAGTACCTATACTAATAAATAATGATAACTGTATCCCGGGTACATATCATTTACATTCTTACCAGATTAAAAACTGTTTTCTACAGATTTCATAAAATCGTAAAAATTGTACTAGGTAGCGATAATCTATTCTTAAATAGGTGATTTTTACTTTTTGAGTATTATAATAATATAATATATTATCATCATTATGTAGAGTATAATGTTATGTAACTAGTATAGTATCATATTATTAAATCTTCTTGTTTTTATAGTATAGTGTTAATTAGTTTTACATTTTTACGACTATGCCGTTCACAATAAAAGCCAATAATAAATTATAATTTATAATCTCAACTTTTCTCTGATAAAGTTCTGTAGAAATTAAAGAAATCATCTCCATGAAATATGCAAAATTTAGATATCCATGCATATATATTATATACGTATTGCGTGCTATTTTCTTTCAAATTTGTATTCCTCATTGAAAACTCAAATAAAATTAAAGTATAAAAATACTTAAAAGTATCATTTTTTTGGTAAATCATATACCTATATGCTCAAATAATAGTTATTGATTGTTTCGCTTGCATCGTAATTATTATAAAGACATATATTTTATGTGCGTAAAAATAGATTATTATATTTTTGAAAAAGTCATGGATATGGATACCAAATAGGTACCTGGTACACGTTGTTAAGAATAATTTATCTGGACACTTTACTTTTATAATTTACCTGTTAAAATATCGTATAGTAGTATTTTCACAATAAATAACTTAATTAATTGTATACGTATAAATATATTGTATACATTTATATATTATAAATGTATACATTATACGAAATAAGAATCTTATGTAAGCTCAGTATTTAGTATTTACAAATACGTTCCGTGGTAGGTTTAAATGGGAAATACCTATATTAAATATTGTTTCAATTATATACCTACTTTAGTTAATTATACTTAACATAGCTGATTTTACCCTTATGTTATTACACACGACATATTGATACTATATTTTTCAAAAAATGGACATTTTCTATTATAACTATACTAAGTTGTAATTAGGTTTACCTAGTATTCTATAGTAATTTTGTAGTCTGTAATATTATGTTAATGAATTGTAGTAGGTATAGGTGCTATATATGAATGAATTATAGGGCGTTATCCGAGTGCTGCAATTTACATGTATGCGTATTCGTTTGAACCCCAGCATAATTCAAATTGGTTGTGCTGCGTTATTTTTAATTGTTGACTTGAACGATTGTATTATATTATACTACATGACCAAAAGAAAATTATAAAGATACGTGTGCCTGCAAAACCAACGGCAGAATGGGATACCTACTCGAAACGGGCAAAAACTATAGTTCGGTCTAACACCGCGCGTGCCGAACTAGCTTGAGCCAATATTATTGTTCTCTTTCTCTATTGTCCAATTATTCGTGTTTACCACTTCCACTTATGTAAATCAAAAATAGCTCATCATACTTTCGCAAAAAAATGTAATATATTTTATTTTATCTATATTATATTATTTTTTCCAAACGGCTATTGATTTAATTGCACTTATAGTACAGCTGTACTATACCAAATAATTACGGTAAGTAAGTCTAAAATGTACATAATATTATGACTGTATTGTCTATAGAATATTACAGGTGTTTTTTTTTTATATAATTTATTTATTTGTTCATTAGAACGTTATAATATACAATTTAAAATTATTTTTACTATCGAATGTAATTTCAAAAAATGTATTGATCATCAGTTACATTATATATTTATCTCATGAGACATGAATTATGTAAGTATAATACTATGAAAACAAGTAGATCTATTTTCAATATAGCTGGCATATTATGTAGATTTGATATAACTAACACTACGTCACTACTTATATAGCTATTATAGCTATATATTACATCGCTTATTAATACTCATATACTTTACATCATGCGTGTGCTTATAAAGTATGAAATATTTATAGATTTTTTGATGAGTTATATTATATTTTGCAGTCTATGGATGAGTCGGAGAATTCGAATATCCATTGTTTCTACAATACAATTCGAGTATACGATTTGAAGTTTTAATTATAATTGGAAGTGTTTTGTTAACTTTTCCGGTTAAATTTCAAAACTTTCAAACGACGTTCGAATTAAAGTGTTTAGGGAGTTTCTGATCAACATAACTTTCCAATTGTTTCCGTACAAATTTGGAGGGTGTGTTTTTAACGGGTATATTTTTTTTATTCTCACTAAAATTGAATATATTCACAATGCTAAAAAACAAATCTATTGTTTCAACCAGACCTACAAGACAAAAGAGTGTAATACCCGCCATTTTGTTGTGCCCAGCGTGGAACTTTTAACTCCCCCTATTTTTAACCATCAGAAATTATATATAATATATATTCTAACAGAAAAAAATGTATGTCAATGGAGGGAAAATAACGTTTAGTCGATATATAGTACAAAAAATAGGGTACTTGGTACAAGAGTGAACGTCCCGCAGAGAGTAGTTCTTTCGAAACTATATAATTTCCCCCTACATTCGATTAAAACTGGCCTTTTATGATATTTTGTGATTTCATAGTCGGCTTAATCTGGTACTTCCGTTTAAAATCTTGATAAACATCTGCCCAAATATCTTATGTAATTTAAAAATAAACTAATCATTATTTGAATGAATGGTAAGCTTAATAGTCTTTTATAAAGATAAAGATATACATTATAAATATATATATTTTTAATTATTTTACTTTGTATGTATCTACCTATCTATAATAATTCACAACAATGATATTGTACGACAATACCTATTACAATATACATTGGTTGTCTTTATTATACATTATTTTGTTATTTGTAAAATTATTATTGCTGATATTCGTAGTAAATAGGTAGGTCCTAAATACACCTTTTAAAAAATATCAGACTCATAAATTAGTTGTATTTAGTATATATTAGGAAGAATGACCAAGAAGTTTTAATCATTTTACTCAAGTTTTTAGTGATTTCTGGTAGAAATTTTGTATACAGGATAAAAAAAAAAACCATTGTAAAACCACTAGATCTCTCACTCCGCACAGAATCTAAAATACATTATTTGAAACATATATTCAATCGGGGGGGATAAATTATTTATGAGATTTTCGGAATAACTTGTATGCAGAGAATACACCCATTTTATTTTAATAATATTCAATTCCATTATCCCTATACTCAAATATTTTGTTGCTTCTGTAAATATTCTCAATGAAAATTCATAATATTCATAAAAATATTTAAATAGCATAAATATCGTTTAGTGACATCATGAGAACAAAGCGGTTAGGTACCTATGTCTATATTATCCAGTCCTAAATTTTAATAATACCACGTGTTTTGTCTCGCTATATGCCTATATAATATTTCTTGATTTTAGTTTCTAACCGGAACGATGAATGTAGTGCAAAATATGGTTA
>NC_042494.1:33214889-33215928 GCF_005508785.2 Acyrthosiphon pisum | reverse complement strand
TGATTTTTATGATTTATCCACAACACCACAGCTGCGCCGCGTTAAGGGGACTGGAGCAACCATATTTTCCATACATTAAGCTCAATAAGCGAAAGAAAATTAAACATACTTCCAGCAGCACGATTTCAAGTTAGAAAAGTAAATTTAGTTTGTATTCCTCTTTTCTAAATTTGCTCGAAAGTGGATTCTTATATTTTTCATTTCGTCGCTATCTACAACTAAGTCAATTCTAAGTTTATTTTGATAAAAATATAAACTTACTATGCATCATATTATATTAACTGAAAATAAAGTCGTAAATCTATTTCCAAGCAAACCTAGAAAATAGACTAACGAATACGCTCATCTTTTCAAAACTAATATAAGTTGTTCGAAATAAGGTGAATTTTTATTCCTCTTTTGGTAGGTATATACTGTTTACTGCCAGAGCAAAAGTATTTTCTTACACACACTAATGTTCATTATTTACTTCTCACACATTGACACAGCCAAAATGTACATGCAATATTAAATGCCTAAACATAGTCCTTAAGACATGGTATGCTCCAGCAGTCCAGCCCTCCTAAATTCGTTAATACATCACTATATTATTAGTAGACGATTGCCTACATAATATAGTATATACGACCATACGGGTACAGACGTACAGTAACATTATTTATATAATAGATAAAGTAGGTATTTATATTTTATCGATTATATCTATAGCAAAACATTGAACGCTCATAGACCTTATACTCGTGTACTCATCACTCGAATAGTCGTATAGGTATATTGTTTATTCTGCCGCGTCTCAGTAGAGTTCAGTAAATAAAACTATATAAAACTTGTAGATTGTAGATATATATATTTTCTCAGTAGAGTTCAGTTAATAAACCTATATTCAAATTATTGAGGTAGAATAGTTTATTTCCCTTCAATGCTTCTCTGGTAGTCTGGTAGACAATTTTACTGACGTGCCACCCAGTGAAAATTACTTAAAATATGCTCTGGTATATAGTATATACCAATGGCGAATTCTCCAGGCATGCTCAGCATC
>NC_042494.1:33203679-33214789 GCF_005508785.2 Acyrthosiphon pisum | reverse complement strand
ACTTAATGCGCAGGACATGTCTGCGCGTGATCACTGTCCTCTGCAGTAGATTTACCGATCTCGGATTAAAAAAGTGTACAAACACACACACACACACACACACACACACACACACAATAATATGACGTGCGCTCGCGGATATACCACCACCGTCGTTCGGCGCTAGGGGATGATGACGATATACGAGGTGACGACGCTAATACATATTCGGCGGGCTTTTAGGAATTCTGCGCCAACGCCTCCGGACGCACCGTAAATACGAGTAATATTATGTACAATATATGTTATATAATAGGTACATATTATATATTAGTACTGTATAAAAATAATAATATATAGGACATAGGTAACTACTGTTTTTATTATATATTATATCACTGACGGTTCCCGGCCATGGTATACATAATATTTTTATTAATAACGTGACCATTGTGTTGTGTATGCCGTCTATAATATATATTATTATGTGCGATGTGCCTGCTCCTGCACACTTCACCGTATTATACAGTGTATATAGCTGTTATACTGCGTGCTAATATGACGTTAAGGGCACGCTTTTTTTCTTGCCTATCCATAATATCTTTTGTACTCGGGACTGCGAGATTATTTGCACGCGACCGTCGCGGTCCATGCCGCCGCGGGCGGGACGCGTAATCCCTTCGCGTTCATTATATATTACCATCATATTCGTATATGATTACGTATATTATATTGTGCACGTTCGCCGGTCAAACAATTATTATTTAAATGCACAAGGCAACAGCAATGGTGTATCGTCACGAAAATATGACTCGCGCGAAACAACGATGATTCAAAACAGCACGTCATATTTTAATGATAAATAATACGAATATAATATAACATTATTCTGGTATGATGGACGCATTATTTATTGTATATCGGCAACCGCCACACTTATCGAAATTATAACCATCATCATCCGCGGTTAAATGCATCAATAATGATTCCATGCATTCCATATTACATAAACAAATATATTATAGTAATAATAATTAATATTAATATACTTATATTATACCCACTGTATTAAATTTCACATTTTACTTGAACATTGGTTTTGTTATATTATATTTATCATTTAGTTAATTATATTATAAAAAGTGGGTGTTGCTCTGCTGTACAGTAGAATACAAGTGAGCCACTGTAATGGGTGGTGTTACATTTGAGTTCAATGATATTTATTTTCGATTTTGTCGGAAACCAATAATGCGTGAAAATACCCGTTTTCCCTTTATTTTTTTTCCCCGGCGCTTTTGAAAACTAATGGGAATTTTTTACTTTTGACCCTCCCCCCTTCCCCCAAGTACCAACTAGATTAGCTTTCCTATCAAAAAAGATACTGTTGAAAAAATCCAAGCATTTTTACGGCCCTAAAAACTAATGACAGACACAAATAAAAATAAAAAAACACATATCATTATTACGATATTTAACCATATTTTGCACTAAATTCATCGTTCCGGTTAGAAACTAAAATCAAGAAATATTATATAGGCATATAGCGAGACAAAACACGTGGTATTATTAAAATTTAGGACTGGATAATATAGACATAGGTACCTAAACGCTTTGTTCTCATGATGTCACTAAACTATATTTATGCTATTTAAATATTTTTATGAATATTATGAATTTTCATTGAGAATATTTACAGAAGCAACAAAATATTTGAGTATAGGGATAATGGAATTGAATATTATTAAAATAAAATGGGTGTATTCTCTGCATACAAGTTATTCCGAAAATCTCATAAATAATTAATCCCCCCCGATTGAATATATGTTTCAAATAATGTATTTTAGATTCTGTGCGGAGTGAGAGATCTAGTGGTTTTACAATGGTGTTTTTTTTTTTTATCCTGTATACAAAATTTCTACCAGAAATCACTAAAAACTTGAGTAAGATGATTAAAACTTCTTGGCCATTCTTCCTAATATATACTAAATACAACTAATTTATGAGTCTGATATTTTTTAAAAGGTGTATTTAGGACCTACCTATTTACTACGAATATCAGCAATAATAATTTTACAAATAACAAAATAATGTATAATAAAGACAACCAATGTATATTGTAATAGGTATTGTCGTACAATATCATTGTTGTGAATTATTATAGATAGGTAGATACATACAAAGTATAATAATTAAAAATATATATATTTATAATGTATATCTTTATCTTTATAAAAGAATATTAAGCTTACCATTCATTCAAATAATGATTAGTTTATTTTTAAATTACATAAGATATTTGGGCAGATGTTTATCAAGATTTTAAACGGAAGTACCAGATTAAGCCGACTATGAAATCACAAAATATCATAAAAGGCCAGTTTTAATCGAATGTAGGGGGAAATTATATAGTTTCGAAAGAACTACTCTCTGCGGGACGTTCACTCTTGTACCAAGTACCCTATTTTTTGTACTATATATCGACTAAACGTTATTTTCCCTCCATTGACATACATTTTTTTCTGTTAGAATATATATTATATATAATTTCTGATGGTTAAAAATAGGGGGAGTTAAAAGTTCCACGCTGGGCACAACAAAATGGCGGGTATTACACTCTTTTGTCTTGTAGGTCTGGTTGAAACAATAGATTTGTTTTTTAGCATTGTGAATATATTCAATTTTAGTGAGAATAAAAAAAATATACCCGTTAAAAACACACCCTCCAAATTTGTACGGAAACAATTGGAAAGTTATGTTGATCAGAAACTCCCTAAACACTTTAACTCGAACGTCGTTTGAAAGTTTTGAAATTTAACCGGAAAAGTTAACAAAACACTTCCAATTATAATTAAAACTTCAAATCGTATACTCGAATTGTATTGTAGAAACAATGGATATTCGAATTCTCCGACTCATCCATAGACTACAAAATATAATATAACTCATCAAAAAATCTATAAATATTTCATACTTTATAAGCACACGCATGATGTAAAGTATATGAGTATTAATAAGCGATGTAATATATAGCTATAATAGCTATATAAGTAGTGACGTAGTGTTAGTTATATCAAATCTACATAATATGCCAGCTATATTGAAAATAGATCTACTTGTTTTCATAGTATTACTTACATAATTAATGTCTCATGAGATAAATATATAATGTAACTGATGATCAATACATTTTTCGAAATTACATTCGATAGTAAAAATAATTTTAAATTGTATATTATAACGTTTTAATGAACAAATAAATAAATTATATAGAAAAAAAACACCTGTAATATTCTATAGACAATACAGTCATAATATTATGTACATTTTAGACTTACTTACCGTAATTATTTGGTATAGTACAGCTGTACTATAAGTGCAATTAAATCAATAGCCGTTTGGAAAAAATAATATAATATAGATAAAATAAAATATATTACATTTTTTTGCAAAAGTATGATGAGCTATTTTTGATTTACATAAGTGGAAGTGGTAAACACGAATAATTGGACAATAGAGAAAGAGAACAATAATATTGGCTCAAGCTAGTTCGGCACGCGCGGTGTTAGACCGAACTATAGTTTTGCCCGTTTCGAGTAGGTATCCCATTCTGCCGTTGGTTTTGCAGGCACACGTATCTTTATAATTTTCTTTTGGTCATGCAGTATAATATAATACAATCGTTCAAGTCAACAATTAAAAATAACGCAGCACAACCAATTTGAATTATGCTGGGGTTCAAACGAATACGCATACATGTAAATTGCAGCACTCGGATAACGCCCTATAATTCATTCATATATAGCACCTATACCTACTACAATTCATTAACATAATATTACAGACTACAAAATTACTATAGAATACTAGGTAAACCTAATTACAACTTAGTATAGTTATAATAGAAAATGTCCATTTTTTGAAAAATATAGTATCAATATGTCGTGTGTAATAACATAAGGGTAAAATCAGCTATGTTAAGTATAATTAACTAAAGTAGGTATATAATTGAAACAATATTTAATATAGGTATTTCCCATTTAAACCTACCACGGAACGTATTTGTAAATACTAAATACTGAGTTTACAAAAGATTCTTATTTCGTATAATGTATACATTTATAATATATAAATGTATACAATATATTTATACAATTATACGTATACAATTAATTAAGTTATTTATTGTGAAAATACTACTATACGATATTTTAACAGGTAAATTATAAAAGTAAAGTGTCCAGATAAATTATTCTTAACAACGTGTACCAGGTACCTATTTGGTATCCATATCCATGACTTTTTCAAAAATATAATAATCTGTTTTTACGCACATAAAATATATGTCTTTATAATAATTACGATGCAAGCGAAGCAATCAATAACTATTATTTGAGCATATAGGTATATGATTTACCAAAAAAATGATACTTTTAAGTATTTTTATACTTTAATTTTATTTGAGTTTTCAATGAGGAATACAAATTTGAAAGAAAATAGCACGCAATACGTATATAATATATATGCATGAATATCTAAATTTTGCATATTTCATGGAGATGATTTCTTTAATTTCTACAGAACTTTATCAGAGAAAAGTTGAGATTATAAATTATAATTTATTATTGGCTTTTATTGTGAACGGCATAGTCGTAAAAATGTAAAACTAATTAACACTATACTATAAAAACAAGAAAATTTAATAATATGATACTATACTAGTTAAATAACATTATACTCTAAATAATGATGATAATATATTATATTATTATAATACTCAAAAAGTAAAAATCACCTATTTAAGAATAGATTATCGCTACCTAGTACAATTTTTACGATTTTATGAAATCTGTAGAAACAGTTTTTAATCTGGTAAGAATGTAAATGATATGTACCCGGGATACAGTTATCATTATTTATTAGTATAGGTACTGCGGTCTTTATTATACTTATACTTATATCTATACTTACAAGTGACAATAGGTATAGTTACAACTTATGCGTAAATAACAAACAGTATTATGTTATGTATTATTTACGAGTGAATAATGTATTGCAGTAAATAAAATATTTGCATTCACCTATTATGCGCGACTCGGGTTTATATCGTATACATACACTGTAACTGTATTATTGTATGATATGCGCCGACGTGTGCGCTTGTGCGAACCGCACGCGCCTGCCTTTCGAATAACGTTACACTGTAACGTTCTCCATTTTGTTGCCGTTCATTGGTCGGATCTATCCCCTCGCAGACCATATTCATAAATACCAACCCCTTTCGAAGAACTTTTGGTATCGAATAAACAGCAGCGTGAACCATTATGCTGTGTAATGATGTGCACGAATAACAAATTAATAATACCACTTTATAATATTATAATATTACACATATCAGCCAGTGATGCAATTATATACCGTCGGTGCAGCCTGCAGTGATGAGACATACCTACCACTTAATGCACCTCAAATGTCTGTACCATGTCCTCGACTACGTTTAAAAAACGTAAATATACACTATCATAAGAATATATTATCAATCGCGACATTTTGAAAACATTTTATATCAAATACATCAAATACGATGGAGATATACCAATTACTTGCGTTACATCATAAAAGCTACTTGCACTGACTGTAACAGTTTCATCGTTGTCATGTTTTCCGAGCATCGTGCCATTCGATCCCCGATGAAGGTAATATTATAGAAAAATATCATACAATATAGTTTCACCGATGTTAATCAAAGGTCTTTGTAGGAATAAGTAGTTTTAATTTTTCACATGGTTATACGACCGTTAATTATTTGAGATATTTGGATTTTTTTTATTTTTACTATTCACATATTACTAATATAAATGTGTATATACCTAAGGGTTAAGACTATAATATACCTAGTTACATTTGTAAAATCCAAGTTAAATCTTGTAGAAATAATAGTGGGTTAAGCAACGACATCTGCTTCTGTGATCGTTCAAGCATTAAAAGGGTGTGAGGGTGCTTAAAAAATCACTCTGTATGTATATTGTATAATGTAAAAAAGTACTATTATTTGTGCCTTAATAGTAAACGTTTAAAAAAAGGCATAGGTACCATAGGTACCTGCAGTGACTACTGACCAGAGTAACATTTATCGTTGGGTAGCGTAGAGCAAAAGGGTCTTTAGTACCCCAAGTTGTAATTTAGCACCCCTTTTTTTAGGTTTAACTATCATTATTATAGTGAAATACCATAAATTTAATATTTTTAAAATATGAAACATTATAGCAACCCGCGTTTTAGAGGTTTAGTTGCGCCTATGGTTATGTACGAACCTACGCTTCGGATCGAGATAAAATATCTACATCGATATAAGGAGATTTCGAAAACCAAACACTCAATATGATTACTAACAAAGAATAATCCACAATCTTAATTTAATTTAAATAATTGATTTATAATATATATTATAGACTATAATATAGTATAATTTATATTACGTCAGGTAAAATGTGTATTTAGAAATAATAATATTTTAAACATGATTTTAATTTGGTACATATTTCATTATGAGGGTGTATTTAATTAAAATTGAATGTACCTATAATTAATTTAGTATATTTTAATAAACATGACAGCTCAGATAAGGTGCTCAAATGTCGTATGCGCTGACTTGTCTTGCTCGTAAATGCCGTATACCTACGCTGTATTAAAGGCCGATTCACACTAGTACGACACTTGTCGTACTAGCTAATGTGAATCGAATTTTATCGCTTGCTTAAATGTCAGCACGCAATTGCTATTTGTTGTTATAGCTAAAATTACTGTGCTAAATAGTAAATACAGTCGCAGATCCGAATTACGTACGTTTTTTCTTACAACAGAATTGATTTACGCTAAATACGAACAAGTGAATATAACTAGTCGAAGGCCGTTTTTTGTTCGATAATCGTGTGCTATAAACTCGAAACTCTAAAATACAATAGTTTGAAAAATCTCTTCAAGTGTAAGACGTAACCCATACAGCATTTGAATATTTCCCAACTATGATAAAAATATTTCCAGGAAAACAATATAGTTGTTAAAATATTTGAAAGAGTTGCATGAATAATAAGGAAATATTTTATTTATATTTTTTGGCCAAGAAGTTCACACTTGAAAAATATTTTGTACAAAAACATTAACAAAATATTTTAATCATATTTTTTCAAAAAACATTTTCATGGAAACATTATAAAAATATTAAGTCAACATTTTTGTGTAACCATATAGTCTAATATTTTGTTATATGTTATTAGTCAATTATTCATTATTCAAGCACTCCAAAGTATAATATTATCATTTCCCAAATGATGTGTGGGAAGTACCTAATAGTTAATACCTATGTACCAATACCGTAATAGATGTCTAAATGATGAGGTCTTATTGTATAAGTAGGTATTTAGGTATTTTGGCATTGGTGGAAATTGAGGGACTTGAGGGGACTTATACCCCTCCAAGTTCGTCAAGCCCCCTCCTTTTATAGTTCAATAGGATCGAAGCCCCCCCCTCCACTCACATTGATATTTGATGTTAACAATGTTTACTCTCCCCCTGAAATTGTAATGGATTTCCGCCTATGATTGTAGGTCATTAATTGGTTATGCTAATGCAACTCAAACGGAAGAGAGACTAGTATCTAGATGTTTTTAGCTCTTTATTGATAAAATTATTATACTATCTTAGCCAACTATAAACCTATTTTCGGGAAAATATCGATAAGTGGTAAACACGTTTTACATTTAGATTCAATTTTGAATTCAGTTGCTTTTAAACAACGATTGATGGCAACGTAACCTGCACCCTATATGTATATATTATAGTATCTACATAAATATCTATGTAAATATGTAATATATTATATAATGTATAATAGGTAGGTATAGTTCCGAATGCCGTATAAATAGGTAATAGTATAAACTGTGTACATAACGTGCAGTATATAGCTGGAGCCTAGCGAGCTGGTCGTCAGTGATTATAATAACAATATAATTTAGATACACATTTTACGTAGATACCTAGTATAATATTATATTGTTACAATGCGTATGTTGTGTGCTCCTATACAGTATGTAAGTATAAAATTATAACGTTGAAATGCGTGTCTACGCTCATATATACGGCGGATACCTACCCATACAATATTATAATATAATATATAGTGTATTGTGATGCTGATCGCTGATGGTTTGCCGATGTGCCGTTTGCTCTGTCGGAACTCGGAAGTCACACGAGCGCACATCGCATACGTGTATATAATAATATAATAATATATATTGGTATATGCGGAGAACGGCGGCCCGGGCGCAGTGAAAGACGAATAGGATTCCGGATATATGCACAAGACGACTGCGGTGTATGTGTATAATATATATATTATACACATGCACACACTTTATATACATATATTATATATTCCTTACCGTCCAAAGGTGATATATTAAAATCGTTTCGGTCCAAGAATCTCCAGAATGTTTGAATAACTCGCAAATATATAATATATATATAAAGGTATTAGTGCGTGGGGTGCATGTGTTCGCGAAACCGAACTTTGGATATAATACACATCATATATTGCGCATTTTATTGCCACCTATACGGACGATGACACACATCGTTTAATCAAACTCCGCCGCTGTCTTCAGACGTACTCTACGTGTACATATATATGTGTATAACGCAGAAGAAGACTTTATAAAATATATATGCGCGTGTGTGTGTGAGGAATACAGCCGTGGTTAGACGATATTTGCATGCACGGCAGTACGTCTGGAAAATGCTGTACTTATACGTGTTTCAGATGACAGACACTCAACAACAACTTCTTAAAAAAAAAATTTCTTCACTCCTGCCTATAAGAGTAATATATTAATTCATGCACGCGTGCATTATAATCAAACTATGCTTCTACACGAAGTCTTTACACTATTATATAACTCCACCAGAAAAAAAATAATATTATGTTCATTAACTGTTAGGAACACTTAGGGTTCTGAAATTTCATGAAATATTTCATATTAATAAAAGAAAAAAAAAAGAAATTTTAATTTAAAACCATAGTTTAGGTAGTAGAAAGTAAAGTAAACACCTCTACTTAGTTAATTGGTAGGTAATTCAAAGTATTATAGAAATATTTCTTACATATTATTATACATTATTGATTATACAAATAACATAACAATTATTTATCTTATATAGTTATATGTATATAATATCTTATGGTCCGGAATTAAATATTGATAATCACTAATGAGGTATGAAATCAGTATGAATATCTAGTGATGATTTTATGAAACATAGTACAAAAAATAATTTTTAAAAATATATTTTTTTCAATATTTCATACTCATAACCCTGGAACGCTGCATGCATTATACTACTTGTGTGTGTTATTAATTATTCAATAATATAAATATTTAAAAGAATTAAAAAGGTCGATATATTTATAAAAAAAAAAATGCCTACCTACCAACTTCAAAATTTAAAGCACCTTCAACACGCAATTTTCCCGACGAATTAAAAAAAATGAAGATGTTAACAGTGGTTCCACTAACAGTAAACCACTTTTAGCTGATGCCATAAGCACGAAAAACGTGTTCTACAATATAATAATTTTTATAAATTTAATTACTTGTGATTAGTTTGTTACTACTATATTGTATATCAAAAATAATTAAAAAGGCCAAATTTTATTAGCCAAGATAGTAAAAATAGCTTAAAATATTAACTTATTTAATAACTTATTTAGTTAACTTATTAGCGCTATTAAATATTAAATACCAGTAGCATGACAAAGGACTTAATTTTAGGCACGTTCCTCAGTTTAAAAGTTAGTGCCTAGGTGTCCTGGAGTCGCTGGAGATTAGTGACATATCATATATAATAAATAATTTATTAAGTACACACCAAGATTAAGCCAATCTTTCTCAATCGCCATTTACGTAAATACGTTATTACTTATATAAGTATTTATAATCAGTACACACACCAGGACCAGACGACGGAGGATAATTGTAATTATTGATAAATCTCGTGTGTGTATAATAATATGTAACCCGACCAACCAATATCTCACCCTCGCCCGAGATCACTGGATCGCATTTTTAAGGTTAGGTATTTGAATTTCGTGTACGTTTCTGTTTATAATAATATATTATATACAACCATATACAGTATGTCATCTTATACTGCATTTATACACAAATTAACCCAACCTAAGTATCATTGGCGTAAAATAGTGTATGAAATTTGGGGAGGCTGAAGCTCAGGTCTATACTTGAAACTCTTATGATGCTTTTAAATTATAATAGTAAAATCATTAAAGCCCCTTAGCCCCCTCCTATTTTCGCCGATGCGTGTAACATTTATTCACTTTGTTGCTGTGTTCTTTTTAATTTAGTTTCACATTATAACTACTAATATAGTATATTCATAAATCTTTCATTTAATAGTATAATCTAGTATTTATTATTTAATTGTGGGTTTATATTTTATAATATATATGCATAATGCATATGACATAATAATTGTACTTAGTTTAATTTTAATAACTTGAAAAAAAATTTTAATTACCTATAACATATATACATTATATCAGTACTTATACTATTTAAGGATATAAAATAAGTAGGTACTCGATCATTTAAATTTTCCAATGTGCGGGTTTAAGACTCTTAAGAATAGTAGTGTGACAGAAATACAGAAGTCATAATTTAATCATAACAGTATTTAAAATGTAAGAATTTCAAGAACTAAAAACCTATTTAATTTAATACCGAGAAGAAAGTGAATCTAGTTGGTACTTTGGGGGGACAAAAGTTTTCAAAAATGTTCAAGGAAAAACAAACAAAAAGTCAAGGAAAGACTGAGATTTATACGCAAGGTTTTAGAAATAACTCTATTTTGTATTTCAGTTTAACTCTAACGTGTCCCTCTTTTTTATTCTATAAATATAAATACAATTTTATTTATTGGGTTAAAAAATTTGAAATCAAGGTTCCTTAAAAGTTGTTATGATAGCAGTTGATAAATATTAAAGATTCGTAGGTACAATTTTTTAGTTATTTTGTTGTAATTTAAAAATATTATTCGTGGGTATATGAAACTTTTAGAGTAT
>NC_042494.1:33202148-33203579 GCF_005508785.2 Acyrthosiphon pisum | reverse complement strand
TCGACTTTAAGAATATATATTCAATAATATATTATACATTTATAATAGAAAAACTTTTTGTTATTATATAATATTATTATCATGACAAAATGAATTTGTTTTGTCATGTATTTATGATAACTGTCATAGTACATAATAATATTTATCCATACTTCGACACTGTTATCAAAAATTACGACAATATTCGTGGAACGATAGACCGATCTCGACGAAAGCCGAAGAGTGCCGAGAGGCTAGCAATATTTAGCCTCAGACGAGTCGGACGGCCGTACGATTATAAAAATATATATCATGATAGTGGGGGAAGTCGGAATATTATTAGTAAATGAGGCTGATCAATTCGGGCCTCAGAGTTTGTCAACATTATCCATTAGTCATTTGTCGAAACGACGTGATTTCCACTAATAGAAAAAGGACCGGAGAGGTTGTCATCATGTCGTTCAGTGTAAGTGTATACCTACATATAATACTTTTATCACAAACTAAAGTTATTACCGGTTGTTATCGAACAAATAATAACGAACATATTATTATTATTATTCAATTTTTAATTTTGTACTTGTACTAAGACTCTAATAGAAGTTTTTAAGAGCCCTACTTGTACTATAGTAGAACCATGAGAGTATTCAATTGATTAATAATTTATTGTTTATCTGCCTCACCCCTCACACGGTTCACGAGCCGCCACTGGTAGTAGGTACAGTAGATTACAAGTGGGTCACTGTAATGGATGGTGTTGAATTTGAATTCAATGATATAATATCATTGTAGAAGAAAAACGGTCAGTCAGCCTATGATATTAGTAATACCTATAGTAATATATTTGAAAAACTTGTATTTTTAAAAGGTAACCAAAATTACGGAGACATTCAATTTTTTTATGTATATTTTTCTAAACTTTTTGTCATATAATTTGTATATCGTTTTATTATTATAATAGCTAATACCATGTAATATATTCTTTTAATCTAAATTAATTTAATTATTTTAATATTTTCTAATATATAATATTATAATGTATAAAATCAAAAATTATTGATAATGTAATTGGTAATTGTAAGTAATTCAATTATGTAATTTGTAATTTATAATTAATTACTGTGATTTTAAGTAATTTGTAATTTGTAATTTATTACTTGTTCTAGAGTAATTTGCTCATCCCTGGATATTACTAAGTACTAAGTATTTGATGATATTAATAATATTATTGTGAATACAGTAATTTATATATAACAATATTTACGTGGAACCTTGTTTTAAATTTTCAATCCTTAACTATAAAAGTTGAATATTTTATACATTTTATGCATTTTTAACTACAAATAATTATTAAATTTTAAATTTGATTATTTTGTCATATTTCAACTTTAAATGCTTATAAAAAAAAAATTGTACCTATGTATTTTTAATATTTTTTCAACTGCTATTGTA
>NC_042494.1:33200836-33202048 GCF_005508785.2 Acyrthosiphon pisum | reverse complement strand
TAGGCCACCTTTTTTTAGTTTTTTTTCCTATACATTTCGATAAAAACTTTTCACGTGGTAAATAAGCTCAAAATTGTAATACTATAAGTTCCTCATAAGTTGTTGAAATTCATTTAAATCATGAACATTTGAAAATAAAAATGTATAAAATGGACAATATAATAACAATTTTTGTTCCTCAGTCAAAAAACTTAAATTCAATTTCAGGTCACTCATAAATTTGTTTAAAGCAGTTACAAAAAACTCGAAATTACTAGTCACAATATTTTTACACGCTATAAAATAATTTTACATAGCGTTTTGGCGTTTACTAATAATACTTAAAATAGAAACCAATTGAATTATTCGACGAAAATATATATTTGTGATAAATTAATACAATTTACAGTAGTTACCTATTTAATTTAATTTTTATATACAATTACAATCATCCAATCGACAGAGCATCGAGATAATTAAATAAATTATTGGTGTACATTGTACCTATACGGTTTATTAATTATACTATAACAGCGTCCACAATGGCACAACAGCAATAAATTGCTCGGAACTATGTGCAGCACAATAATCGCCTGAAAATATTTTTAATACGTTTCCAAAATGATCGGCTCTTGTAGGTTTGACCGTGTTTGTAGTTACCACCTGATCCGTTATTTCAGCATCTATATCCTGCAGTTTCACACAAGTGACCGGAATCGCTACATTGAGTTCGGTCAGGGTTTTTAACTCCATTGGGTCTAACCGTGGCGGATGGCACTTGGATTGCCGTTTCGGGTGTCATCAACATAATATTTGGCATGGAAAAATAGACTTTGGACGTCTTTGGTCAGTCGACTTGTAGAGTAATAGCTCGCACGACCCTTGGCCTCGTCCAAATCCATGTCATTCAATGTTATTATTGAAGACATGATAAACGATCTGTTCCTAGAATTGACCGTGTTCGTGGTTACCACCGGGTCCGTTATTGCAGCATCCATATCCAGCAGATCCACACAAGTGACCGGCACCTCTACATTGAGTTCGGTTGAGTGGACCGGGCGTGGCCTGAACTGTTTAATTGTTTTTAGTGTGTGGGCTCAACATTATAATATTATTATATTATTATATTTCCAGTTCCAACTTCTCTTATGTATGCACCAATTGATTTTCTTTCCTCTATCAATGACACATGTCTGCACTACGACTATAAAACCGTTCTACACATCATCCTTA
>NC_042494.1:33138107-33200736 GCF_005508785.2 Acyrthosiphon pisum | reverse complement strand
GTCATTATTATTATCACCGTTTGTTATAATTTATGTTTAAATTTTTTCCCCCACACATAATACAACGTTGTTACTATAATATGATATTATATATTGTACGACGCGTTTATATTTATTGCGCGACGACGGCCGGGAAAAGCCATCGCAACCCTCCCGAAAACCGTGTTGGAACCGCGGGCCTTGCTCCGAGTAATTGTAAACGAATTATTAAATGGTGGGTTGGCATGGGGGGTTTAACAATCATACGTAATTTTTGTCAAATGATCGCTCCATTCGGTATAATTTTTGCTAACGTAGTAAAAAATGTGAAATTACATACGATGTTCATTGTTCACGTATGATTAATTTGTAATTAATTTTTTTTTGTTTTATTGCAATTAAACTTGTTAATTTTAATAATATGATACTTGAATATAATAAATGTATTTTTAAGTATCGTATGTCTATTAGGAAGATGTAGTTGACTTTGTTTGTTTTTCAAACTGTAAAGTTATGGGAACGTGTACTTATATCATATTATTCTTTCAGTAGTTATACATTTTTACTTATTATAAATACTAATTATATAAATTATAAGACATAAATACAAATACATCCAATAAAAGTATATTTTTAAAAATCCAAATTGTTCTAAAACAATTTATGAAATAACAACAATAAATTAGCAACATTTGCCAGATGCAATCAAGCATTTGAATCGTTCAAATTTAAATATAAAGGAGTGTATTATAATTATTAAAAACGATTTAACTTTAAAATGTCTTTTTTATCAATACCTACTTAGATATAAAATTAAAAACAGAATAAAACCTACTGGCTACTACTATATTCGAGATAAACCCAAATCGCAAATGTTCATCTGAAAATATTATTTATAATCATGTGAGATACCTATTGAAAATAAAATAATATTTACGAATAAAATAGCATTGTTAAATGTTAAGTATAATATTATAGTTTATGTCTATGGGTATAGTATACCTACCTAATAAGTCATAATATTGTGTATATTTTTTAGCAGGTATAGGTAGGTACAGCTGCAACTATAATAATACTATATAACATAATATGTATTACATATGGTATTATTCGATGTGATATTATGTATATCATTTCGTTTATGAATACGTAATTCAACTGTGCACGTGAGTTAAGTACTGCGGAGGATGTCGAGACTCGAGAGCGTGCTTGAAATGTAACCAAAAACCAACAGGCAAACCGGATAATGACGACGTGTTTTGGAGGGTGTGAAAATTAGGCGTTTCTGTAGCAAACACTCGTTATACCCTTTCATTGACACTGTTATTTATACAGAGAACATACAAACTGATACAAATATCATTATACACCCATGAACTTCCGTCGAGGGTCTAAACTAGTATGTGCAGTTTAATGTTATAATGATCTCGAAAAAAATAAAACCGTTAAATATCTAATATAAATAATAATAATATATTACTGCATACACGTTATCCGCCGCAGTGCAAATTTCATACGATATAAAGGAGTTAATCGTAAAATATAGACCATTATAAATCCATCTAGTTTCCAGACTTAACATGCCTAGTTAATTGTATCTTATATTGCTCATAAATAAATCTATAAATTAATAATCTTAACTATGAGGCTATTATAATATAAAAATCATACCATATTTTATTAGGTGTATAATTTATAACACCGCTATAACAGCTTAATAATTTATTATAATTTTGAAATTATCCAACTTTCGGCTAAATACGAAAGTATCTGGAAATAATGTGTCCAGACCACTTTTACTTTTTTTAATAATTGTTTTTTTCTTACAGCTTATTTATGTAATAAAAAACTTTCATAATATACTGTGAAAACGTATATAGTATCATTTTTTTGGGGATATTTTTTGCGTTATTCAACTATTGGTATACTAAATACTTAGTATTAAAACTTTATGTATAAATAATACAAATATAAATGGTAATACTTTTCAATAAAGTTATTTTATAGGCAAAGTTGTTGTTTGGAAACATTTTCAACTGAATTTTCAGTTGAAAAATTGATATTTTGCCAAGAAATAATCGCTGTAAAACTTTTCCCGAACTCGAAACACGACTTGCCGAGAAATATTCACCACGGTATTTGATTCAATATCGCCAAGAGTGTTTTTTATTGCCTGCAGACCATTACCACTGCAATGATACTGTCTGGCGAACCCTTTAAATATCCGACCCTCTGCTTTTTATAACCCGTCACAGTAATAAAAAAAAAAAAAAATACGTTCGCGTTTGAAACATATACTCCGTACAAATATATATGCAAATTTACACATTTTCTAGAAATTCATTCTATTACACTTATAACTCGTTCTTTCCAGAACAGACCGATAAAATGACATATTAATATTTTATATTCTTCCTTTAAATAGAACGACATTTTATTGTGGAAACCAAACCAAATTTATACGAAATAAAAAATAAAAATATATATTCAAACCAATAAATAAATATAAAACTAAAAGATATTTTGCCTGTTAAAAAAAATAAAATACATGAAATTATATACAAGATATTCAAAATGATGATGTTAAAATACAACGGAAGGAAGTAGGTCTGCAGTACTAGACTTAGGGTGTTAACTTTTTAATAGTTATAATAGGTACTTTATATAATTATATATTAAATCATATTCACAAAACATTATTGAATGAGAAATTTTTAGATTGGATACAAGATACTCTCTATAAGTACCAACTACTTTTTAACTATACATAAATAATAAATATCCATTTTAGTTATTTAGTATGATAATTTAAAACAATAATTAATTTTGATGCAATGATTATTCTGCCAGTATCAGCAGGTCATCTCATAGGTATACTCATTATCTCAATACCATCTTAATATATACATTTTACTATTATCTCGTAAATAGTTTAAAATTAAAAATTTAACTAATACCATTACAAATTCATCAAACTTTAATCAAATTTCGAATATATAAACGAAATTTAAAAAAAAAAAAAAATGTTTTTAAAATTATTATTTCATATTAACAACCATTATTTACATTTTCTAATTAAACTATTTCAAAAAGTGGGAAATTGTATATAGGAATTATATAAGTATAGCTCACTTGCATAATTAAACAAATTACATGAATTGATAAATTGGAAATATTTTGTAAAAAACTTAGAATGTATTGTAGATGAAAATCCAACCAGACGATTTCGGATGCATATAAAATTATCTTTTGTGCTTGAGCTGCAGTAGTTTTAGAATAAATAATAATATTAATAATAACATATATCATAAAATATTGAGCGGTGTGATTTATAAATTAATTATAAGTATATATATAATACATGGTCACGTGGTCATAGTGCCGAGTAAAAGAAACTGAGTGCGCAAAAATAGATGATTTCCGATGTGTCATATATAGGTATTATGGGAAGAAGTAATAGCAAAAGGGTAAGAGTAGGAGAATGAGACAGTGTGTGAGTGAGGCAGGAGAACGGGTGAAGGAAAGGGAGCGAAACGTTTTATATAAGAGGGAATAGAATTCGTATTTTATATTGGTGGCGGTGAGGGTGCAGCAGTAAAGTTATTCGAGGACTCGACAACCAGGGCAGAGCTATTGTTATTTAAATGTCTCAATAGAGATCAGAATCATCGTGGCAGGGAAGAATTTTCAATTAATTTATATACACCCGTTTAAAAGGAGACATTTGCCCTTGCCTCTCTGCCTCCCACGTACTGAGTCTTATTATTGTCCTTGTTTTCCACCGCCGCGGAGAGAATTAATTTCGCAGCAAATATATTATTATAAATTTTGTCGAAAGCTTTTATATAAAGTTCGAAGAGTTAGAGAGAGATGAAGACAGAGAAAGATAGAGAGAAAGACTGGTACGAGAAAGAGTGTGAAAGAGCATAGGAGAGAGTGAGTTAGAGCGCGAGTGGGAGGTTAGAGGGAAGAATACCTACTTTGTCCCTTTTTGACAAAAGCTCTCTCTGTATATAGTAGTGGTAGTCTGCTGTTTCTCCCATTGTCTCCAAGTCTCGTGTCCTGCTGTGGCGGCGTCCGTTCCAAATTATTATTATTAATACGACGACGCACCCGTAGAGATATTTACGCTTTGTCACCCTCGACCAATATGAGACACCCTCTCCGCGTCCACCTTCTCCTATTATTACTAATTTCAATTTAACACCTACTGCAGGGTCACTGGTGAGTGTGCGTGTGTATAGTATATGTACACACGCACGCACCTACCGATAATACTCCGTGGAGGGTCGAAGATATCAAGACAAATAATAGTGTTTAAGCTTTATTAAGCCATCCACCCGGAATTCTTGATGCATTTTATTGTCACTGAATCTTCCAATACATTGTTTATGGATTCACTGTAATTGCAGTGCCCGGTGCCGTATTTAGCGTATTGCTCGCACTAGTAATATTATACTTATTAATATTATTATATTACTATAAAACGATTTATAAATATATCGTAATAGGGGTACATTTTAGTCATTCAGTAATCGCACAATTACCCTACGAATAAAAATAAACTGTCTTTTGAAATAGATATAAATTTTATGTGCATTCAAATAATCCAGAAATTGATTGCCAACATTTTTTTTTGTGTACCCAACTTGAATCTATACTTTCATATTTATCGACATGTTTAGGACTAATTTATTTAGAAACATTTACCTTCTATAATAAATTGAATTTACAGTAACATGATCGGTAAAATTTTTAGTTCTTTATATTTGAAAACCATGGAACACTTCAAATATTTTTTGCTTTGACAAATTTATTAGATATATAGGTATTAGGTATATAACCTCTATTATACTTATTTCCAATAGAAAGTTTTACTTTATAGACCATTTTCTGTAAGTAGGTACCTATACAGTGTTTAAAGAAGTATAATAATATATATTGTATCAATAACGTTTATTATGTGTAAATGTCTAATTAATAAAATAATTCAAACATATAAATTACTATAGAGGTATTCCAAACGTGTAAAATATTTATACCTAATGGCCAAATCGTATACAAAACAAATTCTAACTGGTAAAATATTTGGAAGCGTTGACATATATCGTAGTATCTACATTACTCAATTTAATGCAGTTTCAACTACACTGTTAAATGAGTTCACATTAAAATAATTATTTTATAAGTTATTAATTGCATAATATTTATGAAATTTATTCAAACTATAAAATCTTTTATGTTATAATTTAGTAGATGTGTATAGTATTGTACCATAGAGTTTTTAAATTTTCTGAAAAAGGTACCTTTAAAATGTCTATAATATTTACATTATACAACTTAAATTAAAAAAAAAAAAAATATCATAGATATTGTCATATGATGCAATACATCATTATTTTGATAATAAGAGTACATTTAAATTAAATAAATAATTACTGAATCACTTGCTATGGTGCTACAAATGGCAAAATGTGTCATAAACTGATGAATTATGATGTTTTTTTATTATTATAATTGTCAGATGTAGATTTTCGATAAATGATGAAGTGAAGACTGTAGCTGATCAAGTCCTGTAATACCAGTAAATAACCCTCAGAACATACCTGAGATAACACAGGCATAACTATTAAATTGGTTTTGATAATATACAATTTCTTATAAAAAATACTCACACGAGCCACAGTTGATTAGTTTATTAAAAGACAATAATGTTGTTTTAAAACTACTGATTTTTGTTGTGATCTCATCAACGATTAAATCGTATTTAGTGAACTGGTCATAACAATATTGTGAAAGCAAATACCTCAGCAAATTATTTAATTGAAAACCTTTTTTTTCGCCAAACTTGTTAGATCCCTATTAGTATTTATTATACGTATTGGTGTAGATATAATATATCGTATTATTTTCTCACCAGTATCGATATTTGAAATATTATGTTATTGTTGTTGTTTTTAAAATGAGATTAAATTTCATTTTTACCGCTATACATAGGTAACAAAAAATACTACATTTATTTAGACACACAGTTTACGGTTGATCTGGTAAAACGATAAGAGCGTTTAAATCGACCTCTTATTGTTATTCGATCATATATGTTAAAGTAATACGTACAGAAAAATATGTGGTTAGAAAATTAGTGTTCCGTTATAGTTATAGTAATGTTTGATTGACAGGTCGTATAATAAAACGTTTTCTTCGTGATTTTCATACTAATAATATAAAATATATAGATTAAAAAAAAAGAAACAAAACAGGGTATTAAATATATTACTATAACTCCACAAAGTGGATTCGATCGAACAAGCCAAAATACTTCGAGTTTAAAACATGGGATTTGTGTAAAAATTAAATTATTATTATCACACGCTCTAACTATGGAACTTTTATAATCCAAGTTTAATTTAGGTTAAGAATATTTTCTTGCACATATTTCACATAACATTAAATGATGCATGGAAAAAAAGTCATCGTAGATTTAAAATATTAGACTTTTATAACTTGTCACGATCTCTATTTTTGATAAATTACAGACTATTATGACATTTTGTCGTTGGCTTATAACACTTGCTCTGCCGTCGTCGTCTCTCGGAGGGTGGCTCCTCGTCATCATGATTAATTATCATCCTCATCGATTCGTCTGAAAGAAACACCCCACAATATAATATATTTGATTTACTGCGCTCTATAACGGGGAGTTGTTTATACACTTTTACATTTTAAGGTGGCCGGCCGTCTGTAATTGGGTCTTTTGTTGGACCTCAATTGAATGAATCGCAAACGTGAATACTTGACACAACATTTTTTCCCTTTAGTTTATTCCTTCTACTGTAGTAAGTTTTCAATTATTAAATAAACTGTGTTTGAAAACGTTTCGGAGCGGCTATCTGCCAGTGACATTTGTTTACTCTTTCGAGTTCACCGGTGCGGTAATCAAATTCAATTTGCCATGTTTATTTGTTTTTTGGATTCTATTTATATAAACACAGGATGTAATATATCTATAAGCGATACAAAAAAAAAATATTTTGACCTCTTAACAGATAAACATAATTTTTCGTTTTGGGTTTTACGTCAAACATGTTTTATTTTCAATGCTAGGTGTAAAATGTACCCGCAATAGTATTATAATATTATACTATTACCAATGAAAACGTATGTAATTTTTGTAATTAAAAACATTATACTAATTGCAATAGTTGAAATTGTTAATCAAAATACTTTTTGCACGGGCATAATATTGAATTTATATTATCTTTAATTCTATAAAAACATCAAATATGTATTACCTATAGAACATAGATAAGTAATAACTAATAAGTATGACATTATAATATAATAATATTAAAGTAACGATATAAAGAATAATACATGCGTTTCTACTTGTGAGTACCTATATATTTGAGTGTAACAAGAAATGTATTAAGTTCTTAGCATGTTTACAAACATATTAATATATTATGCCTATTTACCTCGTGTCCGATTAAGTTCTATGAAGTTTCTATTAAGTGTATTATTCGTAGAAACTCCTATCCTCGCTTATTACTTGAAAATATTACATAATATTATAATACTTGAGTATGTGACATTGTGACATGATGTAATTAATTGCTCTTACATACCACCAGCACAGATTACTAACTTTAATCAATTATTAAACGAACAATAAGTTGATATGTTAATCCACTTATATTAAAAGAAGTAAAATATGACCACTTATGTTTGAATATAATTATTATTTGTACTTAATCTTAGATAGTTAAATATGCCCAATAAGTTTTTATTAAACTTTGTAAAATGACACAAGGTAAGTGGTCCATTTTCGGTATACTATTTGAATTTAAAATTAAAACCTGATGATTAACTCTAAATACAATATTGTTTTTCATAAGTGAATTATTCCTTGCTACTAATACGTGTGGAATCGAATATATTGTTAGAAATAAAATAAATGTTTAATTGTGTTAACAAAAATCTATGGTTATGCGTGGAAATCAACAACTGAAAAGAACTTGTTACAATTTATTATAGATTAGTTAAATTTATTTTTTTTTTCTTTCGGACAATTTATTGATGTAGGTGTCGTTAAGAGAACTTCCTATGTATACATATATATATATATATATTGTAGGCACAAGTGTAGTATAAATAAATATATATATATATAATATCTGTTATCGATTAAATGATTTTTGTCTGTGAATGAACAGCGTATCGTATCGTATTGTATATGTTGTATCGCATTGAGAGCACCGTGCACCGTGCACGCGTAATTTGATCGCAATCTATATTTTTCGAAAAAAAAAAATGAAAAAAATGGAAACTGAATGGCTGCAGAGTCAAAAGGTCCAGCGAGTAAGGATGGAATCGATATGATTTTTACCGATTCGCCCACATTGATGACAGTTGTTCCACTTTTGTATAATATTATATTATCGTGTCACTGCGTCTACGCGTTCAATTATGTATACCTACTATAAAATAATATTGTCATTGTACGATTATAATCTGTGGTCGAGCGGACCGTGTGGAAACAAAACTGCCAATCTCTAATCGCTGTTGGAAATCTGGGTACAAAAAGAAAAAAATCCCTCTATTCATACCGGACGTATCGATTAAAACAGAACTGTTTCACGGGGACTATTTCAATCGCGGTAAGACGATACACGGTGGTAAATCGGATATTTTATTTTACAGAAAAAAAACGGAGAGAGAAAAAAAAACAATAAAACGTGTACTTTTTGTTCTATTTCATAAACTCCATTCAAAAATATGTTCTGACGGTACAATATAATTTTTATTATTATTCGGTAGGCGTTTCCGGCAGCTCTGTGTTTTTTTCCTTCAATTTAAACAATATAACTGCCAACTGGAAAAACCACAGAAACAGCAGCACTAGCAGCAAACATATCAATTATCCCATTGTATCCGAACACAAATCGGACACAAAGATACCCCATCGGGATTTCACATATTATATACATACACAATTATTATATTAAACTACGTCTTTTTTTAATACGGTATAATGTTTTAATAATAGCCAACGAGCTACGTTTTTTTAAATTATTATTTTTTTTAATTCAGTGCTCTGAAATGGGCGGGTACGTAAACGCCCATCTAGTCGTTCCATAAAAACGTCAAACGAAGATATTATCCTGCTTACTAACTAATTACCTATAACATTCAAATTAGACATAAATGCTTTATCAGTTTTTACTCTTCGAAATAATTGTTTAGGGATGATTTATTTCTTTAATAATCTATATAATATATTGTAGTCTAACTTTTCTTTCCAAAAATTGTTCTAAATGTTTACTTAAAATTGAAGATACATAAAAATAAATTTTAATACCATATTTTTTAAATATTTTAGATCATCGATTCTATTGTTACATTATTATTTATTATAACTTGATAATTCCTTAGAATTTGACTCAACAACAAAATTGTGTTGGATATCAGCTGTTGAGAGCAGTAGAGAATCATCGCCAATTCCGTTAGCATTCCTTGGATTCACCAAAAATCAGTAGAACTAAAATGTTCTATTATGATTTCTCAATTCAAAAGAAATCAAATAATAAAAATCAATAAAAATATGCACACTCGTAATTCGTCCATAAAATCTGTGGAATGTCAGCGTTTACAAACTGACATGTTTTTTTTTTAAATAAAATTAAATATAAATATATAGGTACCTATATATATATATATATATATAATTATTTTTTGAAATATAAATGACGTTTTAAGTGGCAGACATTTTCAATAATGATTGAGAGCGGAGAAAAATTCAGACCTACCCACTCCAAACGCGGTTTGTAATCATTTACCTCAAGCACAATATTGTACGGGCATACAGCTGGTATAAATTCAATGACTTTAACATAGGTACTACACACGCTGTCGTTACTAGTGAGTAATACATTTATATATATTATATATGTATATATACACAATTAGATGGTCCAATAACTTAATTGTTTATGATCTTCTTGCAGTAGTGAGCGTTTTTATTGAAGGGTTGTCAGGACGATCGAACCCTTATTGTTTATTTAGTCATTAAATTATAGTCAAAGTGAAATTTCATAAAAAAATTTGAAAAAACTAATTTATTAATTGATATAAGTAGTATAGTAATATGTTATTGTCATGTTATGTTACGATAACAAACATTTTCTTGAAATTGTTTCAAATTAAAGGTATATACACGTATAATAGTTGCCAGTTGGTAATTCATGTTATTAAAGATCTTATATGCATAAACCAAAATGCTAACTACTTGAATGTAATTTATGACGTTTTATAATTGATTAAATAACTTTTATTGCAAAAATGAATAATAATATTGGTAATTTATTGTAATATTGTAATTCAAATATCCAATAAAGATACAACTGATCGATTTACAAAATGTGTAAGAAAATATGTATACTTATTACTTGCACAGATGGACATTGGACAAGATAGGCACTTGAAAAATAAAATAATAATCTTAACTAGATACTGGATACATAACTTTTTACCTCTCGAGTCTCGATACAAGATATATTCAATATTTTCGATAAGATAATAAATTCTTGGTTTTTTTTAACCTTTAGATATAAATGACTAGATTACCTAATTTTGTTTAAAAATTATGTTCCAAGTAAAATTGCTAAAATATCCTTGAATATTATTTATTTAAATATTTAATGTAGTTAAATATGCTCAAAATACCTAGTTACGATAGCTATCAATATTATTAATTAATAATTAATATACCTATACTTACTTATTCAATATAATTACAATTAAAATTTCCGGTAAAAAAATTAATTACCTGTACCTATAAACACATACATTTGCAATATCTGAGGTTAGGTACTGTTCAAAAATTATTTGTACCACAAATGTCTACAATGCATTGCAAAGTACTGATCTTTATCAACTTGTTTTATGAATTTACGATTCATTTTCTGATTCCAACAATAGGCTAATGGAAATAACACGAGGCAAATTCAAAAACTTATATGAATAAATTATTATTATTATTATTTTTTTTTTGTTAAATTCCAAAAGCTTTTATAAAATATGACCAATTTTTTGTACAACAATATTTTTCGCCACTGTCACTTAAGAATGAAGACATTCTTTGAATTGACGTGTCCAAGATATCAGAAAATAAAATACATAAATATAAAATAACGTATCAATAGGTACCTATATAAATTTCCAATAATGAATGAACTATAAATTATAAATGTTGATACTATAACATCCTGGTAGGTAATGGTTAATAAAATTAATAAAATAAATTTAGTTTGAAAAAAATGATCTATAGATGGAGCTATCACTAGGCTTTCTGGGGAATTAAGTTGAATATTCAAAAGTCAAAACGCATAACCGGTCTTAACATTTCAACAACTTATTACATTTGAAGTTTCAGGGCATGGGAGGTTAAGACTCCTTGTGTTCATTGTATCTATAATCTATTTATGTATTATCTATAGATAATGTATACAATGAGTTATTTATTAAAATTCGATAACACCAATATTGAGATAAACATGTCAGAATATATTTTTCTTGATGATATATCGCATGTTAAATGTGTTAGATATTAATGTACATTATTTAGGATCTAAATCATTATTTGCCTAATTCATAATTTCGGGTATAAACTATACGACTAAACATATTTGACTCTATATATATAATGTTATAACTTATAACTTGAAAATATTAATTTCAACAGAAAATGGTTTCATACATTTTTGACTGATTAATATTCTAATTTCAGTTAAATTACAGATCACTATACAGATATTTTTCGTTTTATTTATTTAGAATAAATATAGGTATCAAAATTACAATAAATAAAAAAATATAAATTTGTTTTGTTTTCAGATTTCATTAGTTTGTTTTTTATTTTATTTTAATATAATACATTATTTTAATAATTTATGTGGGTGTAAGTAATCTACAATTTATAATTTACATAATGGCAGGTAGGTATATATATCGATATAGGTATGTTCTAAACACGCACGAAATACACGAATGTTTATATTAATTTTAGTATTTTTATGTATGTTTTAGTATTGAAATAAAACAAAATATTTACGGTTGTGCCCAAAATCAGTGAAATTATAATAGTATTATAGAATATACATATATACAAATATATTTTAACGATAGAAAAAATTCAAAGTACTTATATAGTTGATGTTTCGTGAAAAGCGCTCTTATAATCCTTTATAATGAGTACATCGTATACTGTCGATATTTTTGTGGTAAGACTGTTTATATGCGCAGTTTCCAAGGGTTCGAGGGACCCTTAAATGAAAACAATTAAAATAAGGTACAGGTTAAGTTCTGTGGTGGTAAGGGGTGGTGAAGTGGATCACGTGTCTGACACGATCTGGCTCTCGGGTGTAGGAAAAAAATATTGTTAAACTTTAGTCAGAGAAAGGAATCATTAAAAACACGTTTTAAAAGCACCAAGAATCGTAATGGGGGTTTTCTAATGACGGCTGGGGAATGCGATCAAAAATGAGGATATATAATACCGTTCCAGAGTGGAATGATTATTGCAATCTATTTCCAATTAATATCGGTCTCATTCCAGAGTTTCACCATGTTGGGCAGTTTTTAATGAACAAAAACCTGTCACTGGTTTTAATTAAAATTATTATAATTCAGTGTCGTATCTAAGACGCTTTTCTACGTGCTTTTAAATTATTTAAAATCGCACATCTCATAAAAGATTATTGAACATTAATAACGCTGAACCCTTCCATAGTCCTGTTCCATTATTATAACGTTTTGTTCAGTCATAATTTTTAAATACTATGTCAAAAATTAAATTATACGGTAAAAATATGTAGGAATATATAATATAATAATATGTAACGTGTAATCAATACTATATTAAGAAGAGTTTTATACAGGTACTAACATAAGATACCTACTAATGTTCTCTGTTCTTATACAAATAGTTTTTCCTGCTAACAATCGTATAAGATGAGGTTTTGTCTTAGCGCTGCAATAAATGGCAATAAATGTAGGTAACCGTATTATTCTATAGCGACGGTATAATATGATATGTTAAATAAAAAATATCAGTTACGTGAGCGGTCATTTCACTTTGTGGAATTATTATAGATTCATATATCATATTATATACATTTACCTGACTATCTGTCGTATTAATTATTAACTATAGGTAGTAGGCACGTACGTATTACGCCTATACATATAATATAGTCAGTAAAAGTTATTATAAGTACATCGCATAATACAACTCAAATACCTACGCCTATGTAATATTGTAATCGAAAAACATCTTCAAAACAAAATGTAGTTTGTACAACAGCAGTTATTATTGTAAGCGACCAATATTCACACGGGACAAAAACATTTCGACGACAATTGTCGGGCCTTTTGTACAAACCTTTATTATTATTTTAATCAAAGATATAATAATATATTATATCAAAAATGAATTGATTGCGTTATATATACCTTAGCGGCGCGGTGGCGTATATTCATCATAATATATATATATGTATAGGGGTACCGTAAACTCACCTGTTCGGCAGAGTCGGTCACGTCTCCTCGGGACATGTTCGCTATTGACAACGATACAGTTTTTTTAAGTTTTTTTTTTAGCGGATAACAGAAATAAAATAATAAAGTGAAAAGAAACGAAACTCGAAGGGGTTGCAGTGATGTGCGTGGGAGTGTTATGTAGCGGGTCCGGGCATTAGTGGTTATAATAATATAATATATATATATTATTATACATATGCACAGAAACGGGAGCGCGGTGGTGCGGCGGTGGCGAGGGAGGGCTATTGTGCCAAGAACATATAGCCAGTTTTAGGTCTGCCATTGTCTCGGATTGTTTTAGAATTAAACTATATAATACCCGCCCGTGAACCAGGACCAGGGTATAAATTTTGTATATATGGAGTGATTCATAACAGTGGCTGCCAGGAGCATAGTGTGTGTTCGACTCTATTGAATGCGCCGCCGCAGCAGCAGCATTGTGTTTTGTATTATATTAAACTGTGTTCCTCTCTCTAAACGGTTTCCTATTGGCCTTTGTTCCCGTGCATGCACACACACACACGCGCGGGCGCGTGCACAAATAATATATATGTATTATATTATTATGTTATATGTATACGTGTATTATATTATTATATGTATAATATATTATTGTGTTTATGTAAATATCTATATATATATATATACGTGTATACATCGCGATTCTCTCGTCCTTCCCGAAAGGATGCATCCACTTAACACCGTGGTGTATAAATATATACACTGCACCGCGGACACAGAACTGAGCTTATAATACTATTGGTGCGTTACGTACATATTATAATATATTATATAAGATGAGGAGATGGTGGGGTCCGGGGTCATTTACATGTGGTCTGCTTATGTCACCCTCGAAAGTAGGACGGAATTATTATTATATACCTGTATTATATTAAATATATATATATATATATATATATATATATAGCTAATGCACCAAGTTCTATAAAATATCAAGTTGTACAATGAACATGGTCTTATATACTCGTATATTATGTTTTATGACTTTAATTTAAATTGCATGTAATATCTACTATTGTTTATTTTATTATTAATAATAATATTTATTTAGACAAATAAATAATACCACCCCAAGAGGCAAGTGTAGGTATAGTCAGTAAGTACAACAAAATATTACATTGATTAAATTAGTTATTTAAATTATTGTTATCTAAGCTTTTAATTTAGTTGAAGAATCGGATAAAAAAACCTCAAAATTGTTAACTTGATTACACATTACAGGTAAGCGGTATTTGGTATACCGAACTATTGATAAATAATTTTTGGTATTTTTATTACATTATATATATTTATTTTTTTATTACAAATTTAATCCAATATTACGAATGCGTTGATATCAAATCAAAAGAGAAGTTAAGCAGGTTATTGCCGAATCATAGTAAATAAAATAAAATATTACTTTTATACTTTGTTGTAATATCGTGTCCAATATCGTACAGTCTAAAACTTTTCTTAAAATTAATTGTTGAAGATGGAAAAAAATTAGAAAATTCAAGTTTAACTGTTATTATGTTCATATCACTTATTACAGTTTATTATTTTTAATTTACTTAACTTTTACCGGTTTCAAAAAAAAATTTCAATATTTTACAAAACTCTTCTTATAAAACTTGATTTTATGGGACTCTATCCATTAAATAAATTAATTGTACTAATAGGATTTGGTCGTTCCAATTCCTACACACAGTGGCGCTGATCTATATTTCATCTTCTGGGAAAAAAATGTTGGTGTTAGACCCACCTACTTAAAAAAAATTTTTAGCTATTAATTCTCGAATAGTACATTATAATCGCGATATACTGTCTGGTGACCTGCCATACTCATACTATTATTGCCTATTCAGTATTCTCTACACTTAACATTATTGTTAAATTATGATGATGTTTAAATATTAAATACCACTAATGAATGATCACTTATTATCACCCACCCACCCACCTGACCCAACCATAAGGCATAATTAGTTCTGAGAAATTTTCCACGGTTGATACCCGTGTTTGGCGACACTGCATAAATATACACACATACACACTACACACACACAATATATATATTATATATATATCATTTATTAATGTCTAAAGGTGTATAATATTAAGGTATTTAGTATTTACAATTATCACGAATAAAAATAATTATCATCATTATCTTCGGGTATAGGGCGAGTTATCGTGTTTTCCCCTTTTTCTGATTTCCTGTTGTTGTTTTTTTTTTTTTTTTACAGCTATGCAGACCTAACATCCAAACATAATAATAGAAGAAAACTTCGTCCATTTTGTTCCTCCATGCCAATCTATAGTTGCGGATGAGTTTATCAGAGAAATCTTTCTTTACACAGTCCTCCCAGCATAATTGAAATTTTCCCAACGGCCCCTTACCTCGGATTTTTTTTAAATACCATCTTCCTCAAAGATTCTTGTATTTTCTTTACATGCCCATTCCAGTTTTTAGTTTTAATTTTCCATGTTAGTTACATACAAAAATGGGAAAACACAATGTCCTTCCATGTATGTTTATGAAAATATATAGTATTATATATATTGTTCCACATGACTGACCGAAGCTTTAAGTTATGAATTTAATCCCTGCCTCGCCTCCACCGAATAGGGGCTGTTAATTTATCGCAAGAAATATCAAACGGGTTTTCACCATTTTTACCTTGCCGCTTAAATAATTATATGTGCATACATAATTGTATTTGCAATAAACCGTTTACAGTACGTGAGTAGGTACATTAGTATACTCGAACATAATTATTATTTTCATTTTCAATTGAGACGCTTTCTGCCGATAAACGTTTCCGTGTAACTTTTGTAGAGTGGCATTGTGTTGTGCAATTAAGCCTGTTTATACAGCGTCGAACAAAAGAATGGTTTTCTTCAGGTTACTTTGATTTGGTAAAAAATATAAAATTTTAATGGTTACTTACGAACGCTTTTACGAAGTTCTGAGTAAATGTTATTATCAAGTGAAATTGAATCGAGCTTACACGTGGTAACAACTAAAGGTTAAAGGCGTCTCTTATGCAAAATCATTGTAATTTATCCCTATTTAGTATTTAGCTTTGATATTTTCTCTCTTGAAGTCAGCATTATAACATTAGTTTTTTAAAAAAAAGTTGGGTCGAAATTTTAAAAAGGTTAAAATATGTCAAACACATAAAATTGTTAATAACGATTTACGACTACAAAACCTGAACATTTTCTGATATCCTACATTTTGTTATTTATACATACCTATTATAATATTAAAGCGCAAAAATGTATTACTATTTAACTTCTGAAATTAGTTGTACGCAATGGCGAAAATAGTGGGGGGTGAGGGGACTTAGTCCCCCAAAAAAGTCCATCAAGCCCCCTCCTTTTTTATTTATGTGGGTTCGAAGCCCCCTCCCCCTGAAATTGTATTGGATTTCCACCTATGGTTGTATGTATTAACGTGGTAGTTTTCGTGTACGTATCTAAATGGCTAAGTCCTACGTGAATACCTAATATTATATGAATAATAATAGTTTTTAAACAACAATACAATTTTAAATTGCAGTGTCTCTAATGCCTAATGGTAATGAGTAATGACTAATCGTATAGTCAGAGTGTCGGACATACTGCAGTTTAGTACAGTATACCTACGATGTTTCTACACATTTTTTAAAGATATCTCAAGAAAGCCAACGGGATCGCGATCGTCATGGAGGACGAAGTTCTGCGGTCGAAGTTGGGAGACGATTATCCGGTCCACGACTCTGACAAATACATTTTTCTATACCTAGTCAAAAAGTTTCTATTTATCATTATAGGCGCAGAATAGTAGGTATCATTCGGTCGCGTGCAAATTAATGAGTCTGAGTCTTTCGGGAGTTAAAATAAGACACACCGCGGTATGCGCATTATATGATATGTTATACACGCGTAACTTATAAACTATATAATATATATATACCTATACCGCTATCCGCTTGTCATCGACGACCGCAATTCATCATCATCACATTTTATTGGACCACTCGAGAATACATACGAGTACGCCGCCACGGTTTTTAGAATTGGAGTGTTTCCCTCCCATATTATCATCCCCGCCGACAGTCGTACCTACGTATATACTATATATATATATATAAACAGTGACCCCTCCGTCACTCAATCGACTGCAGGCCATCAACGAACATTTCGACAACAACAATAATAATAAAAATATTATATTATATTATTGTTGCGCCGGGGTACATGTATATAATATTTATAATAATGATAATATCATACAATATATTATTGGACCGATTACGCCGAGGGTCAGATACATACACTCACACACACACAACCATACACATAAATAAATATTACGCGCATCACGGCCATTATAATATTATGTTGTATTACTATGCGTGTGTGCGCGTGTGAGTGTGCATGGCGTATATAATATTGTATGTTCACGAGATACAAGTATAATGTGGTGTGTGCGGGTTCAAGTGCGCTCGTTATAAAAGTTTCTGTCCGAGTATCAAAAAAAAAATAATAATAATAAAACGTGCCCACATACGCGTGATTGCTCTTTCGAGTATCTCTGCTCCTCTCCGTCCAGTGATCACAGCAAAGACGGTACAAAAAATTTAACATACAAAATCCTAATGAAACATATTATATTTTTCATTCGCTAATGTCACTGCGGTGGCGGGTAGGCGAGCTGACGGCACGCCGCAGAGGGATATAACGAGCAGCTGTTCTGCGCACATAATATTATAATGTACAATTGTACAAGTACAATAAATTAACGACGATGATGATGATCATCATAAAAGTAATAATAATAATAATAGTAATACGATATGATAATCGTTTGCGCCCAGCAGCAATAGGTATTATTACCATGCCTACGAGTTACCCCCTTTGCGTAACAAACATATGCATTATGCACTGTGCTACTGTATACTATATAATATAATATAATATATATATATATCTATATTATATACATTTAATTGTGCGTATTATTGGTATCACGATATATACCAATTATAATAATTAGTGTAACGCGCGGTCCATAATAAATAATTGAGTTTAAACAGTTCGAAATCTGTTGTTTTTCTTTTCATTTTCGCGTAAATCAGTCTATTTAAACGTACGCGTAATATTATATAGCTTTTGAAAATCTCGCTACATGATGTTACGGTCAAAACTCTATAATATTTTACTATTTAAATTTAATAATAGGATTTGGTTGATCGCAATCGGCTGATAATTTAAATTCTATTCTATGTTATAAAATGCCATGTACCTACCTACAAATGTTATTGAAGCTCAAGTGTCCCACTACAGCTAAATTGCAGGAAAGTATATTATCTTCTTCTTTCGTTATAATACGTTAAAGTTTCTACATAACAAGAGTAGGTAGCTCGACTTTCATTGTATCACAACGATACTATGTGTATAGTACTATAGCTGTAGTGAGTACCTAATGAGTTATATAATTTCTTATAATGTTTCTGATCTGAATAAATTTTATCCAAATAAAAATAAAACGTTTGCAAATAAAATTCGTAATTAGATATTGTTCCTACAAAAAACAAAATAAATTATTTTGATACTAACTGCTAAGTGATTTTTATAGACATAATTGTTAAGTTTCACTTTTTTTCGTTTTTATACAAATTTAATTCATCTATTTCTCGACGAACAGAGACTTTTATGCCATCGTAGCGATTATGTTACAATAATTATCAGTTACTCATGTATATATGTAAGAAAATATTTTTGGTTGAAAATGAATAAGACATTTTTACAATGAATAGCATGGTTAATTTTTTATAATATGAAATATATATATAATATTATATATACATACAAAATACACATATACAAATTCCTTTTGTTTAGAAATAATCATAAACTCTAATATTTAATCATAAGAAGTTTTCTCACCCGATTAACTAGTGCATATCATAATTATTGTGACACTGGGTAAATCAATTTCTATAGGTGAACCACAATGGTTTAGTAGAAAATAAGAAAGGTAATTTTTTTTTAATATTTATCCACAGCATACGCTCATTGAAACGAACGTCGGCACTACCTACTCACTTTATACATTATACTACAAAACAGATGAATATCTGACCATTAGAAACCAACTACGTACCTACACGATATAATTTGATATGTGTACATACTGTGCACCCTTTTTACGTTGTACTTTTTTTTGTCCACTCTAAATGAAGGGTTAAAACTTTGCTTGTTTCCCAATGACCTTCGTCAGTTCATCTGCCACTCATTTTTTTTTTTATTCATAACTATAATATACACAGACGTACACAAATAAATGTGTGCATAACATGGAAATATCAGATGTTCCTATACATATAATCATCATAATATAGGTACTCGTATATAGGGTAAATGTGTTTAAACCAAGAGAAAAAAGATTCCACATGACTAGAGAAGGAAATAAACGAAACGGCAAAAGAAAAATACGTTCAGTCACAACTAACTGTATATGCGTATGTACACTATACAGCATACTAATATACTTTTCCAAAATTTGAGTACAAATGGTTTAATATTGTATTTTTCGGTGTATAAGTTACCAAAAGGACCGCCGACGTTTATTGCATGTTTAGTAGACGTATATGTAGTATACATTCTCCAATTACACTTTGGACGAGGGAGGAAAAAAGAACTCAAAAAGATCTATCTTGGTTGTTAGCGATGACACATACATATACCATATACAGTATACACGCATATATAACATACAAGCGATCCATAACATTTCAAGTGTGTTCATTTTATTGTGCCAGAGATTTCTTTTTTGCCCTCTGTAAAATGCTTTATGATATAAAATATTATATCGCGTACATATTATATGTTTGAGACGTTTAACCATAGTCTATAAGGAGGTGTACCTACCCGCAAATATACACGACGACAAGCCTTTTGTCCCCTATAGAAAACGTTCTAAAAAAAAATAACAAGTTTACCGCATTGTCCGTGTATGCAACTGTACAGATACTTAAATGTTTTCTTTACGATGTATTCTGCAGTTGTCGGTATGGTATTCCATTTTCTGGGAATAATGCATTTTAAAAGTTGAAAATCGTTAGAAGTTTTATTATACATGCATATTGTACGTACTGGTACTATATACTATACTTCATGATTATTAATTTAATACGACACAAGTAGGTACCTACACCTTATTTTATTTACGTACAAGATAAACCTACAATTAATTCAATGACTCAAAACTTTTACAAGTGGTGTATTACAGCGGTACCTAGTTAATAATTTTTTCTAGTTTTCAAGTTAACGCTATAATTTTCATTAAAATAAATAAAGGATACTTATATAACATTTGTATAAAATATATTGTATTATGTATAAAACACAATAACACTGTACCTACAAAATACAATATTACTACAATACAACGCGTAAAATGGCCATGTAGCTCACGATGAAAAATATATAAATATTCATACATAGGTATATATTTTAAAGTGTGAGTATTTAAATAATAACGCTACTTATATACTTACATCATAATATTAATAAATTGCACCCGTAAACCTATATGACTATATTATTATGATTCGTCCATATACGAACACTTCGATCGATACGTAAATTATTTTAAAACAATAGTGGCGTAAAACGTACAGTTAAAGTTATTCTAACGCACGCCGCTCACGTGTAAAAAATCGTCGATGGTCTTCGACTGCTGCTGTATATACAAGCCCCGATCCAGCTCTACACGGATGCTGCTGTAGCTATTATTATTGTTTGAGAAGAAAAAAAATTACCCAAAAAAAAACCGTCGCTTCTATACATAGGTAGGTACCGCGTTTGTTTAAAAAAATGAACACATTTTCTAAACCTCACGGTGTGTATATATACCTAAGCAAACAGCGCTGGACCGCGTGCGTGTTTGCGCAGCCATTAACGCGCCGCCGCTGCAGAGTAACCAAGTGTAACCAAGTGGCGAGCAAACAGTGTATTAAAAAACAAAACATGTATACATAATCATTTTTAATTTATTCCCGTGGTCTTTTAAGGAAAGTTCGATATTATTGAGGCGTGTACCTACCCATGAGCGGTACTGTGCAGAAGACAAACAATGTACATATTATATACCTAGATATATTTATATATTAATATAGGTATATTATATATTATTATGTTAAGTATTATTAAGTAGCGCACTAGCCGCATGCACAGTCCCCGACGGTTGTTTACTAACGCATAATCATGTTCCTCTGGTCCATAGTTAAAATTGTATATGGTGGAACTCATAAGATGAATGTAACTCCACTGCATTACAACTGTAAGTGGGTATATTGCTGAATTGTAGCAATTTCGTTACACAATATTTCATTCGAAAATATAACTTTTTAAAGAATAATTTAGATATAGTTTTTATATAATGTTTGCGGGGGTTAATACACAAAGTTTCATTTTTAATATTTGGAGGGTGGAATTGTAGTTTCTACACCACCTATCACCGTTGTATCTCTACACACATCGACCATCTATAAACGAAACCGACCGATGAAAGGGGTTAAAATTAGTTATAATTGGAGACCGTTGCCACGATGTAAATAAGGGTCGAATGAATGTCCGTGACACAGGACACATGCAGAGTGATTTGATTTTGAATAGGAATTTTTCAAGTAGTAAAGGATAGATTTAAATGCGACTTAACGTCCGTCGCAGCTACGTTATACCCATGCCACGTGGCCGACACAACAAACAATAACACAACATTATTGTCAACACAAATCTAAGATTAATTAAATTCTGATTTATCGTCTCAACCAATCTTGTTTTTATCCATTGTCCTGCTATTGAAGTTTCTGGCATACACGCACTATAAATGCAAGCTCATATATAATATACGTAAATATTATAATATATTTTATTGTTTGTCCAGAAACACCATGTTCGTCCCACATAAATTGCGTTTCCATCCCATCGCGTATTTTTTGTTGTTTTATTGAATGGACTATATATACGATTATTTTAAGAGAGACAATAATTGACCGCTATCGATTTTATAATCATTATGCAGTACGTGTTTTTTGAAATACAATCGCTTTAACTAAACGTCTAAAAATATTTTGTATTATGAGGTTACAGTTTTAAATCCTTAGCTATACATTCTCAACTCACGAACAAATCAGTATATTTACTTTAAAAAGGTAAACGAACTCATTCGTAGTTAATGCATGACTGTGATTAATTGATTTATACATATATGAATTGTTTGATATAAATTAAAATAAAACGTCATATTACATATTTTTTGTATAAAATAAATAACTTAAGTCAGTACAATTAAATAAATATAACGTGTTGAATGTTGAAACAGAATGTTTATAATATTATATTATTATTATATTTTACAATACTATAATATTATTATTACTAATGTTTTTATTGTATATAACTTTACTAGGTATATTAATAATAAAAATAACTTTTATAAATTAAAATTGAATATTAAACTGTGTAGTATCCTTCTGTGTAGTACTCAATAAACTTAGGTGGAATATGCAAGTATCGCTCGCAATCTCAATAAGCAGAAAAGGGAAGTTATACCTACAATTTCGGTGGATTATGACCTACATAATATTGGCCACAATAAATTTCTCTAAACAGTCACTTTATATGGGTTCTATAAATAAATTGAATGGTTCAATGTTAGTTTCAAATACACTTCAGTGGGATTCTGTAATATAACGGAACTAAAACACAATGGTAGGATTATGTAATAACAGCCAGGCATCTGTTCAAGTATACCAGGTAATGTAGGAGTTAACCATCCATTAGTCAATTGTTTTAGTCAAGTGATATTACTATATAACTATGTGTATACTTTCCGATGAACTCTGAAAAAAGGATATTTGTTTTTGAACAAATAAACGGCGTGTAACGCTGTGTTTTTCACATTGACTTTTATAAATTTAATTTATAATTTATAATATATTCAGTTTACGTTTAAAATATATTATGCTTCCGTTGTTTGAAGACAAAGTTACGCTTTTATTTAGAAAATATAATTTAAAATACATATTAAATAAAAATTTAATATGCCATTCACTTTTGATTATATATAATAAAGTGTACCTATGTTAATAATTAATATATAATATTTTATTATTTTACTCTTCTATAAAAATACAGTTTTCTTTTGATTCAGATTTTTCAAAACTTATAGTACCTACTTTAATATTTTCTTAAAAATAAAATGAGCTTATACTTTTATCATACAGTTTAATTTCTTATTAATACTAAACGATAAGAACAGTATTAAGATAATATACCACGGACTACACTATAAAAATATATTATTTTTCCTTTTTGATTCTCCGCGTTGTACTCTTGATGATGGTTTTGTCCCGTGTTAATTTATTTTTTACAAACTCAAATGAACCCATGCACCTATATATACATTTTATATTAAAAAAATATTTTACGATATTGTATAATCCAGAATAAGTTCGCATTTACCACTTATACATTTCATCATTGGTGCGAGATTGTATAATGTTGACAAAAGAGGTGTCGAGGGAAATTGAAAAACGGTATCACGATAACAATGGATATCGCGAGGGATAAAAATAAGAGAAGTTGCTTCGTCACCGATATAGTATAGTATAGTATATATAATATATATATAGTACATTGGGTATTTTCAAAATGTATTTCACGGAGGACGGGAGGTGAGGTGCGCGAGTTAATCAGATTTAAATTGAATCGCATGTACCCAGAAAATTGATATTCCACTGCGGTTGACACGTCTATTTGCCCCCAAGGGTAGGGCCTGTGGATACTCTTTGACAAGTCTGCTGTGGTGTAATTGGAACATCCAGTTCGTAGACCGCGCCGCAAGGTAGAAACCTTATTAATTTGGCAGATAACACCTCTGGTTTTTCCACCCTGTCACTATCAATTTTCCCTTTAGCAAACGTGTAAAGTCGCGCCCCTTTTCCTTTTACGCGCTGCACCATTACAGTAATATATAATAATACTGTTAAACAGAATAATATCTGCTAGTTCAGTTAAACCACTTAGGTACTTACCTACTATAAATTATAAAGAAAATACACTTAAATAACGAATATTTTGGTCGAAGAACGATTTATGTTTATAAATTAAATACTATATTCTTATAATAATATATTATATTATATAAATATTGTTTTTAGAAAAAAAATATATTAACAAAAATAATTACTATATATCAACCATTAAACAGAAAAAAAAATGAAAAGTAGATGATATACATTTAAATTTTTAATATATAATAAGGATGATGTGTAGAACGGTTTTATAGTCGTAGTGCAGACATGTGTCATTGATAGAGGAAAGAAAATCAATTGATGCATACATAAGAGAAGTTGGAACTTGAAATATAATAATATAATAATACTAGCTGATCCCGTGCACTCCGTTGCGCGTAAAAAAATATAACTCTTAAAATATTGTGATTACTCATGCTTGTCCCTGGTGTGTCCAAATGGGGACTAATAACAAATAAATACTAATTTCTACTAAATATTTCTCCTGTAACCAATAGCAACCATTAATAAACGAAAATTTCAATCGTAAATCTCATAATCCACGTTTGAGCCCCTACCGGTGGCGTCCTGACACGAATATAATTGGCGATACGTTCTTCTTCTCGACGAAAAGAATGTATTGAAAAAAAAATAAATTGAATCGGTCTAATATCTCTTGAGAAAAATGGTCACGATTATCCCGCCACTTAATTTTATTATATAGATATAATGTTAAGCCCACACACTAAAAACAATTAAACAGTTCAGGCCAGCCCGGTCCACTCAACCGAACTCAATGTAGAGGTTCCGGTCACTTGTGTGGATCTGCTGGATATGGATGCTGCAATAACGGACTCGGTGGTAACCACTAACACGGTCAATTCTAGGAACAGATCTTTTATCATGTCTTCAATAATAACATTGAATGACATGGATTTGGACGAGGCCAAGGGTCGTGCGAGCTATTACTCTACAAGTCGACTGACCAAAGACGTCCAAAGTCTATTTTTCCATGCCAAATATTATGTTGATGACACCCGAAACGGCAATCCAAGTGCCATCTGCCACGGTTAGACCCAATGGAGTTAAAAACCCTGACCGAACTCAATGTAGCGATTCCGGTCACTTGTGTGAAACTGCAGGATATAGATGCTGAAATAACGGACCAGGTGGTAACTACAAACACGGTCAAATCTACAAGAGCCGATCATTTTGGAAACGTATTAAAAAAATTTTCAGGCAATTATTGTGCTGCACATAGTTCCGAGCAATTTATTGCTGTTGTGCCATTGTGGACGCTGTTATAGTATAATTAATAAACCGTATAGGTACAATGTACACCAATAATTTATTTAATTATCTCGATGCTCTGTCGATTGGATGATTGTAATTGTATATAAAAATTAAATTAAATAGGTAACTACTGTAAATTGTATTAATTTATCACAAATATATATTTTCGTTGAATAATTCAATTGGTTTCTATTTTAAGTATTATTAGTAAACGCCAAAACGCTATGTAAAATTATTTTATAGCGTGTAAAAATATTGTGACTAGTAATTTCGAGTTTTTTGTAACTGCTTTAAACAAATGTATGAGTGACCTGAAATTGAATTTAAGTTTTTTGACTGAGGAACAAAAATTGTTATTATATTGTCCATTTTATACATTTTTATTTTCAAATGTTCATGATTTAAATGAATTTCAACAACTTATGAGGAACTTATAGTATTACAATTTTGAGCTTATTTACCACGTGAAAAGTTTTTATCGAAATGTATAGGAAAAAAACTAAAAAAGGTGGCCTAACTAGTAGTACAGTAGATTACAAGTGGGTCACTGTAATGGATGGTGTTGAATTTGAATTCAATGATATAATATCATTGTAGAAGAAAAACGATTCTGAGCGAAAACGGTCAGTCAGCCTATGATATTAGTAATACCTATAGTAATATATTTGAAAAACTTGTATTTTTAAAAGGTAACCAAAATTCGGAGACATTCAATTTTTTTATGTATATTTTTCTAAACTTTTTGTTATATAATTTGTATATCGTTTTATTATTATAATAGCTAATACCATGTAATATATTCTTTTAATCTAAATTAATTTAATTATTTTAATATTTTCTAATATATAATATTATAATGTATAAAATCAAAAATTATTGATAATGTAATTGGTAATTGTAAGTAATTCAATTATGTAATTTGTAATTTATAATTAATTACTGTGATTTTAAGTAATTTGTAATTTGTAATTTATTACTTTTTCTAGAGTAATTTTCCCATCCCTAGATATTACTAAGTACTAAGTATTTGATGATATTAATAATATTATTGTGAATACAGTAATTTATATATAACAATATTTACGTGGAACCTTGTTTTAAATTTTCAATCCTTAACTATAAAAGTTGAATATTTTATACATTTTATGCATTTTTAACTACAAAATAATTATTAAATTTTAAATTTGATTAATTTTGTCAATATCTCAACTTTAAATGCTTGTAAAAAAAATTGTACCTTTGTATTTTTAATATTTTTCAACTGCTATTGTAACAAAATATCTGGAGCCTTGCATTAAATTTTCATGATTTTTTACCCAATTAATCAATTTTATTAATATTTATAGAAAAAAGACTAATAAAATTGGAAATTGAAAATGTTCCTAAACAGTTCAAAACAAATCGGTCAGAATCGTTTTTCGTATTCAATAATTTTACATCATTGGACTCAATTCATTACAGTGACACTCCCGACACCTATAATTTACAACAGAGCGTTACCCACTTACTCGCTTTTTTTTGTTATGTTTGAAAAATGTCAAAGTCCTAAGACAGTAACCTAATTTTGAATAAAATGGATGTAAATTATATGTTATAATATAACCACCTACCATTTGTATTATCATAATAATAATTGTTCAGGCATTTCCTGGTTAAAACACCTCATAGAAAACCATTGTTTTGTAAACATAAGTATTGTATTAAGTTATTTTTAAATCGCTTACAATTATATTAAAATTGTTATTTTGCTTGGTTTTTAACTAGTGTCAGGCGTCGGCATTGAACATTTTAGTTTAAATAACATATACAGCATTACAGCGCTTACTGTGTTTTCAGTCTTAGACGAATCGGGATAGACACTTTTGACATACTCGTACGCAGACATTATTATCAGGATTGTCAGATCATATTTAAATATTCTAGTTTAATCTTTAGTACTTTATTATTTAAACTTTAAAGTTCTATTCTGAAAACTATTCTACTGATGTAGATAGTAGTCGAGGTGGTAACAGTACTTCTATCGCCTTTACAATCAAACACTCACGTTACTAGGTCACCTGGTTAGGTGCAGTGTAACAACTAGGAGGGGGTTTAGGGGGGATTATCCTCCGACTAAGATTTAGCCCCCCCCCCATAAATATTCCTCATTTATTTAGACATAAGCGTTCTTCTATGGGTTATTTTTAAATTAATAGTTTTGTTAGGTGGGCTGTAGCCTCCATAGAATTTTAAACCTAGTTGCGCCTATAACTTAGCTGGCTTACTCTAATCACTGGTATAATCCCTGAAATGTATTATGAAATAACATTATTGCTTACAAACTTACAGTTATTGTAAACCATACGATACTATATTATGTGTCTATAATAGTAGTAACTATTCGCATTCTACGTACAAATAATATTTGGACATAAAATATGATATATTAGGTATTATAATTTATAACTGGTATATTTTTTCTACTTCAAACGTTAACACCTCCACGGTTAATATTATAATAGTACCTATATACAATGAAATAATATGGTTTTATTTTTTATACACATTATATCTAAATAATCGTGTTAACCTGGAAAAAAAGTTTACAAAGTAGTCAACAACCTATTCTGATTACACCCTGTGCTGGCGCACTTATGAATACACTTTATAATTTTAAATTAATTATTATAAAACACGATATAATATTTATAACCGAATGTATTTCGGAAACTATCGTCAACGTCAACCATTGTGTGACGTCATGACGATATAATATTGTGATGACTGATGAAAACCTAAAATTTGAAATGAGCACGTGTCCTCATTATGCATATAATGCAGCTGCCCCGTTCTTTGGCAACGTCACTGAATTATTTTCACTCGACTTTTATTTTGAACAAAACATCCAGATGAATAATACGCACACACTATGATATTATGATATTAAAAATAAACTTTTAAACTCTCAGTATTTGATAGATGGTTTTTTCGTTTTGAAAATTTAAATGACGCTTTTTCAATATTTTGTTACGCTTTTTTTTCAAATTGATATTTGAATGTTTGCTATAAAAAAACGTTTCTGTATCAGTTATCCCGTTTAATAACGTGTCTGTCGTATTTAAGTGTTGTATATATTTTGATGATTTGCGACACACTCAAAATGTCGGTGTACGATTACTTGTGTACAACACATATGTACCTACTGAACAATAATAACATGATGAGCGGGGTAGCTGTAAACCAATATAAAGAGAAAAACGTTTATTCGACCGGTGTTACACTCCTGTTGAATCAGATTTCAAATGCGGGACGAACGAACGAAAAAACATCCAATAGTCAATACTACATTTTATTTAAATTTTAAAACAGTTTTTAGACACAGTATAAGCAAACATTTGTATTCGTTAAATAAAAAAAAAATAACGTAGAAATAGTAGAATCCTATAATAATAATACATAATAATAATAATAATAATAATAATAATAATATGTTTAAGTGCTACGGCTAAATTCCGAACACATTTATAATAATAATAGGCGCTTAAAATAATATTAAATGTATACATATAATATTAATTATATTGAGTTTTATATCATTATTATTTACAGTTGACACATCAATTCTGTGCATTGATATTAAATAATACTGTACGTCTGTACGTATAGTTACATGTTATACACACAATACACAAACAATATGGAGTTGAAAAATGAACTGCAAGCGCGTGTATGTGTATAGCAAATTAGGTATAATATAAAATAATATGACTGTACAATGTACATAATATTATATTTTATATTAAGTATATATAATTATAGTATATTTAATAATAACTATTTGAAAGAATTATCTTATAAAGAGATAATGGGGAACATTTTAAATTATTCAAATACATTTCAATTTAACGCTATAACTTGTTTTCTAATATTTACATACAGTCATTCAGCTGATTTCTTTCTCTTTACATTGTATATAATTACACTAAAACTCTAAAAACGATTTTTTTCTTAAAGCAATCGTACCTATATGTAAATATGTAATGCAGTATAGGTACACATAATTATTATAAAAATGTAATAACTTTTGTTAGAAAATGTATCTTACAAAACGAAATATAATTATGTATGTATTGTATAATATATATATATATATATATATATATATATATAAGTAGGTACTCGAGGAAGATCCACACGTGTTGAAATTCAGAAATCGTAATTGTTTTTTACGCAATACTCGAACAACTCAGCATAATCGCTCGCGTTCACCCCCTACAACAGTTAGTCGTTTATTACGCCGTCTATACACTTGCGCCGTCCAATATTAAACAACTTGGTTATTTCATAAATATATAAATATCGTTAAATCAAATAAAACGATAAAATGACAAATAATCCGCATATTGTACGTCATTAATTACTCTCAAGTATATACGCAATGAGATGGAAAAGGAAGAGGATGAGCGGCAGCAGGAGGAAGAAGAGGTAAATTCCCCGAGGCTTCCCCCTCATATCATATTCACCCTCAAAATATAATTTTTTTTTTTTTGTTTTCGATCAAAAAAACATACAGGCCTGTATAGTTGTCATATCATTGCTCTACGCAATGGTCACGATCGATGGATAGGTGGTCAGATGGATATATGGATGGATGAATGGCTGTGCGTGGATGGGTGCGGGATGCGGCGCTGCGATGCGTTTTCATCAATCCGAGTACGACGTCTTGTCGGAACCGGGCGACGGTGACCGCGGTGACGTCGCCGCCTGGTTCAGGTGGTGCGACTGGTAGGTCATGGCGTGCGGGTGAACGGAGGTGAGGTGATGCAGTTGCGGCTGCAGATAGTGGTGAATCGGCGCGGTGAGAAAACGCGGTGCCTGCTGTTGCTGCTGTTGTTGCTGCTGCTGTTGCTGCTGCTGGTGGTGGTGGTGATGGAACGACGTCATCGCGGCCGCGGCCGTGCACACCGTGGCCGCGGCTGCGGACATGGGCGAGAACGCTGAGTGCGAGTCCATGAGCGATGGATGTCCCATAGTTGGCAGTTGATCCGACGAACACATCTGAAACACGTGACGTGCGGGTTGTGTTATGCATGAGATCGGCATATCGTATAATAAATGTTAAATGCCTATTGGCACTAACTGTGGGTAGGGGTGTTTGTATGTGTGTATGCGTGTGTGTGTGTGTGTGTGTGTGTGTGTGTGTGTGTGAGAGAGAGAGAGAGAGAGAGAGAGAGCTATTTTTAGCCATTGATATTAAACTCGTGAGTTATGACTACAGCATCGTATACAAATTTGAAATCTATGAACCAACACTCAACTGATACTATTGTTAACCGTATGTAGCATGACGACGCGACGTCGACAATTTTTGATAAGTGAATCTAATATTCACCCACTTACCCTCCCAAAACCCGATAAAGGTATTTACTGTCATATTATTTTTTTTTTAAATTGTTTAATATTTAATAGCCTGCAGTTGTATAAAAACTGTCATACATTATTTTTTAATAGCTTGTCGTATTAAATACTAAAATACTACCTAGTCATTACTAAATTATTGCCCATCCACCCACAACTCTAAAAAACTCAGATGTGGCCGCTATCGATTACCCTATTCCTAACCGCGACACCGTTACATTTCTTTACTCTCTTGTTTAAATTTTAGTTTCTTTATCACTCAAAAGCTTCTACTATAGTTTCTCCCCCCGTTATGTTGTACACTTGTACCTATCCTAAATATGTACCTGAGTTTGTTAGAATAGTGAAGATAGGAATACAGTATTCATAATATGTATAATGTTTAATATCAATAGTCCCAATACTGCTGTGTGCTATGTATGTCTTATAATTATTGTGAAGTGGTTTTAAAGCTGATAAATTATAAAATTATGAGAAATGAATAGTACAATATTAGTTATACTATAATATGTTTACTGTTATTGTTATTTACAATTTTAAAGGTGAGCACGGTCGTAAACAATATAAAAACAAAAATTCCCCTGACGGTTAACCGCATTTTCACAGGATGTCAAAAATTCGAAAATTACCACAACGAATCTCCGACCGCCGAGCAAATCAGTCAATCCCTACCTAGGACCCAACCTTCAATATGTAATGAACCTACTTTTGTTTCTTAAAAAATCAAAGTCAAGCAATTTAATATGAATGTAATGTAATTTCTTTAAATGTACATACTACATACACGAATGGCTAAGTAGCCGAAGTATTAAATAAGAAAAAAAAATTAAATTAAATATTGATACATTTTTTAGCGCATTTAGTACCGGGACAAAATCATTTAAAAAATACCAATAATAACTATAAATAATAATCATAGCTACAGGCCGTGATGCATATAACTATTTTCATTCTTATTTACGAATGGGTGTGCGCTCGACACTACAGTGTATTCTCATACGACGAGTGGATACAAAGACAACAATAATAATACAATATTATAATATTATGTACATACTGCGGTATAGTCTACACATTATAATATATAGGAACAAATATTTTTACAATATGGCCGCGCGTCAAAAGGGATCGACCCTAAATGCGTTTTATTTTTTAACATCATTATAATATTATTGTGTCGTGCACGAAAAAAAATAAACCGTATGGGTACGCGTATATATACGAATTGACAATACAAATAATATATCACATTGTGACGTGTACGTATACGTATAAAGGGTACGAGCGGGGACTTTTTGAAAACCCGACTACACCACGAAATATAATAATGATAATATGCTCGAGTAAGCGTCGAAAATCGGGTTCTCGCGTACGCGTGTGCACCGCGATAGGACAAGAGCTGTTAAGACGGTAAGACGCCATAATCACCACCATCGTTGGTGCATAATCAGATGTTTGATCATTTGATATTATATTATTGTTATTTGTATATTTCAGTTGAAAGTAAAAGTATAAGTAGGGAATAACGGCCACCGAAGGTACACCATGGTCCACTGTTAAATGAAAAATGACTTTGTCACTGCAATGAATGGTAAGATATATTTTTGACATTTTCTAATGGGCATCCTCTTAGATATGATGATAAATTAAAATTTGGACAGTAAAACAAGTTCATGATTTTACTTCACAGGTTTAAATAATATTTACCCAGACAGCAATATTTTGTTAAAAAATATTATTAGAACATTATAATCACGAATAATATTATAATATTATCATTACACAATGCTGTCTGGGTATATAAAGCACATTTCCCATGCATATGTATGGTATGCATACGTTCTTCTCCAAAAATCCTGTTCGATTAACGCCGTTATTTATGTTTTCGTATATTAATATTTAATATACAATATACTATTATATTATAATATGTTTCAGTCGCCGATATTATGGTCAACTATTATAGTTATAGTATTAAATACGTCTATAGTCTGAACAGCTTCAGATGAAATCGAACAACACCCAAACGTTTTGCATAAATATATTATTTTGATCAATATGCCGAAACGTAAATGTTTAACGATCGTGGATGCAATTTATAAAAAGCTTAATAATGTTGTAATAATATCAAAAACATGATCTGTTAAATACAATATACAATTAATAAATACTTAAAAATTTATACATTTCAATTTTACGTATGTCTCTATTAATACTATACTGTATATATGTATATTTCTCCTTAAGTTACAATTCATACATCTCATGTCGTATGCTTAGAAAGTGTTCATGGTATGTGAATCGTCGACGGTCGGTTAAGTATATACTACTGCAGCCATTTTGGCGTTAAGGTTTTGATTTTCCAAATGTTTTCAATCTGACTATACAATATAACCTAATCGAATCCTTAAAGTCAAATTATGATTTCGGTCATAACGGCCGTCTGCCTAGTACTTACATATTATTATAATGTACGTGTGGTACTTACCATGAGTTCGATTGCGTGCAATACGTCACCGTTGCACCTCTGCAGCACGTTTTCAATGTCCACTCGTCTCTTGTATGGAAAAACGCGCCTGAGCACATCGACAGCTGACCGTCCGGCAGAGTTGACTCCGGCGGCTGCGGCTGCGGCGGCCGCGGCGCTAGTTTCCAAAAAACTGGAGAAATTTGGATAGTTCGACGGCAACCGGGAGCGGTCGGGTTCGGTCGGCGAACTGGAGTCTCTCCGTTTGGGCAGCGAAAGGTTTTCCGGGGCAGCTTCGTTGCTGCTCTCGTTGCTCTCCACCTATTGTATCATATATATATAGGTATAGGTATATATTATATAGATAATGTAGACAGGGTGAGTAAGCGTAAATAAATCGTCACGTCAAATCGATATAAGTATTATTGTAGTATTGTTGTGTAATATATTATAACATAAATATATCATGGGAATACTGAAACATAGAAGTTATTTAGAATTGCAGATCTTAACTGAGATTCATCTCATTCTCTCCCTCGTGCATGCACATAATATTATCATGGTTATGCACTTATGCATCATAATATATTGCGTATATCGTACCTATAATCGTGTAAATATATAGCCGGTGTGACTACGAGATGAATCGGCAAGACAAGATCGATTATTTTCCCAAGTGTGCATCATCGGAGTTATAAATGTAATATTATTTTACATTATAGCACACATCACCAAATACAAAAAATCGGAATAGGCAATGTATATTTTAATAATTATTGTACGTGAAAGAGTTATAATAAAAAACAAAGATTCAACTCGTAAATATGGGTATTATGTTTGGTTTTTAATGTTTATGAATAACATATTATAATTTGAGGAGGCTAAACCTATGAAATAAAACCAGCCCCATAATCGACTGTGTGTCGATTGATCACAACAACGTTATAATATATGCGGTCCCATGAGTCCAATGCAGTGTGAGAAAATATTATTATACTTTAGAGAAAAATCGAACTTACCTCCGATCTCGTCGGACTGTTGAATTTGGCGGCAAACTGTGTGGACGTTACTTGGGTCGGAGCGTTCGGCGACACGCTGGACGAGCGGCTTCGTGTGTTTTGATCTTGTGTGCCGATTGTTTGGTCATGTTTTGCATTAATGGATTCTTCAGAACTGAGGCGCGCTCTTTTTTCGTCTAAAATCGGGCAAATATCGAAATCGTTCGATTAAACAGTTCAGTGGCGTATAAGTATAAATACGAAAGTGCAAATGAATATTTGAGCAAAAATCCGTATGGAAAGTGCAAAGTTATTATTATGTGCCAAGAGCACGTGGCGTATATTGGACGTAATATTATATAATTATTTTTATATTAATTAATTATTGTTCCTGTGTTAACAAAATATTATGCTTGTAGAAACACTTAAAAAATAAAGTATACGTATACACATAACACAATAATGTCAGTACGAACGAATATAACGTATTTATAAAAGTCTAAGGTATAAGCGTATATTGTATATACAATACTATAATATAGTAAATAATAATTATTATTGACGAATCGTTAATCACGTGTTTGTTAGATTTGTATATGTGTAATGTGTATTATAAAATTATAATATCATTGGCAAATGGTATAAAAAAAATTTATAATAATAATAATACGTAACGTTTCGAGGTTTTTATTTTATTGTGCGTGCGTACGTGGTGGAAAAAAATGTTTAATAATACAACGTTCGTCGAAGATATTCGAGTGTATAATCATGTATATGCATATTAAAGTATGTACATAGGTTGTATAGTGTATATGAAATGCGGCAATTATTTTTTTACGGCTGAAAAAATAACACATCGACGGGGCGCGGAAGAGGGTTAGAGATGGACAGACGGACGGGGTGGGGGGGGGGTGAGAGATTGAGAGAGAAAGAAAGAGTGAGAGAGAGAGAGAGAGAGAGCATTTAAACTAACGCGGGGGTGGCGGGATTATAATATAATAATATGTCTAGTATGGCGATCGCGCTCTTAAAAGCCCGACAACCCTCTTTGCCACGGGTGCAGTACACCGCATAAGTGCGGAGTGAATCGCCCTAGCACATTACAATATACAAAATCTCTATTGTACAAACTCGCCTGCGGGATTTCGTTATTATTGAAACGTTTAAAATATATAATGGGTACCTGCGCCGCAGTTGTTTTCTGCACAACCAAATAATATAATATGCATATGTACCTATATAATATATTATATAGTGGAGTATATTAATTATGTAGGTGAACTACCACAGTGTACATATATATATATATATATATATATATAATATCATAAACATATGCATATTAAGTCAGTAAGTCACAACAGCTTATGTACCTACAATGTGCATATACTTAAATATACATACATAATATGTACACAGGCGTTCGGGGGACACTCGACGCTGTACAATTGTTTACGCAGAACTATAACATAATATTATAATATATCACGACCATATAACCAATTACCCAACTTCCTATAATCCTACCATGTATTATTATATTATAGGTATATATATATATTGTACCATCGAGACTACAGAATTGTTATTATTATATTATTATATAGGGAGGTAAGTTAACTGTACGCTTAACGAGTTTAACGCGCACTTGAAAGTTGAAAGTTTTTATTTTGTTAAAAACGGTTTCTATATGAACTATATTTGTATTATTACCACTGCTGTGTATAGTGTTTAAGGGACCAAGTTAAAAAGAAAAAAAGTGCATTCAATTATAAAAACCCAATCCTAAAAGTTATATATTATTGTACTGTATATACATCTATCGTATACATATTTATTTGAGTTATCAGAGAAAAAAAATTACAAATAAAAAATAAAAATAGAAAAAGAAAATACTAAAATAAAAGTATATTTTGATGCATAATTTTTCAAATGTTATGTGAAAATCATTATTTTATACTTCATTATTATTTTTTTTTTTAACTTTTTCTAATGAAATATTCTCGTATGTTAATTTTAGAGATATGCTGATAATTAAAAAAAATAAACTTTACGTGAAGTAAAAATGTTCTATTATAACTTTAAGTATACATCATAGTAAGATTAACAAAATATATAATTGTACAGAAATATCGTTAATATAGTTTCAAACAACTTTATGGGTAAGTACTTATATATTATACCTAGCTTATTATTTTATTTTAATTGCAATATATGTACCGTTTTCAAGTGCACTCTAGTCTCTAAGTAATAATTTAAACAACAATAAATCGAGATAGCATCATGAAGTCGTGAGTATTTCTATTAAGCTGCGATTTTTAACCCTAAGCAACTGCTCTTTTAACGTAAAAAAACATAACGCCACCCTTGGCATATTCAACCGCTCAAGTAATATAATATATACGTTTAAATTGTTCACCGTCTTTTGTTTAATTGTACGGCGGTTTGTATTCGTTTATTTTTAATTTAATAATTGACTAGGAAAAAACACTATCTCAGCGAAGAATACAGTGGGTAGCTGATATTGTGACGACCAAGTGAATTTCAAATGATATTATTGTTTTATCGTATAATATCTGCGGCAAGCCAAAATTTGAATCTGTAAAAGCAATTACTCAGCTACCACTTTTTGCAAATCCTTTCCACCCCACGGATAACTGCTCAAGCGTTTAAACTCGTAAGATAACATTGTGTAAAACCGCGTCTTTGGAATATTCATACAATGTTATCTGTTTAACAAAAAGTTTAAAGTGAGTTAAGGAGGGTAAAGAGTAGAGGTTAATTGGTAGTTGTGTTTAAGTTGTGTGTGCGTTGTTTTATAATAACCTCTTAGCCACCATTGTGAACGTACACATACAACGCGGCTCTAATAAGAAACACCCTTCCCTATAAAATATAATATAATATGCACACACATACACGTATAAATAAATATGATATATATACGTACACACACCTATATAATAATATGCCCCAAACAATGAAGACGATTAGGGGTGAGTTGGAAATCGTATATAATATACTTAATATAATAATGCAAGCAATTGAGGTCAAGAAGAATTCTGCGGCAATAAAAGAGGAATTCGGATAATGTTACTAGTGGTTATTATGTGTGCGGCGTGTGTACGTCCATATATACATCACGCACAGTCATAAACAGGGTCTTCTGTTTTCATCATCACCCTAGCTATCGATGGCAGCCCATAATAATAATAATTATATATTTCCTTCGGTTGGCAACATAAAATATTATCGCAGACGTCATCGGTCTACCCGTCTTGCGTCAATTAAATAGTAAAATATTATATTCCTTCATCCGACAGTAGTTGTGCGTAATGTGTATATCATAGGTAGGTAGGTAATGTGGCTAGAAATTTCGAATTTGGGCCAACTGTTGTACATAATTATTATATTGTGTTAAATTTGAAATATTATGAAACTTTCACTCTTTTTATTATTTTTAAATTTATAGTAGGTACTTAACAGTTTCTATATTCAAGTTATCATAGTTATTATAGTTATCATAGTTATGTATACTTATATCATAGTAATATAGACTATTATTAATACTGACGTATTTTGCCCATTAAAATATATGTTAAAAGAATGTCAAGCGCACAAATAAGTAAGCACGTTATTGTTTTCTTAATTTCGTATTTTAGTAGTTACATACGTTCAATATAATATTATACTGAGCTATTTAAACTATTGGTGGAAATTATATTGTATCCATGATCTATCATTAGCTTATTTAATATAATTTTGACTGATTATTTTGCGTGATATAATAGATTGATTATTAGAAGTGCATATCAAAACGGCTAAACATTCATAGAATTTACAAATATTATTATTTACTAGGTAAGTTGGTAATGTAATAATACATAGTTAATCAATTCAATAAACTTCTATACCTATTAATGAGTGTGGAATTCGGTTAAGAATGTTATAATATTGCAGTATGAATATACCTGGACTTGATCTAGCAGCAGCCGAAGATGATGACGATGGTGGTGGGTATATCAATCCTAGTTCCCTGGCCTCGTTTTCCTCTTGAGCCTGTTGCCGTCGTAGAGCTACTTGGGCGGCCATAACTCTCTGTCTTTCTGCTATCAAAGTACATTTTGCGCAGGCACAATCTCTCCAACGACAGTAGCGTTTATGTCCCTAAATAACAATTTAATAATATTTATAATTCATAGCTATATCAGACATAATAATACACAACTTTATTTAATAATTGAACCACTTAAAAGTATAAATAAGCTTATATCAAGAATATATAAGGTACACTACATGTAACTTAGCCCTTAGGTATACTACAACAGTAAAAATATGAGTTTGATAAAATGTCAAAAAACAATTGAATAAACTACAATTTTGAATTTTCGACATTTATAGGTACCTACCTACTTACTATCTAAATCTTATGAGTTATGATGTATACGCACGATTAAAGTCAGTTTAATACCTAGTTTTTATACCTAGGTTACTAGATTTTTATACCTAGTAATTACTTACATAGTTACACAATTAATAGTATTCAAATTTATTATAATAATTATTTGTTTTACTAATCAAATACATCTGCGAACTAATAATCAATAGTAAACATAAGTTTTGCAATATTATTATATTATATGACCTTTAAATAGTTGCACTGAAAGTTAAATCAATATTAGTTCAGTGAGTAATGGCATATAATAATATATTTTTTAAATATAACACTAGTAGTTAAACATTTGGAATAACTACGAATGAGAGAAACTTAGAAAATAGCAACCATATTAATAATGTTTTGTAACTCCTTATTTTTGGTTAAAAACCAACATTCATTCATATTCATGAGAGCGTTATGCATAATAAATATTATATTATGTACCATTATACATGTTGTAACTATATATATTATATATGTATAAAGAGAGAGTAAATTATTATTAATTATGTAAGTACATATTGTACACGCATATTTAATTTTTATATGCATAAATATTAGTAATAATTTAAGTATTATTATTTGATTATAAATATGAAATAATTTATATTTTTTGATTTAATAACGATTATGAATATACCTACGTGTAAAATATCATAGTACTGGGTTGGTTCATTTATCTACATACATTTTTAAACATACCTCAATACACCAATTAGAAAAACGAACAAATTGAATTTGCCACTTCTCACAATTATTCAATGAATTTATAACTATATACATTTTTAATTCTTCAGCGAATGCAGAAAATGTACTGAAGTGGAATACGCTTTTTAGGTCAATAATAAATAATAAATAAAGCATAGGTACGTTACTTAAATAATTACAGTGTAATTAAAGCAATAGAAGATTTATCAATTTCTCACTTAAAAGTACATTTAATTAAAATTTTAACAATATTTATCGTTCATTAAAATGTTAATTTTGGCTATTTAACATATAATTGTAATATGAACTTAACACGAACAAAAATTCAGATGTAGGTAAATCTTAACTAATTTACACGCCAAGTATAAAATATACAATAAAATTTATTTATTTTACTTAAAACCAAATCAAATAAAACGTAAAAATATTTATTTATTTTAGACGAGTTAATATTACAATTATTTGAATTTAATACATCATGTTAAATTATTATATTCATAGTCTTCACTGTAAATAATTACATAACGTCATAACATAAAACGGTTGTTGCTGTATTGAGGCAAAATACAAGTTTTATCAATGTTTACGGGAAAACTGAATTCTCATTAATATTCTGCAACAGTGTACGCAATACGCAAACAAAATAAAAATTATTAATTTTAATATATTTATATATTGGTATTTACATAATTTGTATAAGCAAGATAAAACAAAGTTACTTATTTTTAACGTGAAAATGAATAGTTACTGTGTGTATGTTCATAATATTATAGCATATTAGTAATATTGCTATTTACCATATTTAGAGTGTAAGTAAATAATCTGTATATAAAATTTCAACAGATATTTAATATCTGTTCCAATGAATGATTCTACAGCATACCTTCTAATAGTTATACATTTAAACAAAATATCAATGTCAATTAATTGTGTAAGTACAAAAATAAGCAAGTTTTTTATAGGCGTTCTTACAAATAAGGGTACCTAACCTATAGTCTCAGACCTCAGTGCTTTTCAAGACAGTAAATGTACAAAACCATGTTGGCTTGTAAATTGTTGTGACAGTATAATATGTAGTTTTACAAGTTGTGTTACGTCTAATTGCCACACGTTTAATGTTTAATAGGTCAACCAAATATGTTTTAACAATATAATTAAATGTACTTATATTATTATACTAGCTGAACCCGTGCACTTCGTTGCCCGTAAAAATAGCAACTCTTAAAAAATTATGATTGTTCAACTTTTTTTGGGTGTAACTTGCTGCAGTAAGTGCAACTCAGCCACCCTGGTAGGCGATGTTCAATAATTTAATTTGATACAAGCTTTTACTTGATCTGCCCGAATAACCAATAATAACTAAATACTAATTTCTACTGTAAACTGTAACCAATGGCCACTATTAATAAATAAAAATAAAATTTCCAATTTCCATCGTGAACCTCAATATCCCTCTTTAAAATTTGAATTTCAGCAAATCCTTTCTTATTGCACGGTGAAAATATAAGAAGAACCTCTTTTCCAAATTTCAAGTTCGTACGTTGCGTAATTTTTGAGTTACAGCGATCAGTGACTAAGTAGTATTTGGATTTTATATGTATAGATTAAATTCATAGGTGTATATAAAGAAATGATTTACAACTTCAAATTATTATACAGCTGTTAAACAAAAACTCGGGAAATAACGAAGTATAGTTTCAACGAATTTAAACAAGCATTCTTTAAATTAAATTATATAAGCATTAATGAAAGTGAAATTAAATTCATGTGCGTCGTACGTGGATTTTTATTCACGTTAAAGAGCTGCTTTTGAATTTTTCTCTTAGGTATATAGTAGAAAAGTACCAATATGAGTATTGAGTACCTAAATGAATCATATACTCCTATGTATTATAACCATAAGAGATTTATTTAAATATGTCTTGTCTATCAATGTTGATAAAATATGAAAGATTCGTGGGATATTTCGTTTCATTTTATTTGAGTAATTAAATACATATTAATTAACAAATTACTTAAATCATACTTTTTTTTTTTTAATTATTCATTTATAATTTATAATCTTTGTAATATTTTCTATTTTATTAGTTATGATTATTGATTTATTAAATGATGGTAGATCAACGTCCACAACGTGGTCAAATAAATGTGATGCAGCTTACGACACGTGCACTAACATTATACATTGTAATTTATAACATAACTGCCAACTTAAAACTATATAAAAATTAGTTAATTTGATTTACGTTAGGCTCAGTAGTGCAATATCAAAACTAAATTAGTTATTAATATTTAGATATTACTATTATAAGGTATAAAATCAATTTATTTTTTATTTTTTAACTTAGGTAGGTATACCTATTATAAGTGTTACTTGATATGTAAGATCTAACTCCGAGAAGAATACTTGTACATATATTGTTAAGATGTACATTTATGTTCGTATGTATTATATTTACTACATTTATAATTTATTATATGCATAGGACCTTATATATATTATATATAAAATATAAATATACTGTTAATGAAATATTTATGAAATGTTAACATAAGATTATTATATTTCAATAGTGAGGCTCTAAAAAAGTGATAAGAACAAAACTAAATAAAGTATATTATGTAAAGCTGATCTCTTAATTCTGATTATTGTAATTTTTAGATGCACTTAAAGGTTATAATATATATTTTCAAATACTTCAATGTTTGATAAACTTCAACGAGTATACTGAACATTTATATTTATATTTTTCTTTATCACTGTAATAACGTATTGTAGATAATTTTTTTGAAAATGTTGGTGTATTTAGATTGAAATTTGAACCAATGGTTCCTGTGTTATTAAACTTTATGTACTATAAGAGTAACAGATAATATATTTTTCTTTAGACTTTATAATAGTGGTTTTACATAAAATATTAATATAAATAACCTCTTTATTTTCTAAACCTATTAAACACGTAGGTAGGTTTTGGCCTATTACCCCAAGTAAGGCTTTAAGCTTAACACCTCAGAAAATACTTATTCGAATTTCGATTTATAATTAATATATTTAAAAAATTATAGCCATAAACATTTACGAATAGGAGGGCGGTTCTCATTTGAAAAAAAAAGTTTTATTGTATCTTTTGTTTAGACACTACTTAAATGTTTTAAAAATCTATTTGAAAATATGGTCCTTATTGGTATTCCTAAAATTCCAAACATTAGAATTTGAATAAATGTATTATTATAAAATAAAAATAGAGGGAAAAATATTCTGTGCGATATATTTCTGCGTGATCGTCTTAAGACCAATAATTTTTATCATATGTGAATTATGAGCAAGTAAGTGTATACGAGTAATAGTATTATGAGTGCAACAACAATCCCTAGGGAATACATATACGAGATCTTACAAAATATTAGGTGGTAAATACTATATAGTACATTATGTGAAGTTGTTATCCGATGTATGACAAATAGACAATTTAAATTATAGAGATATTTATATAGTCAATATAGACTATATATATGTATATGCATAATACGTTATCAATGGCTTTTAAGTTATAGTTGTTAGAATTTATTGTATAAAAATAATAATTTATAATTTTATAAGTCACAATTAGTATGCAATTATTCCGCAGGAACATCAATAGAAGTTTCTTTGTTTTTAAAACTTAAATAGTTTTTTTCTTATTTATAACTACTGTAATATGATATGTACCAACATTGTAGTACTCAATTGAAATGTCGAAAGCAATTTTATAGTGCATTGATACAAATATGAACATGCGTATGGGTATAATACGTGTGATCAAAAACATAATGAATTTCATACTTTATTTAGTATATATGCCAAACCCATACCATATAAGATTTAAAAAACATACTTATTCTTCGGAAAAATTATGTAGGTACTCATAATAATATGTAATAGGTATATATGACATGTGCACTAAGCCAAAATATATCTTTATATTACCCACAGCATCTAAAGTATAACGGTTCGTCACGAACTCGGAGAGGGTTTAAAACCACTCTTCCCCAAACGATTTATTTTTTTTCCTGTGTTCGCCCCCGCAACGGCAGTCGGGGTTTATACCGATACCTAAGTACCCATATATTATTACATATATAACACAAACACACTCACCTTCAGGGCTGACACGACTCCGTGGTTCCTGCACCGGGCACATTTGGGAGTCCGCTGGTACCGTTCGGACGCTCGTTGCAAGAAGAACGCGGGAGACAGTCCTCCGAGAGCGGGATGCTGCGACATGAGGGCAGCAGTCATGTCCACACCGCTGGGCAAACTCATCGTTACTGTCGGCGGTTACTCGTACACAACGACACCCGGACGGCGACGCCGAGTCTCTCGAGCCCGACCGGGCGCGGCGACGGGTTTGGCTCCTCCCCGCGGCGCCACAAAGTCCAGCCCCGCCGGCACGCGTATATTTATTCTTACAGTACTCTGCAGCTCTTCCACGACGGCTCTACACACACACACACACACTGTAAATATAATTTTATATATTATTATTATCATTGTATTACTTTATATATATATATATATACCTAATATAATATCGCGTTCGTTTGTATTTTGGCGGAACAATAACGCACACACTCGCGGGCGTGTATATAATATAACTTCAGGTGAACAGTACATAATATTGTATATAGGTATATAAGGCGCGCACACACGCACCACTATAATATATATACCCGCGACTATTATACTGAAATGATATAATAATAATAATAATAATAATAGTAATAATCATAACACGTACACGTCTCGCTGGGTAAAGTCGGCGGCGGGGGCCACGTCGAATCACCGACCGCGTTTACCCGGCCAAACTCCACCCAGTTCCCCGCGGTCTATATAATATTATATATTGTATATGGACCGGTGTAAGTATACTGTAGGTATTATACATATATATATATAACGTTTACCTACTATATATGTATAGGTATATATCGTGCAGTGTATCACACGCACACATAAATTATTATGTATAATACATGCATATAGGTACGTGTATATATCGACATAATATATATATATAGTTATATAACTTATAAATATATGTCCCGCGACGAGGCGACATGTATACGCGTGCGATATTGTGCGTATATATTATTACGTCCAAAATATATAATATCATATTATGGATTATAGGTATATTATATATTATTGTTTGTGTGTGTGTGTGTGTATACATACGTCATCCCTATATATGATTTACATTTTTGTTGGTTATTGTTCGATCCCGGTGGGATATATATAGGTACTTATTATATGTATACATGTAAATTGTATTTGTATATTATATTATATATACATATACACATTATATTATATTGTCCCACCAAAAGATCTCCTGCATGCATACCCACGACCCCCACACAGCGCGGGCTATATCCACCAAACCATAATATGCTTAACACCCGGCCGCCACTATGTCTACTGTGTAATATAGTTATCAGTCGTTATTAGTATTTAGACATATAGTATAATATATACCCAGTCCTGTAAAGAATACTTTTAAAAAGTACTTGAGTAAATACTCAAATACATTTTTTTTTTAAAGTATTTAAGATACTACTCAATTACTTTAATTGTAAAGTATTTCAAATACTACTCAAATACTTTGAAAAAGTATTTGGAATACTTTTCAAATACTTTTGGTTTTTAAAGTGGGTTTCTAATTATCGTAATATAAACACATAGGAAGTAGGTAATCTAATAGTTATCTAATAGTTTTAAAGGGAATATTGTTATTCAATATTCAATAACTTTTTTTAGAAATCTGGTTTTCACAAACCTTTGGACTTCGGCAAACACAGAAATACAGAATATTAAATAAAACTATTATTCTATTATTGTAGTTGACAATAATATTTTTCCAACCAATTATTTCGAATAAAAATAAAATGTTCGAAATAAAAAACCAAAGTATTCAATACAAAAAAGTATTTAATACAAAAAAAAGTATTTAAAATACCATTCAAAATATATCATGCTGAAAGTATTTAAAAAGTTATTCAATACTTAAAAAAGTATTTGAATACTTTTACTCAAATACTTTTACTCAAATACTTTACAGGACTGTATATACCTACCGAAGGTCCCATATGTTCCGTATTTTATAGATTTGTCTCGTATTTGAATCAATAGCATCTCCGGGGTCCCGACAAACTGTTCTATAATAACAACACTTTAATATATAGCGCCTTATACATTGAATCGTTGAATTCTCCAGGGTGAGAATTAAGTTATGAATGGTTAAATACTAAATAATTACAACACCTAACACGTCGAGAATGGGTAATATATACTTAATCGATAGACGATAACACACAGCTATAATTAATTTAAAATGAAAATATCTAACCTGCAAAACATATAAAAAATTTAATTTGTTTTTATTGCACACATGTAATGTATTAAACAATGTTTTTAATTAATTTAAATATACCTACTTTATAAGTCTGAGGTATATAGAATGATACTTCGAAGTTAAAAATACATTTTTTTTTTTTTTATTTATACAATAGTATATTTACAATCTGTAATATTGTATATACAATAAATACATTTGACAAGTGAGTTATGAGCATTTTTAATTTACGCTATATTATATACGCATAAGTGCATAACTTGCTAAAAAAATGGAGGTATCGTAAAAAACCAACATCCGAACACAGATAATGTTCTTAATATCAAGTTTCATAATAGGTCGATTAATTCTAATTTTTAAACTAACGGAGCTAACATGATCTTCTAAACGCAAAATTGTTATGTTACGCACATGTAAGACGGAGAAAACAAATATCTGTGTGACGTCCTCTTAAGATTAAAATAACAACATGAAATCACGAGCAGAAGCAGTCCCACCATTGTGGGAAATACAATAAATGAAAACACACAGGGGCAAAGACAAGCAACACAACCTACACCACAACCAATAACAGAAATGCAATCTCAGCCAGCACAAAGAACGTACAAACCAGTATATGCAACAGATAATAGACGAATGGTAGAATAAATCACGTTAGACAATTTAGAAAAACTATGTATAGTAAAAAAACTACCGGACAAAAAATCCATACTAACAGCATTCAACCTGACAAAATACGAAGACTATGATACAGAGCAGAGAGAGACAACAAATAATGGGCGTCCGACGTCCGTATATAAAAGTAAAAATACACGGACGCATAATATATGAAATGTTAATAGACTCAGGGGTAGAAATCTGTGCCATATCAGAACAGTATCTAGAACAGAAACTCAAAAATGACAAGAACACACTAACCATACCATTGACAGTACGTCAGTACTATGCACACACAACGCAGTGCGTGCTAAGTCAACAAAGGTATCAACGCAAATGTTATTACTAGGGCTGGGAATGTAATACCATATAAAACCATTCAAAATGCCCTTAAAAAAAATACTTTGATGCCCTAAAAATTCTAAATAATGTATTAAAAACATGCAGGTAAATTGTTTTTATTTTTAATAAATTGTAAAATATGAGTGATAAAAAAAATGATTAAAATAATTTTTCTTTAAGCTAAACTTCAACTTGGATTTCTTTTAATCTGAAAAAACAATTATTTCCTTATATTTTTAAACTATTTTGACAGATAAAAAATATATAACTTTACATAAAATTTGCGTTAGCGTGTAAAATCTTAAAATGAAATTTCAAGTTTGAATTCTGGACTCAAAAACTCCAATAATGCCCTAAAAAATGAAAAAAATGATGTTAAAATCAAAAATTGTAAAAAATGCAAAATAAATTTTCTTATTCTCATTCAAAAGTACATATTACGTATTTTTGACCAGGCGATCATCGTACAGCAACTTTGGAAAAAAAATTAAAAGTGCGTTGAAATCCAAGCCCTAGTTATTACTAATACAAATCAACAAAGAAATAATATAGATACCGTTTATCGTCATAAAAAACTCACGTCATCACGGCAAAGGTAATGCAGACTGGAATCTATGCAACGACCAGACTGTCTATTCTACGAAAACAATATTTCATGAAAGATACGATTTGCTTTTATTTATTTTAAACGGCTCGCTGCATGCATGAAGATTATAATAAGAATATAAGATATAACTTAAAGTGTAATATGTTTTGTTATGACGTATTAACCCTGTTATAGATCCGAGTGTCCAACCACAACATTTTTGCACCGTCAAAATACTGGTACCCAGGGCAGTTGTAGCCAGTCCCCCCCCCCCCAAATGCAGCTCTACTTACGTATCTGATCACACCGGAGGCTGCATGTTACTTGCGTCCCAAAACAAGGTATATTTTCAGGTAGTAAATTTGACCGGTAACTTGCGTCCCGTTTGCGGGATGCAAGTCGGCTATATAATTATTATCGATATTATCTACTACAATCACAAAAATCCAAAGGTGGGCAAGTTAATGAAAATAATTAACTCAAGTTAAGTTAATTTAAGAGGACACAAGATCGATAAGTTAAAAGTTCACAGTTAACAAATTATAAATTTAACTCGATAAGTTAAAAGTCAATGTAGAAAAAAATATTAACTTAACTCAGTTTAAAAAAAGTTATTCTATTTTTATTTTTTTAATTAGTATGTAAATCACATAAAGAGTGAATGTGTCTTTCAGCTTTCTAGTTTCTAATTTACAAATTATAAAAAACAATTTTATTGAACTTTTATCATAATGTACACTGTTACCATTTTACTTTTACTTTACTATTATTTACTAATTTAAACTTTACTCATCTCAAATTAATAAATTAACAAATATATTTTTTTTATATCGTATAGAAATTGGATGTCATAATACGTGAAGATGAGTACATGACCTTAATAATATATATTATAAGTTACATAACATTAAAACATAACATTTGTCAATTTGTAATTTAAAATTATTAATTTTATTAAAAACATTTATAATTGCAACTCACATAATATATAATTTACAAGTTAATAAAATATATTAATATACACAAAATTATGTTATCAAGAAATTGTTTGTGTTTTTCTATTGGATTATTTTTATATTAACGTATAAACGAACAATTTAAAAATGTTTTTAACTTGATGGATTTTTTTAAAATCAACTGAGAAAAGCTCAGTTATTTCAACTGTAAATTAAACTAGTTAAGTTCATAAGTTGATTAGATAAATAAACTAACTAGTTAAGCTAAAAAGTTTAAAAAAAATTAACTTTTTAACTTAACTTTAACTTTTTAACTAGTTAATGCCCACCTTTGCTAAAATCAGTAGTATCGTGTGACTAAAATCGATAGTTCATAAACTGTACTGTATCTATTAATTTTTTTTTAGCTATAGAAAAATGTGTAGTTCTAAATTGGTCACGGTTAATGTTTTTTATATAATTGATAGTTATAAGTTTGGACATCATACAACTTTAAGCAATAACAATTTTTGATGGAAGTGTACGAATAAAAGCTGTATGAAACTAGATGTTCATGACAATTTAATAAGTGATCCTACTTCACATAGGTACTCCATATCAATAATTGACAATTTATTATTACTACATAATATTATTATTATTATCATGACAAAATGAAAAACACAAATTTTTATATTATAATAATTATTATTACCATAAATATTATGACAAAAGTTATTATTATAACATATGAGTTTTTTTTTATTTATACTTCTATATTATAAATTAAAATAAATATGAATTTAATTTTTTTTAATTTAAATTTTGATATCGATTATATCCATATTTTCGGGACGCAATTAGGTTATAAAAGAAGGTATACCGGGACGCAAATAGACTATGATCTTTTTTTAACCTTTTTTTGAAGGACGCAACTCATCTACTGATAATAATTTTCGACCCAAGTAGTATGCTCCCACCCTGGATAGTACTCTTCCACCGATTTTAGAAATATGCACAACCATAAAAGTATCGAAAAGGTTCACGGCGCAAATATAAAATTAAATATGTGAATAAACGGCTACGATATTATTATTGAATATAAAATATTATAATGATTTAGATTCACGTATACCAATTAAAAAATACTCGATATTATTATTACTCTTATAACGATTGTGCGTTACGAGGAATACACAACCAAGAAAAAAAAATTCAAATAAAAATAAACGAAAAATATGATTGTTTGATTATTTACAATATAAATGTTTTCACACCATATGACTTATTAAAAATAACGTTGAGGTCACTACAATTTACGGGCTGAGAATGAATAATATTAGGCCTTATACGGTGGTAATATCAAGCCGTATGCTCTGATGACTTGGTGCACGAGGTCGACTAATTATTGCTTTAATTGGACGGCAACCCAAATTGTAAATTTAATAATTAAATTAAAAAATTATTCACAGTGTTTTTTTTTTATGCAGTGTGCAGTCAGCATTATCTGACATTTATAATTTTTATAGTGTTATTTTACTTTAACTTGTAATTCACAGAACACTAAAACACCTAAATGATATTACTACTGTTGGCTACTGTATTGAATACACAACATACGCGATACGCTTTAATTATATTATGATTATATAAATATATTATGTTTTATTATTTAAATATTTAATTAATTTAAAGTATTTATGACTATAAATTTATCTGTTTTATCTGTTCTATCAATTATATAATAATATAATATATTGAAAATATTTATCTTTATAACAAATATTAAAACCATCACCCTCGCTCTATTCTGAAAAACACTAATTAATTTAACATATAATTTTAAACTGCATAGTTTGTCACAGGTCTGTTACAGTAGACATAACAAGTTTTGCACGCTACACTTTATTAATATAATATTATGTATAATATATGTATTTTATATTTTGACATTTTAATACACTTTACCGTATATATATAGATTATAAATTATATATTATAATATAATATAGCGTATTTTGTATAGTGTTTTTTCTCCGAAATGCCCCACGCTGTCGATGACAACCGATTTATAGTTGACGCGACGAACGCGTGTGTATTTTTATTATTATTGTTTATATACATATATATATTTATATATATTATAGTGTTCAGAAATATCGCAAAGGGTTGTGAACGTGACAAAAAGGGTCATTTTTCGGACACCCCCTTTACCGCGAGTCCTCGACGTCAGCCACACAATCTGAACGCTAGATACCATAACAATAATATATAGTGATCGGACCCGGCAAATGGTCAAAAAATTCTAGTTTTATTATAATTTTTTTGTCCGGCCTCTCGTCGCCGACAATAATATGTAAAAATATGCTGAACGTTTTGGCGGATAAACAAATATGCCAATGACAGGTCACCCGATTTTGTCGAATCGTATGGATTTATAACTGTTGACTCAACGGTATTTGGTTGTTTTTTTGTCCCATTTCCAAAAAAAAAATAATAAAAAAATAAATGTTATTTAACCGCATACGACCGAATATAATGGAGTTTTATAATATGTGTATATGATCACAATTTAATGTATAATATAATGGATGTGTATAATACCTGTCCACTGACACCGTATAGGTATTAGTTATGTTATACATACAATTTGTGTTGGTGGTAAAGTTAAATTTTGATTGGATGTAATTTACATCGGCATTTTTGGTTTATGTAATATTGTGTATTTGTATTCGAAAATTGACACTTTGACCAATTTGGAATCAGCTGGCATGTAAGTATAAGTTGTGCAAATATTATTTTGTTACGCCTATACAGACATTTTAAATGTGTTGAAATCTGATATGTTGTACAAGTAGTAGTCGGTTAGTGATGTCTCTAACCGACTACTACTCTACAAATCCCTACTGCAACCTATCTGGTCATACGGAATCGCTCTGGGGTACCGCCAAACCATCGAACACAAAAACCATACAAGCATTCCAAGCCATCTGCCTCCGTATGATGGTTAAAGCCTACATGTTGCTCTACATAATGACCTTAAAATCCCCACCATAAAACAGCTATCATGTTTTGCCTTTAATAATAATAGTAAAAAATAGATTATAATTATTAATTATAATCAATATTTTATTATCTATAATTATAATCATTATTAGATTATAATGATTATAATTTAAATTAGTATCTCCTTTGAAAGCACTTTATTGCTCGCTTGTTAGGCCTGTCTCAGAATATGGCTCTGTCTTCTGGGAACCTCAAACGACTTGTAATTCAGTCATGCTCGAAAGTGTTCAGTGGAAATTGTTGAACTACGTTGGCAACACTTTAAAAATTGAGTGTCCCAAGTCCCAACCACGACTTTACGCCCGTCCTAAAATCGCTTAAGCTAGACACTTTAGCAATCCGTAGGCAAGCAGCAAATCTCACCTTGTTGGCCAAATTATTGCAGGGGAAAATTGACTCACCGTACTTACTATCCCAATTCCGAAGTCTCTTTTAATGTTCCAGTCTGAACATCTCGCCATCCTGTTCCTTTTTCACTTTCCACCACTTCAACTAACTATATGGTCAAAATGAACCACTACGTCGCTGCATGTATTTAGCCAATCTAGACCCTTCTTTCTTACTAAATAATTTTTAATTTTTCTATATTATATTATCTATTCATTGTACTAAATTGTATTATTGTAAATTGGGCGAAATCCCGTGTTGTATTATAAAATAAAATAAAATAAAAATACTAAAAATATTTATGTGAACACTTGCAGTTTAAAATTTTCAAAAATTACACTTGTAACAATATTTTTTTTTTTTGTAATTCAAAAAATATTAATAGTAGAAACATAAAATATTCTCCTGTTATTACATAAAATATAATTATCTATAAAGAAATGTTTAAATTAATTCTAAGTTAAAGCTATTAATAAGCAATTACCATTTTAGATTTTTTAATTATACATTTTATTGTTTATAACAATTTTTTTGGTTTTACAATTTAATACAAGCTTTAAGTTGTTTTTATATAAATTTTAAAATTTTAAAAATAAGTAAGCACAATTTTCTTTATAACAATTTTAAATATTAACACAGTTCTTCAAAATCACGATTATTTGTAAACTATTCTGTAGTTAAATATTTATAACATTCTGTCATAACATGCTGTTACCAGTACTTTTCACAAAAACAATTTTTTATATATTAAAACTCATAAACCAAAATCTATAGGGACTTTAAATTTCAACAAAATAATTATATTAGCATTTTCTAAATATGATATCATTTTCAAAATATTGAATCTTTTTGAACTATAAATTGAAATTTTGAATGGTTGATTTTTTTTTTTTTTTAATTTATGTTGAAACAATCTTTTTTTTTAAATAAAAAATCTAAAAAATCTTTAAATGTAATACAAGATTTTTTTATTAGTTGTCTTTGCAGCAATTAAAAAATATTCAAAATATAAAGTCACCGTTTTTTTTATAACTGTTTCACGAAATTCAAATGTTGACAAAATTAGATGTTAAACATAAATGACGAATTTGAACGAACTATTTTAGTTATTTTTATATAGTTCAAAAAATATTAATTTAACGTAATCCATTGTAACGTTATTTTAAATTGTAATACATATAGTAACAATTTTCTTCCATCCGTTGAGGGTCGAAGAAACACTATAATGTTCAGCAATTAATTTCTATATAACGACGTCTGGTATATATGTTTTTTTTAACAAGTAATACATCTATTCTATTCAATAATATGCCTATACTATAGATATCATACGACATTATTGAATTTTTAATTTGTATGAGAAAATTGTGAATACAACTGATAATTAAAAATATTTAAACTTGAAAGTTCAAATCTTAACAAAATACGTAAAAATCACAAAAAATTGCAAATTATTTTAAGTTAGAAATTTCTAAAAATGTTTTTTTTCAAATCTAAGATTTTAAAAATGTAATACACGATTCCTTATATGTTTGTCTACTTTTATCAAAAAAAAAAAGAAAATTTCGATAAGAATGTCAAATTAAATTTTGTAGAGACAAAATTATATACGTAGAAATTTTATCGCCATGGCGTATATTATTATTTACTATATCTAATAACATTATAATATTTTTAACTATTTTTACCACATACCAATTCACTTCGTTCTACAGTTCCTACGTTGTTAATGTATACTTATACTTGACGGCTAGTAATATAAAATATTATATAGAATAATAATATAATTTAGGTTATATTTTAAGTGAATATTTCAGCGATTTTTAGCATATTTGTGCATATTTCGCATTTTTTAAACTTAAATGTACGTACAAATGATACAATTATCGGGAAACGTCATATTCGGATAAAATTTATATATATCTTAAGAAATATTATGTTAAACTATGAGTATGAAATTTGAACAGAAGTTTTTTTTGATGATTTAGACACCCACAAAGAAAAGATTTTTCAAAATTCGACTTTACGGGGGTTAAAAAGGGTAAACATGGAAAAAATTGATAAACTGATTTACTGATGCCCTGGCTGATTCATTTGCCTTATTACCAACTTCGCTGTGTCTGTAATCTAACGCAGGTAGATTGCTTACCTGATAATATACTGTTCGCATAACCATAGCGAGACTCACGGGCAACTCCACGCGAGATGGCTAAAAATTAAAATATAATATGATTTTACTTTGATATGCACGGGAGCACAGCGGTCACAGCGAATTACACCTAAAGGCGCGTCCAGACGGAGCAGCTTTTGCCGCGCGGCATGAGCGTGAATACATAAATACATTTTCTGCGGCTTTTTTTGATGCCGCGCGGCATAATTATTTCCGATCGGCCTAGTAGTCGGTCTACATCAAAGGAAAGCCGGGCCGGTTGTGCCGCTCGCCTATGCCGCGTGTGTGTGGACGTATTTTCGGCAAAGCCGCGCAGCGTCATCAGTATTGTCTACTGGAAGATAATCGGGAAATAAATGCCGCACCGTGTGGACGCGTATTTGCCGCGCAGCAAAATCTGCTCCGTCTGGACGTGCCTTAAAAGGAGTTAATTAATCAAATTTTTTTTTGGGCAACACCGGGTTGCGTTGCTTGACTTCCCAAATCTGGAGTCCAGATTTAAATAGACAAGGGGTACATGTATAACGAATGTTGTCATCGGCATCGTACATTACTCCCTACGTTGAGCTCGGCTAATATGCTGAGTGTTAGTAATGGCAAATGTGTATATATTATGTAATAAATATATTATATTATGCTGACGCGATGTTTAGGTCGCGTCGTGTTAATAACCGACTGGGACTCCTGGCGTAAATACTAAATAGTAGAAATGGTTGATAGTTGGTAGTCAACAGTCAAGAGTCATAGTGGAACTCGAGGGCTGACAACAACCTGAAGAGGACCTGCGGACGACCAGCTCGACCCACATTTCGACATCGGCCTCCACAACACACCCTGGTCCCTGGCCCGATCGGTAACCCTGAGTTATAATTCATAAGTATACTTTCGATGTTTTAACTTGTAGTAGGTAATAATAATACATTAATATTCAATAATAGGTACATATATACGAGTATATTGGTATATATACGTTGAGTACTTTGCTTCACATAAGGTAACCCTGATCCCTAGTAATAATATCACACACCGAGGTCGAGTCTCCGAGACCTCGTTAATATAAACAAAACGACGAGAGCGACGAGAGCGATAGGTGAATAGGAGACGTTACAAAACCGAATACAGAATATTTTTTTAATTCTACTGTTTATAATATGTCTATAAGTTAAAGGCCTTTGAATAAAAAGTTTGGTGTCCCTTGTTTAAGATGTTTGGAATAAGGTGTATGAAGCTATGTAAAAGCCAATGTATAAGAACTGTATAATGTCTGTAATATTGAATAACTGTCAATGAACTTTATTGTTATCAAATAAATAGTGTAAAATTACGACTAAATTAAATTCAAATACATGGAATCAATAACCATAATATTATATAAATAATATACTTGCATCAATACATATTATATAGAAACTAAATTACAAAAAAAATATTTCTAAGAATTACAAAAAGGTAAGTATGAATATATTTTTATAATAGATCAACCTGGTTTGTTAGAGCATTATTATTTTAAACAGTGAAATATGTACTACGTGTGTTATTTATACTTGAATTACACAGTGCATATATCGTTCCTAATTTATTTATAACTGCATTATTAATATGAATAATATAATACAAACGTGTTTTATAATCCTCTATAATATCGATAAATTACTTTCTAGTTAACTGTAGATTTATAAATCATTTGATGTAAATTAAACATTTTCTATTAACTATGACTGATGGACAGGCCCCGCAGATCGTAATAATATATAATAATTATAATGTCTTATACTACTGTATCAGCATAAATGCTGAATATGCGACAATATGTCAATATCTATACAAAATTCTTAATCAAACCTGCTGTATTTTCACCTGTTGGTCTAATGATGATTTCAGCGACCTGCAAAAATTAAAACTTATGAATACAAACTCTAATAAATGTATCAATTTATTGTAACACATAATTTTTTAACACAAAATGTATCTGTGTTACAAACATATGAACACGAACTTATGGACCAAAAATAGAAACTTAACTAGATCGGTTCCATTTGAGAGGTGCGCTAAATAAATGTCTGGATGTGTAAATTGCCATTTGGACTAGGAGGGTACATCGTATGAATTTTGGAAATGGGCGCATACATAATTACGAAACGCCCGCAAAAACAACAACGGTCCAGGCGGGGGGGGGGGGGGGGTCTATAACCTTAGGGCGTATAATAATAATTCACCAGGATAGTGTATGTCACTAATAAGTAATATGTAATTCATGAAATATGAACAGTAAAAAAGAGAAAATTTTAAATTATAGCGGACGATTGCCTTCATGAAATAATTACAACAATTTGATTATAGATGGTAAAATCTTTGTAAATGTATAGGTACTTTTTAAAGATCTTAAATAGTTAAATATAATATAAACAAGATATCTAACAATAAATAATAAGATACATAACTACATAACTATAAATTATAGATAAGTAAAGCTAAGTAGGTTAGCTATATAGGTAAGTAAAGTGGGCTGATTATAATTAATGCCACGATTTAAGATAGACTATCTTAAATCGTTATTAATGTATAAACGAAGATGACCTAACATAACAAACGGGTAACTGGTAATATCAGTTATAACTTATAAGTTATAACTTTTTCGAAAAACAATGATGAACACAAAATATAGGTAACATCACTAGCATATGCGTGCTTAAAAATGTTAAATAAAAAATATTTTTAACTTACGTTAACACGTTGCGGTGCACTCAACGCATACAAAATAGCTTCAGCAATATCAATAGATTTCAACATTTTAAATCCTTCCATTTTGCTGAACTCCAGAGTCATTTCGGTATCTACTGCACCCGGACTGATGCTCTGAAATTAAAACGATTTATTTTTTACTAAAACTATGTATTTCGCAATTTATAAAATTTAGTGTGGTAGGTATATTAGTTTTTAATTTTTTATGTGTAATTTTTAACTTTATAATTTATAGTTTTATTTAAATAAAATGTAGAAACAAAAGTTATGTGCATTACACCAGCATTCAGCATAATAATTATTTAATATGCTATTATCTGCTATTATAGGTATGTGATATATTATGATTTTAGTTTATTTTTAAGATAAATATAGCATAGAAATTACATTCCATTTTATAAACTAAGCACTTGAAAACATAACATATTCTAAAAACTTAAATAAAACGTACTGTTTTATTTTAAAAAGAAAACCTATGGTAGATAAAACATGCAAGGAAATACACACTCTTTGAGCGTATTTAACTTCATAATTTTTCACATTATTACTTTTTAGTTATGTCAAAAATAAAAACATCTAAAATCTAAAATAACAATGAACTTTAAACATCGATCATCCACAAATAATAATAAACTTTGTATTATATTATATAAACGATTAATCAATAAAGTAGATTTTTTTTTTTCAAGAAATTGATTATCACGGCCCTGGGGTTTAATAAGTAATGAAAGGCAGTAAACACAATATGGATTATGGGGTATACCTAAATCGAATTATAGGTACATAACCTAAAAACTAATAAATTACCGTGACTCTGACGGGTAAATTTTTCATGCCCATCAATTCTCTTAAACTCTCTGTGATTATAGTAACAGTATGTTTGGTAGCACAGTAAACTGAAAAATCCTTCACAAATTGAAATTGGTAATGACCTCCAACACTACAACATAGTTAATTATATCAGGTTGATAATTAATCATTTATTGTTAGGATTTTAAAAATAAACCACAATTTATATCATGATATCATATTTGGAGTTATTTGATTAAAATTAAATCAATATAATTATCTATATCCAATAAAACTATAAAAATTAATACCACCTGAGTACTACATGGCTGAATCATATTATCATAATATAATATGCATATTTATTTTTCTTTAAAATGTATTATAATTTATAAAGTACATTAACATTCATACGATTTCATTAAGCTAAGATATAATATACAGTTACCTGTTAATATTTATTATGTGACCCTCTTTGATTTGTATTTCCTCCATGATTTTTATAGCTTCTCTGCTGCAAATGTTTAGACCCATGACATTAGTGTCAAACATTTGTTTCCAATCATTTGTGTTTCCTGGAAGTATAAAAGTTAACAAAAAAATTTACTGACATGAAAGTGTATACTGTATATTATGATTAATGATTATATTGATACTGCATAACTAAAATATCACATCTAAAAAAAATACAAATAACCCAAAACAAAACATTTCGTTTAATAACAAAAGCTTCATCTTTGTTTTCAATGAAACTCTATACTTGGGCCTAAAAATGAACACAATGCTTGAGACCGCCGCATAAAATCCTATTTTCGATATTACAACTATCTCTTTGACCATCAGTGGCGCAAATAGGTCAGGGGGCTTGGGGGCTTAGCCCCTTCAAAATATAATAGTATACCATTCTTAAAAGTATGTACCTATAAATTATAATTTAAAAAAAATAGTGTTAGGGCTTTAGACAACATAATATAAAAAAGCGTAATCAAATTTAACTATCTATTTAACTTTTGATCATATTATTAGACTATATGTAAATTAATTATTATTTATTAATGTAACTATACAGAAATAGTTAAGTCACAGAAAAATTAACTAAATGTTTTGTAGTTGTATTAATCGTGTTGTGATTTCAATATTTTCACCCAGAGATCGTCAGTGATGGGAAAGAACGAGTTCATAAGAACGCGTTCAAATTTTGTGAACTTGATATGAACGAATTCAATTTTCAAGAAATGAACTTAGACGTGAACTAAGTTCTTATTAAATATGATTTTGAACGTTTTGGTTTCGTTCATTGACAATTTAATTTTCATAGAACAGGCGATAGTATAACGTTTTGAAATGTTTTGTAGCCGATCAGGTTCTTTCTCAAGAATCAAAAGATATAATTTATTTTTAATTTTGTTTATTTTTAGTTTGGATATTTATTTTTGCCCTGAAATCACAACGCCGCGCTGTTGATTGCCGATAAGAATAGTTGGTATACCATTTATGGTATATTATTATAATTCTGATGTAACTTGACATAATACAATTAAGTGTTATAAATAACATTCCCAAGACTAACATGTTCATACTATTAATTATTGTATGCTGTATACAGCGTGTTCCACAGACTACAGAGTCGTTGGAAAAATATAAAACTATCTGTATTACGCAATCAAAATTAATTTTAATTATAATTTTGTTTTCGTTTATTACTCAACATTATTTTAACCTGCACTACTCTAAAATTATTATTTTCAATTACTAATAAAAATCGCCGGTTTCGACGCATAGTCGGCGGTCGCACGTATTTCCGCGCATTTTTATTTTTATTTTTTTCTTTAGTAACTTTTATAATTTTAGATCATTTTAAAAACTGCATGGGGGTCAAGTAATGTGATAAACGTGCGTCTCCCATGTAGTGGTGCATTACCAAAAAAAAAAAAAAAAAAAAAGATCATTTTAAAAACAATAAACTATGAACTAGAATTTGAACTAGTTCATATTTAATGTCTTGAACTTGAACTAATTCATTTTTAGAAAGAACTTTCCCATCACTGGAGATCGTAAGTACATCATAATCCATAAGTACATAACAAATTATACATAACATTAACAGTTTGATTAATTATATTAAAATACAGTGATACACACGTTCTTAAAGGACCATCCAACTCAAAAAATTTTCTCAGGCTTAAAGTACAAACTTGGACGAAAAAAATGATACCACTAAAATTCGTTTGTGACTGACTGTCCGTCCGCGGTTCGCTAGTTAAGCGATTGCGCGTGCATTACGCGTGACGTCACGGATTCGTTCGTCGCGGCGGCGGCCATATTATACAATACACAGCAATGTTTATCCGTTTTTGGTTTAACGTAAAGTAACTGCTAATAAACTTATATTTTTTCGAATAACCTAACCAAATGTATTTAAGAGTACCTCATAATCTTTCTATTCGTATAATTATATTGAATTAAAGTTTAATATTAATGAAATAATAGCAATTATATTATAATACACCACTGTCATATTATAGTGTCAATTGTCACTAATTACTCATATGAGTACTGCTATGATTTTATTTATAATTATATAAGATTTTATCGATGTTTATTTTTCATAACAATATAGTCTTATCGCCGTATTAAAGTTAAAAATATCTTTATGGTTATGATAATAATTAATAATAATGTTATATTTTATTTCGTATTAGTGTTTAGCTAGTTACTAAGCGAACGAATAGTCACAAACGAATTTTAGTTGTATCATTATCTTAGTTAGACTCTATTCTATTTATTAGAGTAAAAAAATAATTATTGATTTTTTGAGTTGGATGGTCCTTAAACATTATTTTTATACCTATATTTTATTGGATATTATTTCACATTCGCTATACGTAATACATACAGCCATACAGGTAATTAATATGTTACTATCACATTACTAGATAGGTACCTACTTTAAATCAATAAATGAATTCAATTTACCTAATAAATCACTTTTCTTCAAAACGCCTGCATTGTTAACTAGTACATCAACCGATTTCAATGTACTCTTCACCCAATTGAAAGCTTCCATAATGTTTTCTTCCGAACACAAATCAACTTTAACGTAATAAAATTTACCTAGTTTTCCTTTTAAATCTTTTTCTAACTCCTGAAAAAAAATATTGTATTAGAAAATTTAATTTTAAAATTCGAGGATGTCGTCACTCTGCTGTATATCAAGAGCGAGTGTAACTTTTCATTGAGTAATGAGAATTGTAATTCTCTGATGAATCATTCAATCATTGTCTACGGCGTATCAATAAATATATAATTTATAAATTTATATATTACCTACTACCTATTAGAAACTTATTTTTCTATAGGTAATATTATATGGTATGGTAGAACTCATTTTTAACAAAATAAAATTATATAAATTATATAATAATTATTATAATATTATTCTATACATTATTTACTAGCTGTCATTAACTAAGTGCTGCCAAATGGTACGATCTTGATGGGGAAATACGATAATTTAGAGACAAGTACGATCCCCCACCAAACCCTTAAAAAATACGATCTTATTAAGTTTTTAATAATTATTATTAGAGTATTTGAAATCACGTATTTTACAATTTTATTAAATATGGAAAAATCAAATATTTAATAAAATTTATAATTTTTGGGCATAAATAATAAAAACCACTGCTTCTATCTGATAGAATAGATAATGTGCATCTCACTATCTCAGTGATAAAAACCAATGATTCTACGTTATGCTATCAGTTATGCTTATCATAAAATCAACCATTAATTAAATAAATAAATAACATATTTTTACGCATACTTAAAAATTTTTAAAAAAGATACACATGTCATAATTATTGCTAATGCACAGTGCATAGTGTATACACTTGGAGTCCGGAGATTCTACACTCCTTACATTCTTGCGCTACCCGCTAGTCACTACTATACCTTATCTTATTATAAATTTTTTTTTTTTTTGGTACGATCAAAAATACGATCTTTTAGGAATTTTCCCCCATTTTTTGGTTTACCCAGTTTGGCAGCACTCAATCGACCAACTGTAGAACGGTTTAATTGGTATATAATATCCGTACACGGAATCGGGAAGAAGTTCGTGGTATAAATAGCTTAAAATAAATTATAATAATTAACATGAAAATTGCATTCAGAATAGTAAATAATAAAATATGTCATACTAAAAGTTTCAAGTCTTTACGGACTACTATTAATAATAACTTTTTTTGAAAACATTTTTTTAAAAATAACTAAAACCGTTTATTTTTGGTTTTTCTTTTTACCAAATTTTGTTTTTAAACAAAAACTAAAAATAATAAAATATAAAACATAATATAATTATTGTAAAACAAGAACATTCATTGGTCAACTCAGAATCTAAAATAGTCTTGTGTTACCTATAGGTGCGACTGCAGTCTCTTCAAAAATCAAAATTGATAAATAAGTTCAACGTCACAATGTTTTGCAATTGTTTCCAAAACCATGGCTTGCGAAATCTCATTGATGGGTCACAAACATATTAAGAGATTGAAAGATTAAATTATGTTAAGATTAAATCATACTCATATCTAACAATAATAAAATTGAATTTTCT
>NC_042494.1:33136538-33138057 GCF_005508785.2 Acyrthosiphon pisum | reverse complement strand
AAGTACATTAACATTCATACGATTTCATTAAGCTATTTCATTAAACAATAAAGTTGATAACGTGTTAATTGTTATTAACATCAAAGTTTCAAAACATTTTAATTTTAAGCAACGATTAACACAAAATGTTATAACGTTTTGATTCTGAATAACGAAAACGAAATATTTTTTCAAATTCAAGCTCTGATTATTTTAATATTTATAAAAATTGTTTTATAAGTACCTGTGCCAGTTCTCTGACTATTTTTCGTCTTCATTTTTTCTCGTCGAAATGATGCATTAAGGCTGGTTATTTTTTTCCTACATTCATCTGGTGTAATTTTCATTTCTTTGGCCAAATCATCCCACGCATCGGATTTCGCAAATTTGTTGTAATACTTTGGGTCCTTTGGGGACCATAGTACCGGTTTATTTTTGTAGCATTCAATGAGATCTAACACTTTTTCGTTAGTCCAATTCATTTCAAATTAATTGATTTAAATAAAACACTTATTGGTAAAATTTAATTGAGTCAAATAAAAGTACTGATATGAGGATCAGCGATCAGGGCGATTCGCTGCGAGCAACTAGTTTACCGTACACACTAGCAGCGAATTGTAATGTAACATTCCTTTGATGTTCGTCAAAATACCGACACTCGGATGGATCGACGGCGTCGCGAGCCGAGCGCGCACGAATGATACAGTAACACCGTACACACTTGAGCATTACAGTTACATTACAGCGTTACATTACACCTAAATGCTCCAGTGTGTACCCGCCTTAACATTCAGGCGAGCACGAACTCTGTTACATTACGGCGTTACATTACACCTAAATGCTCCGGTGTGTACCCGGCTTAATTGGTACTTTATTGCTTATTAGTTATTATAGTTAATAGTTATTATATTCTAAAATGGCTAACGGAATTAATTGATTACGTGTTATAAAACAATAATATATCTATAAGAAATATAGCATAATATTATTATTATTTACAACCACCAACTTGACCACCACCCCAAAAACTTGGTCGGGCGGTAGCCCGACCTATAATACCCCGTGTTCGTCGCCACTGCGATTGCGCGTGCATTGCGCGTGACGTCACGGATTCGTTCGTCGCGGCGGCGGCCATATACAATACACAGCAATGTTTATCCGTTTTTGGTAACGTAACTGCTAATAAACTTATATTTTTTCGAATAACCTAACCAAATGTATTTAAGAGTACCTCATAATCTTTCTATTCGTATAATTATATTGAATTAAAGTTTAATATTAATGAAATAATAGCAATTATATTATAATACACCACTGTCATATTATAGTGTCAATTGTCACTAATTACTCATAATATGAGTACTGCTATGATTTTATTTATAATTATATAAGATTTTATCGATGTTTATTTTTCATAACAATATAGTCTTATCGCCGTATTTAAAGTTAAAAATATCTTTATGGTTATGATAATAATTAATAATAATGTTTTATTTTATTTCGTATTAGTGTTTAGCTAGTTACTAACAACTAGTAAGTA
>NC_042494.1:33132933-33136143 GCF_005508785.2 Acyrthosiphon pisum | reverse complement strand
TTTTGTAAATCGATGTTAATTGTTAATGGATGATCAAAAGTTAGATATATATATAATAGTTAGATAATAATAAGAAAGCCTCGCCCATCTCTAATATTAGCTACGAGTTAAAACTATATAGACAGTTTAGGCGTCAGAAATCCGTACATGATGTCACGATCGTCAAAACAATATTACACACGTTTACTGCAGCAGCGGTATGGTAAATTCATAATATAATTTATTTAAGTGTTATTTTTGTCTACACTATTAAACCAAAATGTGATATAATTATACGAATGGAAAGATTATGAGGTACTCTTGAATACATTTGATTAGTTCATTCGAAAAAAAAAAGTTCATAAGCAGTTATTTTATGTTAAACCAAAAATGGATATATTGCCGTGTATTATATTTGGCCGCCGCCTCGGCGGACGAATCCGTGACGTCACGCGCAATGTCATAAGTCACAGTGACTAGCGAACGAATAGTCACAAACGAATTTTAGTTGTATCATTATCTTAGTAAGACTCTATTCTATTTATTAGAGTAAAAAAATAATTATTGATTTTTTGAGTTGGATGGTCCTTTAACATTATTTTTATACCTATATTTTATTGGATATTATTTCACATTCGCTATACGTAATACATACAGGTAATTAATATGTTACTATCACATTACTAGATAGGTACCTATTTTAAATCAATAAATGAATTCAATTTACCTAATAAATCACTTTTCTTCAAAACGCCTGCATTGTTAACTAGTACATCAACCGATTTCAATGTACTCTTCACCCAATTGAAAGCTTCCATAATGTTTTCTTCCGAACACATATCAACTTTAACGTAATAAAATTTACCTAGTTTTCCTTTTAAATCTTTTTCTAACTCCTGAAAAAAATATTGTATTAGAAAATTTAATTTTAAAATTCGAGGATGTCGTCACTCTGCTGTATATCAAGAGCGAGTGTAACTTTTCATTGAGTAATGAGAATTGTAATTCTCTGATAAATCATTGTCTACGGCGTATCAATAAATATATAATTTATAAATTTATGTATTACCTACTACCTATTAGAAACTTATTTTCTATAGGTAATATTATAAGGTATGGTAGAACTCATTTTTAACAAAATAAAATTATATAAATTATATAATAATTATTATAATATTATTCTATACATTATTTACTAAGTGTAGTATATCGACCAACTGTAGAACGGTTTAATTGGTATATAATATCCGTACACGGAATCGGGAAGAAGTTCGTGGTATTAATAGCTTAAAATAAATTATAATAATTAACATGAAAATTGCATTCAGAATAGTAAATAATAAAATATGTCATACTAAAAGTTTCAAGTCCTTACGGACTACTATTAATAATAACTTTTTTTGAAAACATTTTTTTTTAAATAACTAAACCGTTTATTTTTGGTTTTTCTTTTTGCCAAATTTTGTTTTTAAACAAAAACTAAAAATAATAAAATATAAAACATAATATAATTATTGTATAACAAGAACATTCATTGGTCAACTCAGAATCTAAAATAGTCTTGTGTTACCTATAGGTGCGACTGCAGTCTCTTCAAAAATCAAAATTGATAAATAAGTTCAACGTCACAATGTTTTGCAATTGTTTCCAAAACCATGGCTTGCGAAATCTCATTGATGGGTCACAAACATATTAAGAGATTGAAAGATTAAATTATGTTAAGATTAAATCATACTCATATCTAACAATAATAAAATTGAATTTTCTTCTGATGGCTTATCATCAAATGCCATATCAAATAGGTTGCAAAACACTGATCTACACTATTTAATAGGTAAAATAACTAAATATAGTTATTTGTTATGGTAATGTTAACTATATTTTATAGTTAACGCAGTTTTTAATATTTGAATTAAATAAAAAATATAGTTATAATAGCATATTATATCAGTTCGAATAACTATAATAACTTGACTATGATATTTTAGTAAATCTGACAAACCATATAGCTATGCCTATAGCAATTATAACGTACAGTCAATCTTACTATTTTTATATATAGTACAAACAACTGTTTTTTTTTCCATGTACCTAATATGAAACTATATTGATTTCTAAATACAAATGTTTAGTTAAATGTATTGAATTTGCTCTAAAAACTTAACACATGGATTTAATTTACAACTACTAAACAACTGAACTATAGCGTACCTGAAGTTTATCTTCTCTCCTAGCAAAACCAACAACAATCATTCCCCTTTCAACCAGTTGTCGACAAGTCTCCTCTCCGATCCCAGAAGAAGCGCCTGTCACTACAGCAACTTTTCCATTCCACTTTTCCATTTTCGTTTTAAAATTTGTTTTTTAATATTATAAAAACTATGACAAGTGCTTATCGACGTCCAAACATTAACTGAAAGTAGTCTGAAACATCATTCTGGACGGCCGTATTTACTATTTTTATATACGTGTTGGATAGGTATAGGTAGCCAGGTGGGGTATACCTACCAATGTAAAAACATAGGTATAGTAACGACTAGGGAATAACCGGTTATAATTAACAGTTGTATTAAAAATTGCCTGACACACGAAATCCTTCCTCCACAAACCGATAATATATATATATTGTATATAATATTCAATATTATAATATCCACCTCACTACCTGAGTATTGTGGTGCTTAATTTTTAAGTCACGTGATGTAAGATATTTATTATTATAAATATATTTAATGACTGAGAAAATGACCAACAAAAAACCTATTATTAGTATCAAGGTAGATAGATTGACCTTGATCACGGACTAAGATATATTATGAGGAAATTCTGGAGCGGCAAACGTTGCAAACGTTTGATAACGGAGAAATTCGGAACGTCCGGTTGCTAAACGAAGCTGTAAACGTTTGCAAACATTGCAAACGCCATGATCCAGCGTTTGGTCTGTTTCGTTCTAGTAACCAGTACCGTGGTTGTTTTTGTTTATACTATTGCTGTTATCGTTATCACAATTCACGACTTATCACGATTAATTTTTTTTTATGTCTTACACCACGACCACGGTTAAACAAAATACCGCACTAAACCAACCGCTCGTGAATTTCTACGTTTTCAACGTTTCAAACGTTGGCGTTCGTTCTGCAAAACGTTTGCCGCTTTAGAATTTCCTCAATACAAGACTGGACACGGTATGAATATTGTGGTTACGAAACGTTATACAATATGCGGAGTTCG
>NC_042494.1:33108310-33124057 GCF_005508785.2 Acyrthosiphon pisum | reverse complement strand
TTCGTGGTCAACCCCCCACGCCCTCCAACCATGTCGTATCCAGACATGTATATCCTAGTCCGAGAGCCTGATAATGTTGACCGTTTATGTATACTGTTACCTATAGGTATATAACTGTTGATCATGAACATTTGAAAAACTGCTCTAATGTTGCTTATGAATTAATAAGTGCAGATAACATTTATAAATTATAATTTATAAAAGTACCTACGTAACTAGTATAGGCGTGCGCACGGGGTATACAGCGTATGCGCTTGCATACCCTGCGGACAGACACTTGTTTTAGGGGGCACATAAATAGTCTGAGACAACACTGGGCTCTCAGTTCCTAATTTCGACTGGTGATAAATAATATGGCGATATGGACTTGTTTTTAAATTTACTGCGAGCGGTTCTCAATAATTTGAGGTTTTTTAATAACACCGCGTGACCTTTGTTGTTGGAAAGAAATAGCTATAATAGTTTGGGATACCCATATCTTTATAAGTCTATGATGCATTGATGCCTCATAGACCATTGATATACACGGACAGCATAGCGGTATAGAACCAACCTGAGTAGATAACCGTGGTTAACAGTGATCAATTTATACAAAATGCCTTTACCATGCGTTCTTCAAGTTACTAATTGTCAGTTATCCTAGTCTGCGTAAAGGAAAATAAATCCAGCATAATATTATATATTTATATACTATGGTCATTGTTAGGGTCAATGACTCAAACATTTACACTGAAAAAAAAATAAGAAAAACTAATTATTTTCTAATAATAAGTAATAACCGTAGGTGTTAATATGTTTATAATGTAATGCCATGTACCAGGAGGTGAATCTAGATTTTTTTTTTTTGGGGGGGGGGGGCTAAATTGTCTTTATACTTATGATTAAATTGCCTAAATTAAAAATAATACATATATGAAAGTCTAAAGTAACAAAAGGTATGCTTGGCACCAGGAATAAATAAAAGAAAAAATTGGACCCAAAATATTATATAGGTACATTATACAATTCACATATTATACATAAATACATAATACAATACTATTTTTAGGGATTTGGTGTGATGGGGGGGAGATTTCGCCTATTTCGCTCCCCCCTTATCCAGGCCTCCCATATTTACATTAATCTTAAGAGAATTTATATCTTGGGGCACATTTGACAACATACTATCAGCTTCATACCCTGCGAACAAAGTCTGTGCACGCCTTACTGAGTAACTACGTCATTGACCAGAATAGAATTGTTACTTATTAAAAATAAAAATAAATGAAATCAGGTGGGATGTAAAGGGACAAATGTAAACTGGGCCTGCGATTACCTTTTTTGTTGTAAACTCGGCCCGGAAATTTTAGGTAGTAAAAATGTAAAATAAGTAGATTGTAAAATCAGTCCAATAATTTCGACCAACAAAATATAATAAACACAACATAATTTAATCTGCAAATACATTTTACTTATATTTTTTAATATTGAAACATGTTACTTAAATTTGTACACAATTTTACATTTACATAACGAATTTTATACTATGAATAATAATATGAAAATAAAAATGATTTTTAGAGGATAATGAGAAACGCCTCCTCAATACCTCCTCAAGGTATCCTTTGGATAATTCTAAATTCACTTAAATCATTTTTACCTGTAAAAACCCCTGGCCAAGTTTACACCTAAATAATTTTAACCTGAAAAAAACACGGGCTGAGTTTACAATCGCCCATGTAAAGATATTATTTGACATTAAAAATTCTCGCTTCGATCAACACGTACTAGATAAAATATAATATTTGCATTATATATTTGGAAACTTTTTAATAATTAATTTACAAAAAATATCCTAACCTCTATAACATAACCTACTAAATTATAGTCTCAAACATTTCAATGATTTTTAAAACTAAAAAGGGAGAGGCACAGTTATAACGACAAGCCGAAATTATTTTATTTGAAGTTCGCCCTTAAAATTTGTCCAATTTTTACCTGTATTTGTTAGTAAATATAGTTTGATTCTCAAAATGTAGTATCATCATTGTAGATATTTATCGGGCTGACAGTGGACACGGCCATTATAACTGTGAGCACTAACTCCAATGAACGGGTTCAAAACTAAACTTCTGATGTATGGAAATCATTAGGTATATTAGTGAATTCCTATTTTTTAATTATTTTTTCATACATTTTTAGTTTAAAAAAAAATTTTAGGGGCACATAATACATAAAATATGAAATTGTTAGTGTTAAAAATACTATAAGATAATTTATTGGGATAATTAAGTGTCTATAGTTATAAGATACAATCCGTAAATACTAAAATTGTACAATACACATAGGTATGTGTAAAATGTGTCAGAAATAGGTTTTATTTGATACCTAAGTAACAGAATAGAATACAAAAAGCCAGCGGTGACACTTTATAAGATTTGATGGTTAATAATCAGGTGTAATTAGTTGTTTGAAGTTCCTAAACGACAATTCAGAATAGTTTATTGTATATAATAATACTTAGGTACATTTTTTTATATATATTTTAAAAAAAATGAACATTCTTAATTAAAACATATAATATAATGGCATAATATAGGTATAATAATATTCATTCAAAATATTATAATGCATATTTATTGAATATCTATAATAATATATATTTATATTCAAGCAATGAAATAAAGAAATAGGAAGGTATTTTTTTTTATAGGTACTTGAATATTGTACCTATACACTATACAGCGTATACTTTCAGGCACGGATGTGTATTAATTTTTAATCAAAGATTTATGTACAATGCTTCTCATATTTATTATTATTTAATCTGATATACTAAAATTAGTAATTACACAAAATAAATTATGTTGAACAAAAATTTGCCATATTGTACATTAGTAAGATGAAGAAGAATATAAGGGTGTTACACCCTTTTAAATTAACTCGGTTCAACCACATGTTTAATTTGTGGTTATGCCCTATTATGTGTGCCTAGTTAAGTATTCCGTTCCGGAAAATTCATTTTAAATATTAATCTACTACGTTTTTAACCACACCAAAAACGATGGCATAAGGCCGCGTGTACATTGGCGAGCATCGAGCGGCACGTCACAAAAAAAAATTAAACCCATATAATTTAAATCGGAGTGTGTACATTGATTACTTGCGGTAACGACGCGTCGCGGCAAAAATCGAACATGTTCGAATTTTGACGCGCGTTGCTCTTGAAAATAATCTATACTATCTGACTATCAGTTGTTATTTTACTTGCCAACACACAACATTACTCATGTCGAACAAGAAGACAAGTCAAAGTACGCGAGAAATTTTAATTTCCGAGGTGCAGACAAACCCAAGTCTTTGGGATGACACACATCCGGAATATGTAAATAGGGAAAAGAATAAAAAAAAAATAGGAGGAAGTTGGAAAAATCGCTGGATTGACTGGTATTAATATACTAATTATTTTAATTGCATTAATAATAATATTTATAGTTAATTATATGAAAAAGTAGTATATAATAAAGATGTACTATGTAGCAGTTGGTACTTGGTGGATGCTCACACATGTAAACAACCACAACTATACTCAGTGCAAGTATTCATTAACCTATGCACTATAATATACTGCATACTGCATAGTACGAACATGTGTGTGATGTATTGTACCTTGTATGACAAGAATTATTATATTTTTAGAATAGTACTAAAACCAAAACCTTAATATTAAAAGATATATTAAATAATATAATATATAAATATTATATACAAAATACAAGTCGTGTGGGAGTGGGATCTTTTTATTCTTAATTTCTTGTATATCTAAAAATAAATGTACCCATTGGACTGTTTTTTGTATAATATTTTAATTCCATACAATACTTAAAAATAATAATTTAAGTGTACTGGCATTATTACAATAAAAAATTTAAATAAGATAAATTATAATATTCAATTTTACATTATAACCTACTTAATGTCCATTAAAAAAATAATCTACGAATGCATTTTTTATGTCTTTGGCTATTTGAAGAGCATTTGCACCTCTTGCTCGTTGAACCATTATTTCATTTTCCCAAGTATTCTCTATGCCAAGCATAACGTTGCAGTTATCTAAATCACTATTGCCATCTTTTTCCCTGATAACATTATTTAATATACACATACATTTTATAATGATAATAGCTTTCTTTGAGCTGACTTCTAGGTCTTTTCCAAGTAGTCTAAATTTAGCCCGAAGTATACCAAAAGTGCACTCAATACATTTGCGTGCTCTCGATAAATTATCGTTAAAATGTTCTGTAGCTGCATTTAAACCTCGAGAAGGAAATGGACGCATTAAGTATGGCTTTAACGGATATGCTTCGTCGCCATTTAACACATGAGGAACTTTAATATTTGTCCCAGGCAAATTTTTTTCTTGGGGCATATTAAATTTATCGTTGTCTATCAAATAAAATAATTTGGAAGACGCAAAAGTTCCACCATCACTTTGTTTTCCTCTTGCGCCGACTTCAACAGTTAAAATTTTTTTAACAGCATCAGCAACTCCTTTACAAAACCAATGAAAAATATTTAAGATAGTTGAAGTGACTTGATCCAGAATGGGAAGGACATTTAATTTGGTAATGTTTTCCGTCTATTGATCCAACGCAGTTTGGAAATCCCCAACGTTTATAATAATCAATCGCCACTTTTTCCAGGTGTTCTTTTGTTGGTACTGGCATAAATTCATTAACAAGTTCTTCCCATATCGCTTGACACGTATCATGAACAATTTTAGCTATTGTGCAAGCACCCATTCGCATCGAAAAAGCCAAGTTTCGAAACGAAAGACCCGTTGATAAATATCTATATCAAAACATAAATATATACATAATAAATAATATCTAAATAATAAATAATTGTTTTAAAGTAACTTCTAACTTAAGAGGACGTCTAACCCGCATATAAATTGCCTATAAATAACTGAAAAATCAACGAAATATTTTGAAAAAAAAAAAAATAGTGTGTTGAAAATATCTTTTTAAACAAGTGGTGGAAGTTTCAAATTTCTACGTCTTAAAATTTTGAATAAAAATAAATATGAAAAATCGTTTGAGGCTAAATCGTTGTTTTACGTGATTTCGTAAAAGGTTAACTTTCAAACATTCATACAATTTTACAGATATTCAAAGAAAAACATATGGAAAATCTGGTACGAAATTTTCAAATCTTAGGTATAAATACTTAACATTTCATGAATTTTCAACAACAAAATAACTTAACATTTTTGTGATCTTAACATTAAAAAAAAGTTGTGACCTACGATTTTGGATTTTTTTTTCAAGGCAATGAAAACCACTTATGATCCATTTTGTATTAAATTTTCAAGAATTTTTGGACAGCCAAATATTCTTGAAAGAAATTTCAAAAAAAAAAAACTAAGAAAAATTAATATTTTAAAATTTTATTTTGAGTTTTACTGCTTATGTATATGTCTAAAAAAAAAATAATAACTGTCTGAATAACCAAATATTATTTATGTTATAATATTCTTTATATTCTTAATACGTTGTATTATCATATATTATCTCTTCTTATTCTTTGGTATATATTTTAGGAATAGATGCAAAAGATAAATGGAAAAATTTATAGGATAAGTTCAGGAAAAAATTACAAAAAATACCAATAAGTCGTTTGGGTAGAAGCAAATGGCCATTTTTTAATTCTATGATGTTTGTTAAAGACACTTTAATTCTTAGCAATATGTCCGGAAATTTAAGCATTGATGAACATTCCCAAAAATCATTTTCTGGAGGTTCAGATAATGAAAGTTTTATAGAAGTATTAGATACGCCTTTAACTGCAGAGGCTTTATCACCCTCCACGTCTAATACCACTTCTACTTCAAATTATTATACCAAACATTCTATTAACCCAAATATTAAAAAAATACGTATTGAAAGAGACAACACCCAAAAAATAATAGAACTTGAAGAACAAAAAATTGCTATTCTACAAAAAGCACAAGACAGTGAAAAAAAACCTGAAAATCCAGACAGTTAATTTCTATTAAGTCTTTTGCCTTATTTTACTGGATTACAACCACTAGAAAAACTGGAACTTAGAAGTGAAATACAAAATGCTGTACTGAACGTTTACAGAAGAAAAAGCTATTCGTCTAATAGTTATGAATGCATTCCAGAAGTATCACACGTACAAACCACATCATCTCATCAACCAGTCCAAAGACAAATTTATCGGCCCTATAATGATGAAGAAAATGTATCCATACAACCAAGTGAGTAAACCCAATGGAACATTCCTGGAAATCTAGTCTCTACGACCGTTCAATGTAACGTGCCGAACATGAACATAACCGTAGGTGTAGTCATACCGAGTGGAAATATTTCATTACATACTAATCAACATTTGTATAGTCTTGATAAAACACTAAATTAACATTTTAAATACAACTAGCAGCACATATTGTATCATATTCAGTACCCATTAATGAAACAAAAGACTGTTTTTTTTTTGTTATTAGCAATACATTAGTAGGTACACATGGTATAATATGTTAAAAGTTAATTTTCAAAATGTTGTATATTTATAAGTTAAGAAGTTATAAGTCATAACTATTGTCTATTTATGAAGGTTAATTTTAATAATAATACATTGATGGTAGTACATTGCATCCTTTTTTTATTATTTAAATAGTTACTTACCGTATAGTTACGTATAATATTTCAGCAGGTGATATTGGTTTTTTGAAGTTGGTGGTTTTCTTTTTAATACGATGACTGATTTTACATTAAATAATATCATACGTCTCAACTGACATTCGAAGTACTCAAAAAATCTCTCTGGTAATTTTCTTAAATCTTTATACAAATGATGAAACTCTCCATATATTTTTCTTCGGCGATTTATGGGATGAACAGCAACTCTTTTTTTTTTAAGTAACTAACTACGTAAATATGGATTATCCAAAATTAACGAGACGTTCTACTGCGATGAAAGACATGGTAATAACAATCACGTCGCACAGAATCCAGACCAAATACAACTATGTACTGAAGACAAATTTATAAAAATAATATAGAATACCTACCGCTGAAAATAACGCACCTCAATGTACACACGTTGCCGCTGGCCGCTCACCAAGCGTCACCGCCAGCGAGCCACCGCCATCGCGAGCCAGTGACCCCACTCGGTGCAACAAAAATGCAATTTTCTTAACCCTGTGACCCACTTGGGGAGGTGTTGCATGTAAATCGGGGGATATTTTCGTTTTTAATTGTCCAAGCGAGCGCAGCGAGCGAGTGACCCCGCTCGGTGACTCGGTGCTAAAAAATACAATTTCTTAACTCTGTGACCCACTTGGGGAGGTGTTGCATGGAAAATCGGGGGATAAATTATTATTGCACCATCGTTTTAAACAGATTGGAATACGTAAGAAAAAAAAATAACAAAAATGGTCCTCCGCGCGGCATTATAGTAGTGCTGCGCGCATACGTATAAACGTAAAATCGCAAACTTTGGAAGGCTGTAACTTCCAAAATAATCATTTCCGCAAATTAATTTTTACACCATCGTTTTAAACTCGTCGAAATACATAGGTTTCCGAAAAAAAAAATCGAATAATTCGAGGGGGCGCTAAACTAGACTTGTTCCAAGAGATGATAAACGAGATTTGGATGTACCATAAACCTTATACTAATTAGTACCTTATACATATTAGTATAAAGGTCTATGGGATGTACCCAAAAATGATAATACCGTATATTACAAAAATTTGGGTAATTGCAAAATGTATTATGAAACATTTAAAAAATCCAGTTATAGTGCGCAATATGGCCGCAAAAATGTATGTTGGATTTGGAAAACTAATTCAAATAACAACGACAATCGATATTCCAAATAACACTACTACGATAAACTTCAGAGGTTTTCCACGGTACACTACATACATTTGTACATTATAAGAATATTATAATATGGAAGAACAACTTGCAACTGACAATCTGTATCTTCACGTGGATTCAACGTTTTAAAACTTTTAATAATATATTTCATATTAAAAATTTTAAATTTGGTCTACTTTAAAATAATCTACAGTTTATGGGCAGAACAAATTTTTTCAGTCCATTTAGCGATGAAGGAGAACAATATCCAACAGAAATGACCTACAACTATTGGAAGCGCTGAGCCACAAGTATGGCTCGCGCATTAAAATATAAGATCTGTAAACTGGAATCTATAACAGGCACATGGGGACTAAGAATTCACATTCTTCAAATATACATAACATTTTCGGCTATTGGCAGTATGAGCAGAAAAAATTTGTTCTGCCTATAAAATGGAGATTATTTTAAAGTAGACCAAATTTGAAATTTTTAATATGACATACAAAAGTACATACAACTATTGTTATATATTATTATAACAAAAAAATTACCTGAAAATAAATTGAATGATAATAATAAAAAAAATAAGACAAGAATATTATGTAGGACGTTTTATTGTTTTGGCATGTGTGTGGACAATATACATATGTATTGTACAAATAAATAATCTTAAGCGCTTAGTTATTGCTTTTATACATCTAAAATAAATAAAGTGTCATAATATGCAAATACACAACTATATAATATTTAAAATAGTAATCATACGTCAGGCCATCAGAATAGGTAAACGTTAACATTTCTGAACATTGATAAATTAACATGTAGGTATATTGTATCATCATATTACTAAACAGTAAACGATAATAATTATCAACAGTTTATATCCAATTTCAAACACAACAATTTAACAAAACAAACAGTGGCGCCGAAACTTACATATCTATTATAATTTATAATATCATCATTAACTGATCTCAAATAAAAGCATGAACAAAGCATCAGGCATATAATATAATAACAATAATAGTAATTTCAATTAAATGCTGGTAGGAAAAGGAAGTTGTAACTTTGTAAGCATACATTTGTTAACCATTTCATAAGTCAACAGACAGATAATAATTTTAAAATGGACTATATTAAGTTTATACTATATAATATTATATATACTTTTTTTTTTTTACTTGGAAAATAGATTATTAAGATTTGACTTTTTTATTTGCATTTCCTTAAAATACATTACAATATTTTAAAATTATATTGTTTAAAGACATCACTGTATTCTTTAAATTGAGATCGATTTATGCAAATGTATAATATTTTAAGTCCACAAGAAAATTATTATTTCAGCACAATGTTAAAGAATTAACAAAATAAAACTTTTGGTCTGAAACATACTCAAATTTATAAATCTAAACAACTTAAGCTTTTAGCACAACAATACAAACCACTAACTATAACATAAGTATACATATTGCATGTCTTTTGATAACATTGTTGTGTCGTCTTCAAAAAATTAATACTTTGAAAACAATCAGATTGAGTTAATTCAGTACAATAATTACTCCCTTACAATATTTCCTGGTCGAGTAATAAAATCATAATATAATCATAGATTAACTGCCCTATAAATAAGCTATATTATGCTGATAAGTAATAACAATATAACAGTTAAATTAAAAATGAACACAACAAAATCTGAATGCATTTATAACGGAAAAAAAACACAATTGCTAATAATATAATTGATTACAACAAATAAATTTAACTCAAGCTATTATTAGGAAAATAAAATTATTAGCACATTGTGCTAATTACACAAATTAAGAAAAAATCTATTAATACACCTTATTAATCTATGAAACTCATTTAGTATCACTCACATTATTAATGTTTTTTTTTTATTTTACTATTATTTATTTTATCACAACTTATGTGCTATTAGAGATCTTAAGCTATACTGGCTAATTTTAGATCTACGGCAGTCAACAGTGAAAAATAAGTTATAGGTTTAATAACATTTTTTAAACACAACATTTTATCTTTTCTGAGTAAATATAATTTATAAAATTTACTGTGAAGGTAAAGATAATTTTTTTAAGTCAATATGAATCATTTGTCAATCGGAAATTTTAACAGATGATAAATAAACTTAAGTCTCATGAAAAAAATGCTCAAAAATTATATTATATGAATAGAACAGGAGCGTACAAAAATATAACACTTAAATAAGATTCATGATTATTCAGAATCGTTTTATATAATACCCCAAAATTTCTCAACTGTTTAAATGTATAGTAAATTGGTTTATATTAAACTCAATGATATAATTAGTATAAAATGTATAAACAGTTCCAATATTTAAGGGCTGTTCACAACCTACTCCGTATATGCCATTATTATTGATTTTGTATAACACAATAGTTATTAATTAATATTTATGAAATTGCTATGTTATCTTCATTATTTTCAATCATGATGTTTTTAAATATGATTATAATATATGCTTTAAGATATCAAAAACATATTTTCTATATAATTATTCTTTATTTGCGAACAAACATATTAAATTAAGCTTGAAAAAAAAAAACAATAACGTTTTTTTTTTTTAATTACATTTCTAAAAAAAATAAATTTTGAACAGCTTTGGTTCATAATAATAATTATCTAGATATTTTAGTGTAAGGAACTCAGGCTTTGGCCATTTTTATTTTATTTTAGGGACTATTTATGTGTGCATTTTTACAATTTAAGTTAAGTGTTTTGTAGATAAGAATATCCATAACTAAATACATATAATTATATAAACAACAGCCAGAGTAAAAAATAAAATACTTTCAAACAATCAATAAACTATAGTCCGGGCAATGACAACTGGCCGGTGACCCCCGTGACCTGCCCGCCCGTCTGCCATCCCGCCTGTCTTACCCGACTAACCCGCCCGCCAGGAAATGGCTGCTAGTCGCGATGGTCACCGGCCAGTTTTCGTTGCCCGGACTATAATAACATTAGTCAGAGCAAACTTAATAATTTTAAGATGCAGAGATATGTTGTCTGATTAGTGTCCACTAACACAAAGACTGTAATCTAGTGGGAGAACAAGTAGCAGGTGCTTATGCGAACAAAACATTTATAATACAATTGAGTTATAAATATTCATAATTGAATTATATTATTATATTATATTATTGGATTAAAGATAATAATTAATTTTTCACAAGAACCAACTGCAATCAAAGTAAACTGAAATATAAAATAAAATAATAATTTAAACCAATAAATTAAATAAAGTTTTTTAAAAATTCAGACTTCAGACGAGTAACAAAAAGTATAAAACACCATACTAAAGTTCAATATAACATAAGATAATAAAGATATACTAAGCAGTTAAAATATTAATTGTTGATAAATATACATTTGAACTTATAAACAACTAAAATCAATCGTGCAAGTTAACTCAATTAAGTATATTAAAACACAATTACTTGTATGGCAAGATATATTATAATTGTTTTTGTTGTATTTTAAGTCAATGGAGGCAAGAAACGTAAAAAAAAATTATGTATTTCAAAAAAGGTAAGTCTTTAATTTTAAAACATCTGATATGTGTTTCAAATATTATTTTTTTTAAATTTATTGCAATTATTTAATCTATATTAAACAACTTAAACTAACCTAACTTTATTTTAATATTTTATGTTTATATGTATATTCTATCTAAAAATCATCTTTGGTAACGATTATCACTTTTAGTACAATTTAACTCTAATATAGATATTATTTATATTATTATGTATTATAAAACCTTAAAGGTTGTATTCATAAAATAATCTGATTTTAAAATTGATTTTTTTCTATTTTTAAGTAAAAAAAAACTCACATGAAATGTTAAAACTAATCAGTCGAAACTTATAAGGTTATCGGGTAATTTAGTGTCAGGTTGGTGTACTGACTGTGCTGCATGGTACAATCGTCTGTACCATTGTAACGCTGTATTGTCACTCTCAGCTCGAAACTTATATGTATTTCCTAAAACAATCATAAATACAATCAAATATATTACTTCAGAATAAAAACAAATCAAGTTGAAATATTTACTTTGATCGGGATGCTTGATTAAAAATGTATCTGGATTATCACCAAGACTAATAGTACATCCTTTTAACGGACACAGTTTGCAAGGCTCTCGTTTAAAGTCATTTCTGTTACAACTGTACAATAGACAATATTATACATACATATACACGTATTGATATTTTGTAATCATACACTTACCCTTTAAACGACTTGGGTGAGTAATAAATTAATACCGATGCCCATAGTTGTATCCAATAACGTTGCCAAGTTGTCACAGCTGGTTTTCGTCCATTTTTCAAAACCACTTTACGCCTTAAACAACTTTCTAAACTTATTTTATGGGCTCCTTTCAATGTTCTATTTAAACATACATTTCAATATATTTCAGTCATACATTTTATTTATTTCATTATAATTTATGGTACTCACTGAGAGGGCGATAGGTTTAAATTAGACAGATCTAATGTATTCTCTTCTATGAGCGAATCATCTAGTAAATTTCTCGAGTTTACAGTTGACAATATTCCTTCATCAGATTTATGGATCAAACTAAAAAAATGTATATTTAGAAATTTAGAAAAATAAATTCATGAATTAGGAAATACTAAGAAATAAATGCATCAACATAAATAAAAGTAAAAATATTTTACTAGTTGTTAAAAGTTAAATATTTATTAAGTAGCATTTATTATACCTACTCACTTTATACAATAAAAGTTTTTTTTTTTACTGTTGGTCTTAATTCTTAAACACTAAACATATTAGGTATTAAGTTTATAATTACACTTTAAACATTTAAGCAATTAGAAATACTATGTCACGTGAATAATATAAAATTATAAAAGTAATTACTATAATTTATATACTATACTATATCATAATTAAGTACATCACACTATCAAAATGAATTGTAAATCCAAAATAGCAGGAAATTAATTTTTCTTAGAATGTTATAAATAATAATAAATTAGGAATTTAAGGTAGGTGACTACTTTATTTGCCTTATTCATTTTTTAGAAATGCTTTGTACTTGTCTAAAAATGTGTGTTAAAATAATTTTTAGCAAACATTCAATTATTATTTTACACATACATTTCAGTATACTAGCTGAATTATTTGTATCTGTATTATATCTGTATGTAACACCTTAAGAGGACGCCACATCCGCATAAACGTGTAAGTGTACAACACAGTCAATTGTACTTTGACAATAATCCGTTTTACTATGTTATTTTTGAAGTTAGAATTGATTGGCCCATGATAAAATTTAATGGTAAGATTATTATCAAGGGCATCTCATAGGCTTTTTATTATACTTTAATTTTAAAGTGAGTAATGAGTATTTTAGAATTGTAAATTGTTTGTACATCTTAAAATACTCATAGCTTGTTTTAAAATTTAAATGTAATGAAAAGCCTATGAGAAGCCCTAGATAATAATCATTAAATTGTATAAGAGATCTTCAAATTATATTTTATGTTTATACCAAAATATGATGGTAATTATATACTATATCGGGTGGAAAATTGGTGTTTAGCCATAAAAAAATATATAATATTATGTATTTATTTTATTAATGCCACGATAGTCATTAATTCATATTGCATAGGTTAATGAAATTTGAATTAATAATATAGAAATTAAAAAGTAGTAATACTACAATATTTTTCTTGTCAGTTTGCATTATGACATCAATAAAATATAAAATCTGGCAGTATATGAACAACAGTTCATAATCTAAAGAAATTATAATTATAGTAAACTGAAAATAAATTCAAAAATATAAATTAATGTCCACTATTATACCGAATACTAAGTATGAAAACTAATTGAATTAATACAATTTGTTATACAATTAGGAATAAAAATATTTTGTTAATGAGTTTTGGAAAAATGTAAAAACATTTTATAAAATATGTTTACAGACCCATTGTCTGCAATAAAAACAGAATAATGCTAATTTTCTTCCTAAACAATAAAACAATACTTCACGGCATGCATATTTTAAGTCACCACAATAGGAATTGTAACATTATTTTATGTTTGATACCATAAATTTAGTTTATTGACATAATATAATATGTATTATGAATTAATGTACCAGTGTCAATAACACACATTCTTACATATAACTATTACTTTGTAGCAATCAATAGTACAAAAATTCTCCATTATTTAAGAGAGTTTTGAACTAAATTAAAGTTGGTAAACTATTTCCACTTATAAACACGATCAGAAACTACGTAATAAAATACAAAATAATCGAAAAAATATAATTTAAACCATACAATTATAATTTGTTAAAAAAAAATGTTATTAATTAAAAATATTGTTTTATTAAGAATACTTAAGTACTCATGTACATTTTTAGTTGTATAAAAAAAGAAACTACCATACCAAAAATAAAATAAGTTGAAAAAAAGCACATTGATTATGTTTTTCAGCCAAAAGCAAAAATAGTTAACAGCAAGATCTATAACACTTGTGATAAAAAAAAAAAAAAAAAAATGTGCAAAGAATCAACACTCTAAGACCTAACTGCTTACCTATTATTATTACACACTGCAGATTGATTCACAGGTTTTTTAAGAAAACTACGTGGTAGACTTGCACTGCGATATCTGATTAAAAAATAAATGTATGTTTAAAATGACTACAATAGTCATTGACAACATATTGACAATAGGGACAATTGTTATTTTTTTTTTATTTAAACTTATAATTGAATGTTAATGATAGTATTTAATCGCATATTTAAAGGTCAACAATAAAAATAAGTTGGATTTAAGTATTATATTATAGTATCTGGATCTGCTTACTTTGAACAATTTGTTTTTTGTTGTTGTTGCTTACATAAAGAAAATTTTCTTATTCGCATTAAATCAGTTGATTTTGCTGGTGATAAACTCAATGAATCTAACAACACTTGATTGACGGATTCTTTAGAACCTCTAGAGTTTTCTGTTTGGCAGGATAAAGGTTCTAACTTTAATGATAATCTAAACACAATATACATGAAATAGAAAAGTTTAAAATAATTAGGGCATAATTTACTACATTGTAATACATACTTATATTGATCGTCTTGAACAAACTTATGCAGTTCTTCAATATATCTAATAGAGTTCAAATAATCATTTATCCTAGAAAACCGTATCAGATGATCATAACGGCTCTGCTGCATATGTGATATTACTCTTAGAATATTATTCATTTTCAGGCGCCTTGCTTCTGATTCTAATAAGCCGCTACTTTTATGAGGATGTGCCATATCAACATATACCAAATCAGTCAAAAATACACCTGGATGTACATATATATTTTTAGAAAAATGAATGCAAATAAATAAACTTATTATATTATTTATTTATTATTTACCTAAATAAGGTATGCATGGTAAACGTAAGGTTTCTAGGTGATCCCGAAGATTCCTCCAGTTATTACATTCCGAGAAAACATTGGCTAGTTTATCGAATGATTGCCGATCTTTCTTCGACACATTGTTCCATGATTTAGACAGTCTAATCAACAATATAACAAATTTTGAAATTTGAGTTCAATCACTTAATTAATTAAAAACTCACCTATAAACTGAAGCACTTTGAAGGGAGGAAATAACAGCAAATAATGAATGGAAATTATTAAGGTCATACATATTTTTTGGAGATCTTTATAAACTGAGTGATCAGATCAGCACGCAGTTTTGGAGTGGTGCCTTTCAATATTTCTTGAACAACCCAAAATGATACCTTAAAATTTATCATGTTTAAAATTTGATCCAAAACATTATATTTAATTTTTA
>NC_042494.1:33103582-33108175 GCF_005508785.2 Acyrthosiphon pisum | reverse complement strand
TTGTTCCAAGAACACGAAGACAATTCTTCATGGGGATATTTGACTAAATATATTTAAATCTAATAATGTGAGTTGGGCAGCCCAATCTTCCGGAAGTATACCAGGAGACAAAACACCCTTAGTCTTATCAACATCTTTTTCATCGACTGGTGAAACACTATAAGGATGTTTTAATGTCATATTACAAGGTAGACTGTGAGTTTTACATTGTCTTGCCAAGCCACTGCAAAAAAAAAAAAATAATATGTTAATACATAGTTGTACAAAAAAATTAATGCTTAACGTTCAAGTACTAATAAATTAACAATAGGTGTATTATATTATTACATTACATTATAGGATATAGGTAATGCTATGAAGTCTACTAGTTGCACAAAACCAAAATGTTACCAAATATTATGATAACAAGTTACAGGTTTACAATAATATATATAATGTTATGTTGTAGGTTTTATTTATTTATCATGTATTTGGTCCCGGTACATGCAAACACAAAAACGATGCCGGATACAGTGACTGTGTATAATCTGTTTTCATTAGACGTTCATCCATTTAATTGTAATACCATTTATTGCTAACTTTTATTTTCATCATAATGTAAATCTAGTTAACCAGTCACAGCTGATATGCAAGTTTTCTAGTTCACTGGATACTTTTAATGTTTTTATATTTACTTACGTTGATTCAACATAAATTCTAAAATGAGTTGTGCAAAAATTTCAATAAAATAATTGTATTTCAAATATTATAATAGTTTATACTAAAGAGTAAGGTAAATGGTAATGCTTTTTAACGAGTTAAGTAAAAAAGTATAATAATAGTTACCTATGTACACGAATAAACTGTATTCAATAAGAGTAAGTAATAGTATAATAAATAATAATTACAATAGGTAATATTATTTTCTTACAGGGGCGTATTTACAGGGGCTGATATGAGGACAAATCTGCCCCCATGGCTCTTTAAATACAAGTGTATTATTATATTATAATTATTACATCATGATCTGTAAGTTAAAATTCTTGTTATCCGCCCCCTACAAAAAATACTAAATAAGCCACTGTTTTCTTAACCTGTGTTTGATCATTTATACCCAAAATAATTATAATAAATAACAAATAGTAAATAGTTGCTGTTAAAAATGTAAATAATATAAGTTTTTAATAATTTTATATTTACAAAATAATAAGTCTACTCACCATGTTAATGTTTCTGAAAGACGTCTTCTATGCCTTTGTTCACACGACGGAGTTGATAGATTTGATGGGTGTTTTTTCAAAGAGTTGTATGTGGTTAATTTTCTATACTCTGTGTTGGAAACTAAATGTTCTAATTTATCATCATCATCGTATGCCTTTGACTTTACTTTCTGTAAACAACACAACATTTTTAAAAGTAAGTTTTTATGAAAATGAATAAAAAATTAGGTGCAGTTTGAAAAAATAATATAATAAATAATCCACAATTTTTATGATTGATTATAACTTATAAGACTATTCAATATGAGAGAAATTAGAATACTAAACAACACAATTAATGTACAACGATTGAATGCATTATCTTTACTAGTTAATGTTTATCATATCTAGAAACGATAAATAAACTGGAGATATACATATACTAATATAAACATAATATTATGTTACATATTGGCCATAAAACTAAAACTATTTATTTTTAATTATTATAATAAACCGTTATAACTTAGGTACCCAATTATAATAATACTAATTAAATTCAGAGCAAGGTCAACAATATTAGATGGATTCTTTTGCAATTTGATTATTCGTGAAACAGAGAACATGTTTATCTATTTTTTACAAAAATAATTTTAAATGGGAAAAAAAACCTATTATGATTAACATTAAATCCGTAACATGATGACATTGACATACCTAATACAATATGTATTAGAATGATTATTATGAAGTTTGTCGGTAATAAATAATAATTAACAAAAGATAAATCCATAATTATTTTACGACACTGATATTTTTTAATGGCCGCATTCTTATGTATTTTAACATTCTGGAAACAAAGATAATATAAATAATCCGTGAAATGTTCGTGGTAAAATGTGGAAATCGAACTAGAAATAAACCATGCAGGTTAGCAGGGTCGTATACACGAGGGGTAGGAGATTCAACCACCCCACCCCTTACAACATAGAAAGTATATAAATGTATTTATTATAAAATATCAATTATGATAATAACCCCATCCCCCATATTGATAAATAATATTAAGTACTTAAGAATTCGTTACTAAGAATTAAGGCATATCTTGGGGTGGACGAAATTATACCATTGCCCGCAGGCCGCAATCACACTATACTGACTAATAGTTTTAAAACATTCCAGCACCCATCACCCACTCTTAACTTATAAAAATGACTATAATTTTTATAACACCGTATACCTATTATAAAACTGATGGATATTCATTCTATGCGGCACGCAACGAACAAGTTTGTAAATCAAGCCTTTTTAAAATTTAAATGGCCACGTCATTTACTGCACCCATCCAATGTCAAGGTTACATACATTCATAAATGTATTTATTAACACTTCATTACTGCTGCTATCGTCAGATTATATAGTATGTAAAATATAATCGTTATCTTTAATTTGACCAAAAAACTCATTCGACAACAAAATATTTCGACTATATTAATAAAATATTCGACCAAGTGACTCGCACCGGATTATAACATCCATATTTCCTTAAGTATTAATATAATATTATCGTGGACGATTACCCAATATCTTTAGTAATGACGAATGTAGGTCCCCTGCAGCGGTGGCAGTGGCATTAAATTTTATTGTCTAAGGGCTTTACTGCGGTGGTGTCCTGCAGCAATTCACCGCCACCTTAACTCCGAAGTATGGGCTTGCTCATTTGTCATAATGTATTTCACTGTATTATAGGAATACATATTTATCCCAAGATTAAATATATAAAAAATGTTTACTTTCAATTTATTGATGCATTATATTTTTTTTATAATTAATTAATAATACACAAATTAATTTTATTTATAAAAAGAATTTCAAAGAATAGTCAAACACTTGAACACCATACAGCAGTCAGTTATGTCGCCTTGATCAACCAAGGGCAATAATATTATATAGGACTATGCTATAAAGTATAAACTATATAATGGACGGCGCATCGAGAGACAAATCACCAGACGGGATTGTTGAGAAGGAAATGAGAGGTTTTAAGCAGTTACTGTGTGAAAAACATATAGCCAAAAGCATGTTTTATATCTCTCATATGCTCATATGTTATGTTTTCTCTCTCAAGTTATGTCGTCTGAATTAAACAAGGGCAGGGTGGCATGTGGAAGCGCGTCTATTAGTTTATAGCATATACCTATAGTTATAGGCCTTGGTTTAGGTTTAAGACTAGCAGCCATCAGGTCTTGGGAGTCAGAATAGCCGGTATTTCACAGCGATAACAAGCGTTGTATTACGCACCTAGCTATCGCATGCTCTGACGCTGTTAGTAAAAGTTACGATCACTAATTAAGATGTACAGGACAGGGGACAAAACATTACCAGGTAATGACAAGTTTCTTCAACTTTGACTCGTAGCGATGGGCAATCGACGGTGGTAGTTTTCGCGCTATTCATGAATTAGGATGGATATACATACATCGACCGTGATTGACCAATAGAAAACTGTAATAACCTAACCCCCCCTCCCACACACACACACACACACATAGCTATAATAAATTTAGTTTGAATATTTTGAAATATTTTTCGGAATTTTCAAACTTTGATTAATCAGAATTTAAATCAGAAATCTTAAAATATGGACTGACCAATCTCAAATAGACATTATAAAGAATTCAATCAGTTTAGTGAAAAATGATCGCATTGTTAGGTCGATCGGTAGGATGGAACAAAATACATACAAATTAGCATAAATTGCCTACAATTCACGCGCAAAACGCCAGCAAGTGACTTGTACATGAGCGCGCGGGCCGCGGGAACGCTTCGCTATTTTTTCTACACACAGTCACACAAACTATAAAGATCGCTTACTACGCATACATTTAAAACATCCGCATACGTGCAGTTTTAAAATTGCCTAATTCGAACTCCTTAGAAACTGTCCGCCACCGATCCCCTTAATATTGATTCCTAGGTGTCGTACCCACAGATATATAAAAATACTAGATAGCTGACTGCTATAGTCCATACGTATAAAATATTGTCTCCAACAAAATGGCCGCCAATCGCTATCTAAGAGGTGAGTGTTTACAAATTAAACTGATACAGTATGCGATAAGACACTACTTTGTATATATCATGATTAAATATATACATACAACAACATGTAACATTGTTACTTATCAATACAATACAACATAAATATTCACCTCTTAGATAACGATGGTAGTCAGTTTATTGGAGACAATAATAATACCGAAGTCGGCTATCTAGTATATTTATATATCTGTGGTCGTACCATATCCTGTGTATTATCTTAATACGTGGACAATTGGTGAATAGACTTTCCGGTACCTAAACTTTTTAGATTCTGAGTGAAACGATGAATGTATTGATTTTACAATGGTGTGTG
>NC_042494.1:33084707-33103532 GCF_005508785.2 Acyrthosiphon pisum | reverse complement strand
ATAGCTATAATAAATTTAGTTTGAATATTTTGAAATATTTTTTGGAATTTTCAAACTTTGATTAATCAGAATTTAAATCAAAAATCTTAAAATATGGACTGACCAATCTCAAATAGACATTATAAAGAATTCAATCAGTTTAGTGAAAAATGATCGCATTGTTAGGTCGATCGGTAGGATGGAACAAAATACATACAAATTAGCATAAATTGCCTACAGTTCACGCGCGAAACGCCAGCAAGTGACTTGTACATGAGCGCGCGGGCCGCGGGAACGCTTCGCTATTTTTTCTATACACAGTCACACAAACTATAATGATCACTTACTACGCATACATTTAAAACATCCGCATACGTGCAGTTTTAAAATTGCCTAATTCGAACTCCTTAGAAACTGCCCGCCACCGATCCCCTTAATATTGATTCCTAGGTGTCGTACCATATCCTGTATATTATCTTAATACGTGGACAATTGGTGAATAGACTTTCCGGTACCTAAACTTTTTAGATTCTGAGTGAAACGATGAATGTATTGATTTTACAATGGTGTGTTTTTTTTTTTTTTTTGTCTGCCATCGCCTTTTAGAACAGTAAAAATGCTTGGATTTTCTTCAAAAGTATCTTTTCTGATGATAGGAAAGTGAATATAGTTAGTACTTTGGGGGGTTAAAAGTAAAAATTTCGCAGTGGTTTAAGCGCCGTAAAAACAAAAGAAAAATTAAGGAAAAACGGGAATTTTTACACAAAATCTGTTTTCTAGAAAATTGATTTTGGATTTTGGTGCAACTCTTAAACAAATGACAGTAGGAACATGAAATTTTGACTTATAGCATTTTCTAAACGCCATAACATTTTCCAAATATTTTGAGCTGTTAACGGACATTTTCTGTTTCCACTTTTTTTAGTTTTTTTTTTTATAAATATCAATAAAATTTTATTTGTTAGTTAAAAAAGCTTGAAAATTTAATAGAAGGCTCCTAGTATATTGTTAAATTGTCTCAATGGCAGATGGAAAAAAATTAAAAATCTATAGTCACAATTTTTTTTTTATAAGCATCTAAAGTTCAAATATTAACAAAATACGTAAAAATGACGAAAATTTGCAAATTACTTTGAGTTAGAAATTCAAAAAAATTTTTCTTTTTAAATCTAAGATTTGAAAATGAATTACAAGATTCCACATAATATTGTCTACCTTTATCAAAAAAAAATGTCTACAAGAAAGTCAAATTAAATTTTTATGAGCGTTTGAAATTCGCTCGATTTCTCATGTGACGATTTTCTTATTTTATTGTAATTAAAAAACGAATGATTGTAGATACTTGAAAATTTCACCGAATGTTTATATTAGCATTTTCTATACACGATAAAATTTTGAAAATAATTTGACTCTTTTTGGACTGTTTACGGACATTGTCAGTTTTCAATTTTTTTAGTATTTTTTTCTATAAATATCAATTAAGTTTTATCTGTTGGGCCAAAAAGTGTAAAAATGTATACAAGGCTCCTGATATTATATTGTTACAATAGCAGTTGAAAAATATTAAAAATACATAGGCACAATTTTTTTAAGCATTTTTTTTTAAGCATTTTTTTTAACATTTTTTTAAGCATTTAAAGGTCGAATTTTGACAAAATGTATCAAATTTAAAATTTAATAATTATTTTGTAGTTAAAAATTTATAAAATGTTCAACTTTTATATCTAATGATTGAAAATGTATAACAAGATTACACGTAAATAGTTAATTCTATTACCAAAAAATCTAAACAATACATAAGCACAGTTTATTTTTATAGTCATTTTAAGTTCAAATTTGGACGAAATTGCATATTAAATAACCTAGAATAACTATTTTAGTTATTTTGTTATGATTGTATAATATTATTGGTGGGTACTTGAAACTTCTAAACTTTAAAGTATACTATTATATATCTATGATACTATCACGGTTTGTTGTTGATGTATAACGCGTTATAAGTACCTAATGGATATTGTGATATGATTATAATTTGGAATTTATTATAGGTACCTACTATAGGTCAATTTTTTTTTTAATACCATAGATAAGTATATAATAGTCTTATACCTAGACTGACATACCGTCTCCGCTCAGAATCGTTTTTCTTAAACAATGATATTATATGATTGAATTCAAATTTAATACCATCCAATATACAGTGACCCACTTGTAACCTACTGTACAGCAGAGCGACATCCACTTACCCACCCTTTTTTTTGTTAAATATGTTAGGAAATTAAATTTTCAAATCTTTGATATACATACATAGAACAACTTTTTATTTACGCTAAACTTTTTTATAATTTCGAATAACAGCAATTTATGAGTAACTCAGTATTAATAAATATAAAAAAAAAAATATTTTTATAATTTAGTTAAATAAAACGTAGCACTATTATATTATTAATAAGGATCTAGATCCGTTAAACTGTTTATGAATAAATAAATAAATACCTGTGTAGTAATATAATAGACTATCTTAATGAGTATTTTTCATGACAGTGAAAGATATAATTTATATTTTAACAAGTATTTTTGAATGTGCACACTTTTTCGGTGTCATTCAAATTTAAGGATTAATTAAAATTTCCGATCCACCACAATATATTATAGTCGTTTAAAAGTTTAAAGTTACTTACGAATACTAACGCATACCTCCGCATAATATTATAGGTACTTACCTATTACTTATTAAAGTTAGGTACCTATTGTTTTTACCTATTATTATGTTATATTTATGTACTATTATAATAATCGTTTAATACCATTGACTTTGGAATAGTTTTAAATTGGTACATAGTACATGGGATATTTTTTAACTAGAAATCATTTTTGTGCAATCCATCATAAGCTAGATTAACAGGATTTGAAGAAAATATATAGGGGGGGGGGGGGAGGAGTGAATAGCAATATCCGTAAAATGACGGAGAAAAAAATATAAATGTATATTATTTGGGTCGAGGGTATTTTTCTCTTATGAATGGTTTTTATAAATCGAGTGAAACTATAAACTATGAATACAGCTGACACGACAAAAAATACGCATTACTTCACGCTTAAAGAACATCATAATATTTAAACAATTCGGTTTTTTAGAAAATAATTCTAATACCCAGACCAGGCATAAAATAAAGACTTTTTATAAAAGAATTCATTATTTTATATCACACCGATTACCGAAAACTGAATCTCCTTTAACACTTACCGATAACAAATTATTATAATTATTATTATTATTAATCATTTATCATTAATTGTCAATCTAAAATGTTAAAATTAATTTATGGCGATGACCTGTTATCAAATTCATATATACCTATTACGATAATTGTATAATATATAATTTTACACCAATGTTGATTAAAATTTTGATATTCATAAAGTTATTCTTCAATAATGAATCGTAAATTACCCAAAATTCAATGAACTTCAATACGCTATTAGTTACGTACTGCACGATATTTTGCTCATGTTGCCAGTGACTGTCATTCGTTGATTCGTGCATAAGAATACATAAATATTGTGAATTATATGAAACACTAGTACAGTAGAACTTCGATTAACCGTCACTCTCTGTTGTCCGTCATCGGTCACCGCCGAAAAAAAAAATAATTATCTTCAAAATAATCAAAAAAACAAACTAAAATGACAGAATTTTTTTTATAATATGTGTGGTATGTATGTTTATAATTTGTTACAATGTAAGTATTTTTTTTTTTTTTTAAGTACACACGTAAAATATAATAAATATATAATAAATGTGTGTATGTATATGTATTTACACGTTTTTTTTGCAAAATTTCCGTTAACCGTCTATTCGATTAACCGTCAAAGCCCCGGTCCCGACAGTGATGGTTAATCGAAGTTCTACTGTATTTAGGTACTAGCTATACTTACTACTTACTTTATACCTACTTACAACGCATTTATTAACATCTCAGTTAAAAAATGTATTTATTAATTTAAAAATATATCTTTAAAACATCTTGGGGACGTTTCTCCAATTTGTTATCCAAAATTATGAGTATAAAATCCTTAAAATAAAGGAAATATAGAACCTATTTATTAAACAATTCCTTTTTATTGGATAAATGGTAATAGCTAATAAACTGTTGCGTATAATATGCGCATAAATATGCATTAGAAATTACAAAAATGAACTCAATTATCGCAAAAATATAATAATATAAATTTGCACAACGCAACAGAAAATTTGACACGTTTTATTGTATAAGGTGCCGAACCCGTCAAAAATAAACAAAACATCATTATTTTTGATTTCACTAGGGTTTAATATTGCAAAAGCCCTCAAATTTACAAATTAGATACCCAAAAGTAGATGTGCGGTATGTGCCGTGTAATTTAGTGGTAATCTAGTAATAACAATATTCAAATATTGCCTTTGTCAGTTTGTCGAAAGTGTATATATGGCTGCTGGTCGCACATTATAGCCATAAAATAAAAGGAAAAATGAAATTTTTTCCATATTATTACGATTTGAACAAAAATATCGAAATATGCTAACATTTTTTGAAATGGAAACACTTTTATATTGAACTAGATTTTAGGTTTACTAATTTCTTTGAAATATGCGATTGCATAAAGTTTCAAGTATATTTTATTTATAATAGCATATCTAGTAACTAAATAGGTAACTGATAACTATTAATATATTATGACATTAGGTACACACACATTACTTTTAGAGTCATACTATAGTGATTAATAACAAATGAAAATATTCTTAATATTTAGTTTTTGTTTAATTTTGTAAAATCCTTATAAAATTGAATGTTTCATGTTTACATAAAAAAAGTATGATATAAACGTCTACCAGTATATTCATTCACGAGACAGTTGCTGAAAAGAATCTAAATATAAAATTGTACAATGTGATAGTTATATTATCCTTCTTAATTTAACTGTTTTCATTTTTTGTTTAAAAAAAATATACCAAAAATATCATAATTTATATTTTTATACATCCAAGTACCTATTACGATAACATAAATTGTACAATCACGTTAGATACAATTTTAAAAATATTAAAAACCACGAAACTTATAATATCAAGTAGATAGCGGTACATTAATATTTAATTTAATATAGTTGTGAAAGCGTTACCTCAGACACGTTGAGCGAAGGGAAATTGTCAATAGAAACATCTCTGGGCATATCTGCATACCTCATCTTTGCCATAGATAACTGATATTCATTCTACAGTCTGTAAATGAAAACAAATCATTTCAATATAAAACTATAAATAAAATAACTTAAATAGAAAATAACTTTAAAATAAACGTATTTTAATTATTTACCGTTTACAAATATTACCATGTAATACTCAAAATTGCATATACATTATAATAAAAAGTAGGTTTTATTTTCCAGTAAACTGAAAGAAAATTAAAACGATGTTTCAAAAACATTATTTATTAATTTATTCTAATCAAAATTATTATCATGGAATAGCTTGTAACATGTAAAATTAAGATAATTTCTAAAAATACCAAAAAATTATTGTTCGGATATATTTTTATTTAGACAATTTATGTAACTATATGCTGTGAGGCAAAATATTCGATTCACCACTATTATAGGTGAATTTCAGTTTTTTTATTTAATTGGTTTAAAAACGAATACAAGTCATTTAATTTATTTAGTTCATAGGTATATTTTAGGGGGAAAGTGTTACAATCAAATCGTAGGTATATTATAAACTATAAAGGAAAGTGTAAACACCTTAGATCATAAAATACAAAAACGTGGTAAACACCTTACACCATAATATTATATAGGTAACAGGAAACCAAACCGGTGTGGTGTTTGAAAAAAATGCATTATATTAAAATTAAAAATTCTGTAATATATTAATAATACACATCAATACATCATAATGAACTATGAAGTATGAATAGGAGTGCCAAAGGTCGAGGGACTACGTTTCATATAATAATATAAGTTACAATTATAATACAAATTGTTATCCATGAAAAAGAAGCTGTCAACAATTTCATGTAGGTTATTTTAACCTTCTGTTAGATAGCTGGACAGTTTTTTTATTGACAAGAGAGCGTAAAGGAAGTATTAATTATATTGCAATTTATTGTTGTTTCTATTAAAATAAATTGAACAGGCATGTGATATACGATGTAATTTATGTGTATCTATCTAAACTAAAATATTATTCAAATAACATTGGTATTATATATACAGAGGAATGCAAAAATAAATATTCAGATTATATGTATTTTAACGATTAAAAATAATTAATATTGAAAGAAATTTGAATGATTTATGTAATTAAAAATAATTATTATTATTACTCTGTATGTTCCCAATCTAAATTACTTAAGAGTAAAAAAATAAAAAATGCACAGAAACTTTGATATTAATTTTACTTTCGTATAAAATCTTTAGAAATTTTAGTTCCATTTAATTATTTATAATAATATGACTTAGGTACTCAAATGGATGTCTGTTTATTAACGCAGTAACATAGTTAAACACATACCAAATGATACCAAATTTTATGCACAGAATAATCACTTTATAGTTTATTCCATTATTTTTAATATTACAGTGAATTGACGTATCGTCAGATTCAAATATTTCGACATTTAAATTTTAACACAAGTTATGAGAATTTCAAATCCACTCTAATATTAAAATATATAACAGTAAAATGGATTATTCTGATTTCTGAACGTAAAATTTGCTGTTATACTTTAGATAGGGACAACACGTTCAGGTCTTGACGTCCTTTTAATCTCTTAAGGGTCCCGGTGCCGATTTTTCAAATTTTCCATAATTCTATAAAATTTGAAAATTCAATTTAATATTTTAGTTGCCACCTCAATTATAAGACGTTTCCACTAATCTACTACCCGATATCTATTTAGCATCTGTGTATTAATGTATTATATCGAGAAAAAAAATGACTTTACGGGACTAGCTCTCAAGCTTTGTAGAATAGCCGGATTTTGATGACTATTTTTTTATCTGAAAGACGAAGACTTCCTACTGCCTGAATCGATCTCAGATTTTGTATTTTATTTCAAATAATTGTATTAAACAGTTTGTAAAAAAATGCTTTATATGTTGTATTTTTTTAGACATATTATAAAGTTTGAGAATAAAATATTGGAAAACAGAGATCGATGCAGGCTGTAGAATATTTTTCTCTAGCAATTAAAAAAAAAAAAACTTATGAAATTTGGTTGATTCTACAGGGCGGTATCGTTATTCCCGAAGAGTGTATTTTTGAGGATAAAATGGCATCGGCACCGGGCGCCTTAATACATATTTTAGTTTATTAGTGAATGGTGCGATGTAATCACAAAAAATAGTAAAAATTGAATTGAATATTTACCAACAAAAAAAAATGTTATAATACTTAACATTTTATTTATAAACTGAATAGATTATTATTTTAATAATAACATTAATTATTATTTGTATAATCTAAGTCAAAACAAATGAGATAATGAACGAACTACATCCGGTCATCCAGCATTGATTGAATTCATTCAACCGTCCTATGCCCATGTTGTCAAAAATATCATAGGAATCTGTTGTATAATGAATAATATTAAAAACAACAACGGATTTTTTCTAGTTATTTGGTTACTCGGATTCAATTGAGAAAATATTTTAATTTCTTAATTATTCTTATCTAATATATTAAATTCTTGTGTTACAATGTTAGTTACCATACTCCTCCGAAACGGCTAGACTGATTTTTATGAAATTTTATATGCATATTCAGTAGGTCTGAGAATCAGCTTCTATCTATTTATATACCCCTAAGTAATAAGGGTGGTCCAGAAAAAAATAAAAATAAAAATAATATATTATTATTAAAATAATAATAGTATATTATATATTGTTTGCTATTGGTTAATCGGGCATGTTTGTTGATTTGTATTATTATTTTTTGTCAATATATATGAATATATATATATTATATATATATATATATATATAAATGAATGTTTGTGTGTAGATTACACCTCTGGGAAGAAGATAGGCTAATTTAAAAAGGGTTAAATTTGGTTTTTTTTTATTCGTCGGATTTTAGTACGGTTAGGTTAGAATTTTGTATTAATTGATTATATTAATCCATCGTAGGTGGAATTAAGTAAAAGCGACAAACTTGGTATAACTTAGATACTTTAGTGTTAAATCATACACTTACGTACAAACAGTACGGGGTCCGCGATCTACCTCAGGTAAATTGCCTACCTGATAAGTGATAATATACTACTGTAAATCAGAATTTTTATTCTGGGCAACAGAAAAGTTAAGATAAATCTAGAACATCATTCACCGAATATTAAATAACGTATTAAACACAGTTTGAGTCATATATAGCTTGTACATTTAACGGGTAACGAAGTGCACGGGATCAGCTAGTTTCTTAATAAAGTTATAATTTATAACTTTAAACTGATGGATAATTTCCGCGTATCTAATCTCGTTTGGAATCAAGCCAATTAAATTATTTTATTTTACTGAACCAATTTTTTATAAATAACTTTCAATAATTGTATTATATTGCCTCTAATAAAATTTTTTCTAGTTTTCTTCAATTGTTATAAATACATCGTAGTATCGTACATTACAAATGTATCAAGTTCAGAAAAAAGTCAAAATGGAAAATAGTACTAATATTTAAAATTCAACTCATTAGTAATCATTAACAAGAATCTTGAAATAATTAATAATTTTTGTTCAGCACATTAATGTAAACATTTTTCAAGTTTTTCTCAGATTTAACACAATAATTTAAACTTGAGATTGAGTTGTTTAAGTATGTTATACATTTATAAATTTATTTATATATGATTTAGATATTATTATACACTTTAAATGTCTAAAATACGATTTAATGTTTTATACATAATATTAGTATTCTACATAATATACATACTCGTCTTTTTCACAAAACTATACTTTATACGGCAATGAAATGTAAAATATATTAATACATTGCACATAATTTATACCCCAAGGGCCAAGGCCCAAATATGTATTATGTTTAAATGTTTTATACCTACTTTAATTTGGTATTAAATATATTTTACTAATTATTTCTAACTATAGACTTTTTCAAAACTCGTCTTCACAGTTCACATAATAAAGATACAATGTAGTAGTGTACACATTTTTGACAAAAATACTTGAACAGTTGAACTTAAAGATAAAACAGTAATGTCAGACTCATAAATAGTTCTTCATTCACGTACGGTCAATAACCCACGATAGCAATCATTTCCATTGTGGGGTCTATAGTCTATACTGTTATTTGATCTATAAGCGATTTGAAGCAAATATACAATGTAATGATAATATTATATACAACTAAAATATTGTAAAAAATTCTTATAAAATAGCTACAATTAATATAATATTATATTCTTAAAAATCGAACAAAAAAAAGTGGTGTATTTAGAAACATAGCACGCTACTCAATATTTTTCACTTCGAAGAAAGTGTATGTATTATAAATCTGTATTAATAAAGTAACCATTAATTTTGTATATCAGCTGTACCCAGCCCAAAAACATATTTATGTTAATATTATTGTATTTTTAACCAATATTCAATAGGAAAATTTAAATTAAAACTAAGATCGTCTTCTATAACATAGCCATTTATAGGTGGTACCTAATAAATTAAAAACAATATTTTACATTATATTATATTATTATATTTTATTTTGCGGTTTTACTTACGCAAAAAATTGCATAATATATTTATTTGTATACTTATCCGTGTGATTAAATTAAATTGCGATAAATATGGAATAATATGATAATTTATATCGTATCCTCGTTGTAATAAAAACCTTGTAATTTTAATTTACACATATAAACTTTTAAGTAAATTAAAATAACAAGATAACATTATATTAACATAACGTGACAAATATAATATGTGGTCAAAAATAAAGTAAAAAATATATGTAGGTATTAATTATTTTTATTATGAAATATATCAAACCTATTTTAATGTACTATTTTATTTTAGAAATGTGTACACCAAACATTAACAAAATGAAAATATAATAGTAATAAATTGATGAATAAATTACTTTTTTCATGTTAGGTACCTAATAGAAGATGATAATATTATATGATGCATTAATCATTACCTAGGTATTCATCCAATAACCGTTGAAATCAGAAATTTTAAATGTTACATTTCAGCAGAATCTATAATATTTTTATGACATACAGTATGGGTAGGCCCGGGACTACACTGTAAAATCTTAAAATAGTAATTTTTTAAGTCCTAATAACATTCTTAGAAAAAAATTTACCTCCACATAACATATTATGATACTGACAGGAAAAACTATAATTTAATAGTTTAGTACCAACTACTAATTTATGTGTAATCCTTTGAAAAATTTAATCTAAATGGTTTCAAGTAAAAAGTGAATGTCCAAGACATTTGTTTGAATTTGTGTGCCATTGTTTTTTGTTATATATATATTTATTGTTTATTTTATTTTATTTATTATAATGTATAATTAAATTAAATTAAAACATAATAACTAGCCACTTTTTCAAAAGTGGACATTAAATAACAATAATAGTAGGTATTATACAGTGAGTACCTAAAAAACATTGGTTCAGGCTATTTTGATTCTATTAACCAGTTGATTACATAAAGCATTTTTCTTTTCAATATAATATTTGGTTTGGGATTTTGGTTTTTAATTCCAATGAACGGTTGATTCCATAAATCAGTGATCACATTAAACAAAACTCACTGTGATATAAAATAGCAACACAACCACTGAACCACTTACCACATATCAATATATTAAAACTAAATATCAGTGACATGTATCAGGAAAAAATTGGTGTTGCTCAAATAATTTTAGGTGACCTACCTCTTAAAAGTTAAAATGTTGTTATACCGATAAAATATTCTATTTTCCTTCTATAAATACCACCTACCCATATTTAAGGGAAACACTTGGATCCCTTCTTTCCCTGAGAAACACTTGGATCCTATGTTACATGCCCCTGCTAAAAACTCAATTTCTAACAAGTCTTCTACTTCTTTATTCAATATAAAATAACTTAACTTTAATTTAAATTGAGAATTGTGGCGTATAAATAGTCAGCATAAAATGTGTGGTAAAAAATGTAGGTAATTTCTAAAGCTCATGATATAAACATAAAGCCATAAAGGTATAAAACATGTATCACTGGAATGAATATTTATTTATTTATTTTTATTTACCAACAAAATAATGGGCTTGCGCCCAGGATACATAAGTATATAGCTATACAGCATACACCATAGGCGTGACTAAACTACTGACTTAACTACTAACTGACTTAAAACTCGGTTGACCGGCACATTTTGAAAATTGCAGATGCAGCTCATGCACCCTAAACTGCAATCGTAGACACGCTATGCTAGGGTTTACATTGTAGGAGCAAAACAATATAATACAATTTTAATTATGAAAAAACTGTCCGAATTATTTATATAATAATTTTTCAAATATTCATAAAACAATTTTATATATTATTTAATTGTAGATAGGTACCTAGTTGTTATTACTTGTATGTCACTATGAAATAATATGAATTAGGTTAGGTTGGTACAAATTACCTATTATAATTTTCAAATCATATAGGTTCTGCTCCTTTTAAACCTAAAATCATGAACAATTATAACCCAAATAGAATACATTTTTAAAGGCTAGGTTATTTTGATGAAATAGAGAAATATCTTTCTTATGGTACCTTTATATTTTTATGCCACGTATCTTATCAGTTTTATAGGGGCTAAACAAATTTTTAGAAGGACTTAGACTCCCTCATATTGTTAACAATTACCCTAGAACAAGTTAGTTTAATAACACAAAAACTACTAGTCAGAATTTTGATTATATAGGTACATCAATATTTTCAAAAAAAGTTTGTATTAGGTGCCACCATTAGACAGTCCTTAAATGATTTAAAAAACTTAAGTGCCTATTTGAAAATTGTAATACTATTTAAGTGACTTTTGTGATTTGACTATGCATACTGTTATAATAGACACCTAAAAAGGGCCAAAAAAGACTATACCTATTACCTACCCATAAGTCTCCACCAAACTGCTGAAATTTGAAACTAGGTATCACATTAAAATACATTTTAATTTTCTGTTTGAGTGTATTTTATTTATGCATTTTTTTTTTGTATGTATACTTTTTTGTAGGGAGGGGGTGGGCAGTGTGAAGGGGTGGGTGATCAAAAAAAAAAATAGCAGCCACATCTGCTACATAAGTCTCTGCATGCCTTATGCCTATACTTATAGGGGTAGCCTACCAACGATAGATAATAATTATGAAGTATATTGAAACTGTAGTTAGTACCAAGAGAGAACATTACCGTGTCTTGACCAAAACATGTCCGATCCCGCGCACCTCCTACTCAACGACAACAGTTTGTTAATGCGTGGTACGTTCGATGCTATAATATATACATTATACAACCTCTATCATTGTACCATTAAGTGGGGTAAATTGTACCTACCTCCGACTGGTCACTGCTGACAGTCTGCATGAGCAAAGCTGCAAAACGGTAATGTTCTATCCTGGTGCAGAGTATAGACAAAAGTATGATTTTCATAACAAGATTTTACTCATATTTTTATTGATTAAGTATCTAGATACCATCTTGGTACCTAGATTTTAAGACTAAATAATAAAATATAAAAACACATTTAATATATAACATAATATTGCAGTTTGAAGATATAAACAATTGATAACTATACTTTTATTATGTAGTAATTCAGATTGTAATTGTTATGATAAATTTACATAGCTATTAATTAATTAGTGAAAGACAAAATAACATAAAAATGTATCCAAGCATTGGCATAAGTAGAAATTAAATTATGTATGTTTAGATAGTATAATACTCAACAATATTGTTAACTACAAGTAATTTTATTCCGTTTTATTTCTTATAAATATGATAAAACAAGTGTCTACTTGGTGTCTACCTATACATGCATTATTTTATAAAATGTAGGTATACGTCTTAATATTATGTAGTTGGGTATATTTTATAGGTAGGTAGGTAATGGTTATTATTTATTTATACAAAAAATAAACAAATTCTAGTTTTATATTATGTTATTGTTCAAACATAAAATGTCTTAACTGATGAATTAAAATTAACTATACAGGTATCTATTATATTCTAATATAATAATATTATATTACGTTCCTTAAAACCAAAAGTTAAATTCCCAAACAAAACAATAATATTAAACATTGGAGCCTTAATAATTGGAGTATTAGATATTTCGATAAATGGATTATATTATTATTATTTTAAACACAAGCTAAAGCTAATATTATAAGCTAGGTAAACCTATGAAAAATAATTTTATCATAATAATAATTAATAAGTAGTAATAATAGGTAATGAACAATGATAAATAAATAGATACAAAACATAACATAAAGTGTGTTCGATAATATACCTTGTAAGGTATAAGTTTGATTAGTTGATTTGTTTATAACCCAGACAATTTTGTTTAGTTTCCTAGTCAAATATTTGTAAGACCCGCAAATAAAAGTCAGTCATTATAAATGTTCAAATTAGGTAGTCTAATGTATTTACATATACTTATTCTTTTTTACCTACTGCTATAATATAAGGTATAAAGGCTTAAGTACAAATAATCAGTAAATAATAGGTATTAGGTAATTATAAGACTTTAGATATCCACTGTTGGTATTATTATGAAAACTTCACAATATAGGTACCTATTTAAAATATAAATACTCACCTACATTATAGGGCATTTACTAATGGCCATAAATGGATGTTCCAATTTTTAACAAAACATAACATAATATGGTATAATTTATTGACCGTTGGGCTTTGTTTACAAACAATTTGGAAAACTGTGATATCTACTCCCAAAACCACCAGGTTAGTAATAAAAAATGTGCATGTTATTAGCCTATCAGAAATAATAATATTTTTAGCTAGGTATATGTAAAATGTAAGCGTAACTCTTAGCATTAGGCGAATGGTTATGGTGAATCACTGCAAAAGAAATCCCCCTGTCGTTGTTGGCTCGAAACAGATAAAAAGGTAGGTAAGGTATTTAGTACCTAATAATATATTATGTGATAGGTAGGCATCGGAATGCGCTGTGAGCATATGGTGAACAAATATTTTTCTATCCAAACTACAATACACAATTAATACAAATACAATATATATATGTATAGGTATATCGATACAAAAATCTGGCAAGCACTAGTTTGGTCCCCCGGTTGGTCGTATAAAACAAGCAAATAAATAACTTACGCTGTTGATTGAAAGCGATATCCCTGAACGGGGGATGTTTTGTAATGGAATGGCTGTAGTAGAGTAGTTGGGGGTGGGGGCACTGCGTCAAACGATGTTGTGGATAAAAGGAAAACTCTGAGACGGCAGGTGTTCTGCTGCTGCACTCGTTTTTATTTGGTCCGTTTCAGCAGTCAAATCTCGTAGTTATGTTAGGCTCCGGACGGGCGGACGCTTTTCTTACTGGGGAAAATTGAAAGGCGACGATATGCGATCCTGAAGAAAATAATTTAACAATATTTTTATAAGGTCTCGTACCGATGCGTCGCGGAGTTACGTATTCGTTCACTACCTACTGAAAACCGCGAAAGACTACAGAACGCGTACCCGAATTAGCTACTCTAAAGCCGGTCGGAAAGGCAAAAATTTCACGTAAATTAAAACGTAAAACGTCTCCGGATTCGGTCGCACTACCTACCTGTAGTAGTGTAGTAGCTAGACGCAGGTCCGGGGAGGACGTTTGTTGTCGTTTCGCGGCGTACAGGAAACTGGACTAACTGGACGGTCCGGACATCAGTACGTCACTGGTAGTTGTCGTGTACTTGTATATAATAACGATATTATTATGATGTAAAATGTTATAACAATATATTTTATTGTTATTATTATATATTATTATTATGATAAACGACGGTGATGATAATAATAAATAAGTTCCGAGCGCGCACGACGGCCGACTGTGCCTTCCGACACACCACACACACACAAGCGCGCTTACCTACTGATCGTTATCACAGGGCCGTCCGTCGTGTAATCAGTATTTGGTCGTTGAACGAGTGGTAAAGCGCGCTAAACACGCCCTCCGCCGCGCGATCGGAACACCGACGACCGACCGACCGGCTGTCGTCGTCGTCGCTATGTATATATTATTATAATAGTGAATATTAAGAAAAATCCGCTAAAGCCGTGAACAGCAGCTGCAGCTGTAGGTACTAGGTCGCGCTCCACAAAACAGCGTTTCGTATTATATTGTTGTTATTATTATTATTATTATTATTTTAACTACGTCGTTTAATACTACATAATATTATATTATTATTATTGTTGTTAATTTTACCGGCTTTACCTACCTATGTACCAATGTAGCATAACAGCACACTATAGCTGCATTCATAACAGAAGAAAGAAACGCCGTAATTTAAGGCAAAGCCACCGTTTTAAATCGAATAATAAAAGTTTTGATATTTTAATTTGTATTGCTATTCAAATAATATTTATCAGAATTCTAAGAGACTGTATAATATTATGTATATTTATGTTCACGGGCGTCCTCGACAAAGTTGGGGGAGCTAAACCCTTCCGCTCTGTAGATAGATAGATAGATAGGTACTATGAAAATGGGCACACGTAATTATATATTTATAATTTTTGATAAAAAAAAATAAAAAATATATGTAATAGAATTAAAGTTATTTTATGATACTTTCGTGATTTTATTTTAAACATCCACATTACGGAATTTGATTATAATATTATTCCAAGTCAGTAATTTGTCAAAAAAAAAATTTTAATCGTATCTAGGTGAATATTTTGAACTCTATCTTGAATATAATCTAGTTAGTCGCTTTAAAATGTTTGTCTACTTCATGAGTTGTATAAAGTTGTTACAGATTCAGTGTTTCAGATTCAAATTCAAATCTTTTTAACTTAATCTGGTCTCTAGTACCTACCTATTGTAAAAGTTAAAAACAAAAAAATTACTTAAATAGCAAACATTTTTTTATGAGCCCGTTCGATTTCTATAAGTAGTGTACAATTGCGATGAATCTTGGATTTAATTATAATACGAGTAAGTGGGTAGGAAGAGCGCGAGTATATCATTATTAGGTATATAGAAATATCTTGAAACTCGATGCAACTTTTTTGGAGTGCTTACATAATATGCTTATACAGGAACTAAAAAACTAAGCTCAATGAGTACCTACTCTACACAATATGTGTTCCTGCAGGTTGCAGGTGATAATAAGATATAGGTACCTACGTCATATATTTCAGATACACGGTTATTAATTTTTATTAAAACATGTTTTTAATTTTTTCACGTTATATTAATGCTTTAATAAATCATTTTTGCAAATTGCAGTTTGTGTATAAAAATGTAAAACGAATGGATATATCGGGGGTAATGTGCTTTTAAATTAAATTTTAATTTTTGACATAATATTTTTCAATACTGTTTAATATAACTCAGTCATGTGCCATATATTATATATGTGCCGTATTCTATTGTTGATTAAAAAATACCATAATATTATATTACTTATTATATTTCTTTATTGAAAAAAAGTTATGTATAATGTACTATATTTAATATTATATCATATTTAATCATTACTTTAGAATTTTGTTCGATATTTAGAGAGGCATCAGAATCTGGGAAGCTCCATCCACAAGTAAAATATCCATACTACTGAAGTAAAATAAATGACCATACACTTTATTAATATATAATATAGATATCAGATATGGCAATACGATATATACTAATTAGGTTAGATTTCTCGAGTGATTTCGGGTTCAGGGTACCGTTCAAGGCCCCATCAATTTAAAATAATTAGAGTGTTGTTACTTTTTAGGAACCTATACCAATAGATTTAGCAGACTGCGCTGCCGCCGGTATACAATATGAATCTATACTTGTATAAAAATAAAAATTATAAAATAACAATGACTTTGAAAATTTTTTAAATAATTAGGTTGCTAAAACTTATACAACTATCTAATATTGTAGATATAGCAGACAGTACTTAGTATACGTAAAAAGATTAATAAACATTAGCAACAATTTATTTTGTTACTAAAATCGGGTAAACTTAGAAATTATAATGGTTTTTTTAATTTATATTTTTAACAATAATAATATAAACATTTTTTAACGAAATGCGTAATATTTTAAGTACTTGAGCCAATGTATGCTCAACCTAACCTATAACCGAATAGGTGAGAATCATATGAATCATATTATGAATGAGAATGCAAAATTAGAAAACGGGTTAATTATTTTAGATTTTTGAATTAATTAATTAATAATCTATACGACTATACCTAATATACTATATAGTAATATATTATGAGTATTATATATATTATAGTGTAATGACTAATAATAAAATAAATTATACCATTTAATGATGGCAATAATGTACATGAGTGTAGAGTTAGGTACAGAATATCTGAATATAATATATTTATCTATCTTTATATAATACAGATTACTGACTACTGAAACATCTAGAAGATGAATAGTATTATTTATTTATAATACCTACCTGTCTACTACCAACCTATACATTATAAAATGATTCTGCAGGTGATAATCTCACCTGTTGGTCTGGAGTCTGGACATAATTTATAATATATAAATTCACTATTTACGTCTCGGATGAACCTTATTCCAAACCATTTGTAGCGAATCATACCTATATTATTATTTATTGATAAGTCGTATTATACTCGTTTTGAAATATTGAAGTCGAGTCGCTAGCAAACTATACAATAACACGTATGTTTTACGCTGTATAATATTATATTATGCTCAACACGGTGTCCATAGTTCCGAGAACCATTGTAATTTAACCGCTGTTTATAATTTATATTGTGTTAAATGAACAGCATAACCTAAATTATATACATAATATACTTATACTGACATACCTACTGTATATAAGGGTGAATATGCCTTGGATGGGCTCGAGTGGGTATAAATCGTCGTTGGGCGTGAGACATGAGAGGTTCTGCATTTATAATATGGTAATGCATTTATTGTATATTACAATATATTATTATTATCGTTCACAAACACATGGTATACCTGTATACCTATAGTGTGTATATTATATAGGTATAAACTATAAAATATGTATAGGTAATACTGTAATAGGCCACGCATTATAGCGGAACCAGCGCCCTATCGGATTCAAACCCTTCGTCGTGAATGGACCTCAGTGGCTCAGTGTATACGTAAAACAAACTACAACGCAGTGGTGCAATTATCGGGAGTGTTGTGTGTGCAATTCACAGGGGCCCCCGATTTTTGAGGGCCCCGAGATCTCATATACGATATTCCTACTATAATGTGTAATATACAAAATAATATAGGTAATAATGATTAAATATTAATACAATTAATATAATATAATCTATTGATCTATATATTATAAAATAGAAGCCCCCTTTTTTGTATGTACGAGCATATCTCGAAAAGAACTCTACTTATTTTAATACGGTTTTCACTAGTAAATCGGCCGAGTCACGGGGAAGGTTTTAATGTAGGTATAATAATTTTCTTTGGTAAAATGAATTGGGTGCCAGGTAGCCGAAAATAATAACAATCTATGTCTATATATATAAACTAATAAATGTTTGTCTGTATGTCATTGATCTCCTCCTAAACCACTGGACATTTTTTGTGTGTTTT
>NC_042494.1:33081461-33084657 GCF_005508785.2 Acyrthosiphon pisum | reverse complement strand
TTGTAGGCTGTAGCTATCATATAGGTTCTCAAAAACTACTTGACCGATTTTGTGAAAATGTCAAATTGTTCTTGGAGATATCAGGAAAGTACTTTGAACCACGTTTGATTTATACCAGTATGCTGTACTGTGTTTAATTCTTGCTAGCAGGTAAGGGCCCCGGTCTAGAAATTTTCACATGGGCCCCTTATTATCAAGTTGCGCCACTGCTACAACGTATTCCACATTCCACAATAATAATGCAATAATATTTATTTTGTTGAAGTTTTTTTATAAATGGATGGGTAACTACAGAATAACGAAAAGGGACTAAAACATTAAAGCTAAATGTTAATAGTCTCAAATATTTGAATCGTGACAATAATATTATTTTAGTTACTCAACTATTTTTAGGTGTTTAATAAGTGTACTTATATATAATGTATAAATATTTAGGTATACATATACGATATAATACAATATATTATATCCATATGATATATAAAAATATTATGTACATACCTACTTATCATGCTATTATAAATTATTATTATACATTATAAATTAATATATGAATGTATACTTTAAATAAATGCGATGCGAATTATATCCATCATATTTTGTTGAATCTATATTTTATTTTATTTTCACACTTGTGATTAACAAATAACAATTAACAATCAACAAATACAATAATATTACCAAGCCCGGATTAAGACATTTTGAGGCCCAGGAGCCAAAGTTTTAAATGAGGCCCTTGTACGAAAAATAAAATATTAATGTATATAATCTGTTCCGGGGTGAAGTGACCAGCCGACGTCATATAAAAGTATACCAAAAATGATAAAGAAATACCCTTTAAAATAAAACATATAAAGCACTATATTACGCATGTTATATACATATGAACCTTCCTCTTAAATCACTCTATCAATTAAAAAAAAATCGCATAAAAATCCGTTGCGTAGTTTTAAAGATCTAAGCATACAGACAGAAAAGGGGACTTATAATATGTTAAGATTTATCATACCTACATTTATAATATAGTTGATAATATATTATAAATTGTATTATTTTTATTTTTTGGCGATGACACATTTTGAACACGTTATTATAATATTATTATGATGTTTAGTTGTTTAGTAATCTTAATACATATAATTATATTACATAGGTATTTAAAAAAAAATTCTGAATAATAGATAATTTTATATAAATTGTAAGTTATTAGCTAGGTATAAAATATAATCGAGATATTGGATTAACTCGGTCATTTTTATACTACAAACTGTATTCATACAATATTTTTCATTCGTTAATAGATGAAAAACTTGTGTAAACAGGTTTCCTGCCGTTTGTACGGTAAATATATTATATGGCAATTATAATGGCATCACAGACTGTTGTAATTACAGTTAATGTAAGTTATAAACACGATTAAATGGTACCTACATACTATTGTCAGTGGCGCGCGGAATCGGTTAGGTTGTACGATCGAGAACGTTTTACATTTTAGTCAATATTACTCAAGCACATCCTCATTGAATGCTGTCATCACCAGAGAGATTGCGAGGAAACTCGGCTTTTCACAATTATATGAATTTCTTAGTCCAGTTCCAAATGCTATTCATAATTTATTTGTTTATTTCTAAAAAAATCCAATGTGTTCAACAAAATATGAACTAGGTATACCTACCCTAGTTTAAGCAAAGTGTCATAAATTCGTCCATTGGTGTAATCTGAGGGGGCGACGGGGGTACTGTCTATTGCCCCCTCAAATATTTAACTGAGTGGGCAATAGACAATAGTGTAATTTTATCTTATAGAATTTACTCTAGATTACGCCTATGAATGTATCTAATTTAAATAATGTATTAATTGAAGTATTACTGTCAGACCAATGACCACAGCTGCCAATGTTTTTATTTCTTTAATAAAAAAAATGTATAGCCAATATAGGTACAATGGTACGTACCTACTTATCATTAATGACTTAAAATTGGTAAAGTATATAATTATATACCTATAATATATAGGTTATAATATTATAGTCTGGTACTGCTTAAACATATATAAACACCTAGGTAGGACAGGTAGGTATAGGTGATTGAAATCATTTGATCTGTCATTCGAAGGAAATCAGACGAAAATTTATAGATATAATTTGGAATTTAAGTGGTGGTGAGTTTATACCCTGGTAGGTGTAATAATAGTAAACTACAAACTACAAAGTAATATAATTTTTATCATCCTAAAAAATAAATCACTTAAAAAGTTAAAAAAACGAATATTTTAAAATTTAAATATACTAGGAATAACAATACGGGAATTAAGTTTCTTTTGTATGACGTACTATAAGTACGTTCCGTTCTTTCATCACAGTAAAATATATACAGGGAAAAAAATGTTTTGAAATTACAGTTTTTGGAGAAATATATCAGATGTTATGTGACCGTCACACTAAAATAGTAAGTTGCGTTACGTCTATGGTCTATATGTATATATTTTATTATTATAAATATTATTATTATGTATACCTATCTTTTATTATGTATATATTTTGTTAATATTATTATATTTATTATGTCTATAGTGAAACATATACATATTAAATCGTCGGGGATTTTGATGTTTGACAATAGGAAGAAAAATAGTGTAGATAAAATATAACGCGTAGGTAGGTACCTAAACCTAGGTCACTTCATAGTTTTATCTTATTTTTCCTACCGTGTTCCAACTTGCCCTTCGAATTTATAACAATTACAATATTGTAATATCATATTATTCATATAGGTGATATGCATATGCCTACACTATACATTATTATAATATATTTCTATTATTACTTCAGTCAAATTTCAATTACAATAGAGTATAATATACTATATACCAATTTATACAATACATTGCCTATACAACTGCGACTTGCGAGTATACAGGTCATAGTGAGTTTTTAAACTATACAATTATGTATTGAGTTAGGTATCATATTATTATATTTTATTAAATTACAAAAATGTCAAAGAACAACGAGTAGATATACTGATCAGTTATATCTAGTGTGTTGTAGGTACCTACTTGTGGGCTGTAAATATATTAGATACCTAGCTACTATAAAGTTTTATATATTATTTAAATATAGTTTTTACACCCATATATGTTTGATATATACCTACATAAACATTCTTTGAAAGATTTAGAAGCAATACAAAATACA
>NC_042494.1:33072584-33081361 GCF_005508785.2 Acyrthosiphon pisum | reverse complement strand
TGTACGATCGAGAACGTTTTACATTTTAGTCAATATTACTCAAGCACATCCTCATTGAATGCTGTCATCACCAGAGAGATTGCGAGGAAACTCGGCTTTACACAATTATATGAATTTCTTAGTCCAGTTCCAAATGCTATTCATAATTTATTTGTTTATTTCTAAACAAATCCAATGTGTTCAACAAAATATGAACTAGGTATGCCCTAGTTTAAGCAAAGTGTCATAAATTCGTCCATTGGTGTAATCTGAGGGGGCAACGGGGGTACTGTCTATTGCCCCCTCAAATATTTAACTGAGTGGGCAATAGACAATAGTGTAATTTTATCTTATAGAATTTACCCTAGATTACGCCTATGAATGTATCTAATTTAAATAATGTATTAATTGAAGTATTACTGTCAGACCAATGACCACAGCTGCCAATGTTTTTATTTCTTTAATAAAAAAAAATGTATAGCCAATATAGGTACAATGGTACGTACCTACTTATCATTTATGACTTAAAATTTGTAAAGTATATAATTATATACCTATAATATATAGGTTATAATATTATAGTCTGGTACTGCTTAAACATATATAAACACCTAGGTAGGACAGGTAGGTATAGGTGATTGAAATCATTTGATCTGTCATTCGAAGGAAATCAGACGAAAATTTATAGATATAATTTGGAATTTAAGTGGTGGTGAGTTTATACCCTGGTAGGTGTAATAATAGTAAACTACAAACTACAAAGTAATATAATTTTTATCATCCTAAAAAATAAATCTCTTAAAAAGTTCAAAAAACGAATATTTTAAAATTTAAATATACTAGGAATAACAATACGGGAATTAAGTTTCTTTTGTATGACTTACTATAAGTACGTTCCGTTCTTTCATCACAGTAAAATATATACAGGGAAAAAAATGTTTTGAAATTACAGTTTTTGGAGAAATATATCAGATGTTATGTGACCGTCACACTAAAATAGTAAGTTGCGTTACGTCTATGGTCTATATGTATATATTTTATTATAATAAATATTATTATTATGTATACCTATCTTTTATTATGTATATATTTTATTAATATTATTATATTTATTATGTCTATAGTGAAACATATACATATTAAATCGTCGGGGATTTTGATGTTTGACAATAGGAAGAAAAATAGTGTAGATAAAATATAACGCGTAGGTAGGTACCTAAACCTAGGTCACTTCATAGTTTTATCTTATTTTTCCTACCGTGTTCCAACTTGCCCTTCGAATTTATAACAATTACAATATTGTAATATCATATTATTCATATAGGTGATATGCATATGCCTACACTATACATTATTATAATATATTTCTATTATTACTTCAGTCAAATTTCAATTACAATAGAGTATAATATACTATATATGTATACCAATTTATACAATACATTGCCTATACAACTGCGACTTGCGAGTATACAGGTCATAGTGAGTTTCTAAACTATACAATTATGTATTGAGTTATCATATTATTATATTTTATTAAATTACAAAAATGTCAAAGAACAACGAGTAGATATACTGATCAGTTATACCTAGTGTGTTGTAGGTACCTACTTGTGGGCTGTAAATATATTAGATACCTAGCTACTATAAGGTTTTATATTATTTAAATATAGTTTTTACACCCATATATGTTTATATATACATACATAAACATTCTTTGAAAGATTTAGAAGCAATACAAAATACAAATATGATGAAATATTGAAATAGTATACAAGTATACACTACCTATACTAATTTACTATATTATAGTTTACACACATTTCAGTTACTCTATAACTACGCCAAATAAATCCATATCGTTATCTACATGATATGCCCATACTATATTTTTAAATATTGGATTTTTGATTCTAAGCCGCGGAGCGATTAATGTATTTATTTTACAATGATGTGTTCTTTTTTTGTTTTTTAATTTTTAATTTTAATTTTTTTTTTTTAATTTTTGGTTTGTTATCACCGTTTGGGGCAGTAACACAGCTTTGATTTTTTTTTCAACAGTATCTTGTAAGTGAATCTAGTTAATGCATTCGGTAGGCCAAAATTTAAAATAGTTTCCATGGATTTTATAAGAGATCGTTGTACCATGCGGGTCACGGGTGTATTGTCAGTGGTCTCCGTCTTACTATAGAACACTTAACAAAATATACCTATTAAAAAAAAAAAAGCAAATATTTATACCATAATACTATAATAATATACTATAGTAATAAATTTAATTTTTACATTACTTACTTTTAAAATTATCATGAAGAAATTGACCTGTGTCCCTTTATCATATTTTTAGCGCATAGACTTTCTTTTTATATTTTAATTTTGGAAGAAGTTAAGAGTATTTTAACATTTTTAAAAAAATAACAATTTTAAAATGTTTTTAAATTGTTTTAAAATTAACATAATATAGGCTATACGTGTGTCTTAAATAATATTCTTTCCTTTAAATTTGATTAAATACTATCTAGTTAGAAGGGAGACTAATTTATGTAGATATAATAATTTAACTTATTATTTGTAATTAGTATGTTTATATAGTTATGTATTAATCATTCGTATATCATTTAAAAAGTTAACAATAATTATTTAATCAGAAATAGTTCAGTTATACAGCAAAATGAACTATAAAAAACTATACAAGGTGGAGGGTGACTGCTAACTCCTCCCCCCCCACTCTTTGAAGACTCCACTGGATGACGGAGAAAAATCGATTAAAACACATAAACGTTTAATTAAACTTTAAATTCGATGTAATTAATTTACATAGTTAATTAATAATTGTTATAATATGTCAATATATTATTATACCTATAATTTGTTATTATAGAGCCTTGCAATAATGATTAATATGAGAATATTTATACAACTGCTGACTGCTAAGTAAAGATTATAAAATATGAATCAACTATTTATTATAATTGATGATTGTCTACATCTCCAGGAAGATATCAAGTTATAGTTATAGTTATAGTCAAATAAACTGGGCCTTTCATTGAATATCTTTAAAATAATGTCATACACGCGAATACGCAATCCTTTAGTATTTAATTATTTAATCGATGGGATTAACTTAACTCCATCTACGAATGAGGTATGGTTGATCTTGGCAACGATACACAGACATTTGTTATCTCTGTCTTACAAATTCGTACAAGTAGGTAATATACCAAATTTACGTTCAGCAGATCACGTTTAGCTTTGTTAGTTTAAAAAATAGAGTTAATCGATCTATATTGGCTAATATAAAACTTGATGGTAAGATTGTAAGAAGTAAGAACATTATCTGTGTTTATATGCTGTGAGTTTTCCAATAATTCTGTTTTAAAGTGAGTTATGTGCATTTTAAATTTTAATTTACGCTAAGTATATTATATACGTAAAACTTGCTAAAAAATCGAAATGTCGTAAAAGCCCACAAACGAACACAGAATATCCTTACCATCAAAATTCATAACAGTAAAGAATTAGTAAAGTAAGATTCAGTCTAATTTTTAAATTAACGAAGCTAAACGTGATCTGCTGAGCATAAATTTTCTATTTTCTATCGTTTAAATTCTATCTTCTGCAGTTTTAAAAATATAACTGTGAATACCTTTCTTGTGGCTTTTTGTGTTATAAACTATTTGTGTTATACACCTAATACATTTATTTATTTAATCAATTTATAAAATGCTAAATAATGGCTGGCAGGTTTTTGTAAGTTAATCAATTTATCGATTTGTCATCATGAATTCACTTCGTAGGTTATTCTCTACAAAAAAGGTTTGATGACCTTTCTGAATTTCATTCCTCTTCCCTCCCCGAACTATTATACTGTACTTACTGACAGTGGTCTTAAAAAAAAAAAGTTCGAGGTAAATATTACAATTTGTTTCATTACTGGTATGTTGTTGTAACTTAGAATAAATAGACATTATCAATAAATTGGATACGTAATTTTACAATATTTTTTTTTAATAATCTTAATGACTTAACATATTATCGAAAACAAAACGCAATTATTGACAATCGCTCGTTTTGCATTTGGAACATAATAGGTTAGGTTAACCTAACCTGTATGGATACAACACACGACTATATAAACACATGTAATTAGGGGAAAGCGGGGTATTACCGTATGTGGGGCAAAACCGTATAACCGAGATTTTATTAATAATTGATATTATGGAGGAAAACTGAACACACTGAATTGTAGCTTTTTGTTTGTTTATTTATTGAATATGATAATTCGTGTGTTTAGACATCACATATTGGAAAAAAAAATATTTTAAGTGTTTTTAATCAATTATTAAAATATTTTCAAATATTTAACAAATAAAAAATAGTATTAAAAAAGATTGTACAGATATGTTTTTATTACTATTCAATACCTTATTAAGTGTAATTTGCATTTCTAGTTTAGATACATTAATTTATCGACTTAAAGTTTATTATAAGCTCGATTTATTTTAATAGTCGTGTTGGGGCAAAATCGTATGGGGCAAAATCGTATGATTATACCACAGGATTACATACGGTTTTACCCCAGGTGTGGGTAAATCCGTATTTTTAAAAAAAAAAAGTAAAACACAATTTAAACACGTTTAAAAAAAATAAAACGTAAAAAAGTTGTATATAAAAGTTATAGAACTTAATTTTTTCAATGTATACCAGCTTAAAAAATTTTATTTCGTCAAAAATTATATGATATATAAGCCATGTCCTGTTATGCCCCGAGTCCATACGGTATAACCCCACGTTTTTGATAAATTCGTATTTTTCCAAAAAAAGTAAAACACAAATTACACACATTTTTAGATAATAAACGTAAAAAAGTTTCAAATAAAAGTTATAGACCGTAAGTTTTTCTATGTATATAAGTTTAAAAAAATTGCATTATGTTAAAAATTACATGATTTATAAACCATAGAAGCTTAACCATACGGTACTGCCCCGCCTTCCCCTATACAATATAAAAAATATAATTATAGTTTGTTATCGTTTTTCAAACCAAAACTGGTTATCAATCGATATTATAATAGGTACCTAATATAATCTTTGTTTACACTTATATCAATACAATGAGTCATTGTCCAAACATAGACGTAGACGCGTAGTAAAGGCTCGTATAGCTGAATAGGTCATAATTCATAAATAATATTACACGGGCATAATATTACATAGGCATACTAGTAGGTACAATGTTTGAAACACTTAATACCTACTTATTGTTACAGTATTACCTAAAATCTTTTATCTTTTTGTATATATAAAATACTAAAAAAGCAGTTAAAGTGGATGTCGCACTGCTGTACAGTAGATTACAAGTGGGTCATTGTATAATGGATTTTATTAGACTTGAATTCAATGATATAATATCATTGTATAAGAAAAACGATTCTGAGCAGAGACGGTTTGTCAGTCTGGATATTTTATATTGTTATTATTTATTTTATCATGTAAGTTGAATTAATATTAAAATATTATATTTTGTTATTTAAAATCCCATTCCTACCGTATTTTCGTAATTTTTCGGTGGTTTTTCCCGTGGCATTAAATAATTATTGAGAAAATCGAAAAATTACCTTTCTAAAGTACCATCTTGATCCAATTTTCTAAAAGATAAGGTACTATATGTTGAAATCGAAGCACTCCTTCTGGTAGAAATTTTGTAAACAGGATATAAAAAAAAAAAAAATAATAATAAATAAACACCATTGTAAAACCAATAGCTTCCTCTCTCCGCTCAGAATCTAAAATGTTTGACTGATTGTGTCATTTATACATTCCTAAACAATACATCCAATTGCGATGAAATAAGGTACAGATAAAGATTATACCTTGGGGAAGAAGATAGGCTAAGGCTCTACATAGAATGGGTATGCTATGTCATCATTTTGCGACTCATTTATCAATGATAAAATGATAAAATAAAGTGGGAGAAATTCAAATTCACATAACATTATTAGTCACAAAATGGCGGCGTAGCATACCTGTATCTATAGTGCCCTAAATAGGCTACATTTTATCGTGAAAAAACGTAAATAAGAGGTCCAACCAAGGGATGTTTTCAAACAGGGGTTTTGAGATTATTATTATTTTATTTTGTTTATAAACGATTGTTATTGGTTTTAATAATAATGATAATTATTATTAATGCGATAAGCCTGTGTATTTTAGTACAGAATGTATTGAGTTTGAACCACGGCCCATGGTTTCGGTGCACCGATTTTTGAATTTTTTGAAACTTTAGAGTTGAATTATACACTTAGGTACGTAAACACCACGTGGAATCCGCGGTAGATTGCAAGTAGATACTAGATTGCCTACCTGAGAATATATTTCTTGCATAATCACAAAAACCTAGCAATAGCAACTCATTGCCATGTCAGCTATTATAATATAAATAACCTAGTCAGGACTCAGAACTAGGAGTATGACTTCTATTATAGTAGCTAAGAGTATTTTTGGTTAGGTCAGGTTAGGTCAGCGGTTCCCCAGCCCAACCTTTATACCTATATCCCAGTACCAAATACTAGTTTTAAAATATTTACGTTTACCATACGATTGCCATATACGCCCTAGTTTGACATGGACTGTATCTGCAGTTTTGAATATTATAGCGTCCTATAGTCCTGCAGCTGCTGCAGATGTCTCGAAATTAAACTTCAATAATTTTATTAACATTTTGTCTTTTACTCACAGATAAATTCAGTGTTGGGAAAAGATAGCCAAAAATCATCTGGATAAGATAACAGATAATTCATTCAAAATTTATCTAGATAAGATAAAAATACACATATATATTTTATCTAGATAAAAAAAATAGATAATTTGTTTTTAAATTATATTATAAATAAATAATAATGTAATTTATTAGTAATTAGGTAATATTTATTAATTAATAAATCCTTAATGTTATTTTTCAACTAAAATAATATACAGTTTTAATTTTTAATACAACTTGAATAAAAATAAAACAACAAAATAAAACTGACAATATTTCAGTAAATATTTGTTTTTTTAACTATAATAATATAAGTACCTATTTGGAATCACTACTCGATTCTCGCAAATTATTGGCTATATCAGTACCTATTTAAAAATATTCTTATAATTATATTATTTATCTAGATAAATTACCACAGATAACCATTACATTTATCTAGATGAGATAATTAGATGACTTAATTATTTTTATCTAGATAAGATAATTAAAAAAATAATTTTATCTAGATAATTTCCAACACTGCAGATAATAATTTAAGAATGGATAGGCCATAGGCCACTAGAATTTATAACGTTATAATGAACACTTTGATATTTTGAGCTTTCAAGAGGCCTAATCAATTATTGTAGGTATAACAAATTTAATTAATGATAAAACCTCTTGCTGGAGTGAGTGCACTATTGCTATAGTTATTCATCCACATTCCGGGCCACTACCCCTTATTTTATTACATAGGAATGGCCATTGGCCAATCCATTTTTATATTATCTATATGCTTTTACCATTAATTATAAATTCTAGTAGTTACTACTTACTAGTATTTACTAGTTTTTATAATCAATGCTTTTACTAAAAATTTCTAGTAGACAAATACCTATATTGTTTTGATAAATGATAAAATAATTTATTAAGTTGATTATTTGACTGACTGACAAAATCTATGTTTTTTAAATTATTTTCCCGGCTTGGTAATGACCAAAGTTCAAATGTTGACTGTTGTAGGTAGGTATTTTCTTATTTTTTCTATTGGACCAATATGGCAATATGAATAATCGAGTTAGCGACGTTCTCACATAGGTTATAGTTACATAATGTTCGAAAAGATAAAATCTATATAGGTAACCAGGATAATAAAATATTAGGTGTTGTACCTATTAGGTCTTGTATTCAATTGTCTTGTGTCATCTGCTCCGTCACGTCTCCAGTGTATTTTGGGATTATTAAATCATATTAAATCATTTTAAGAAAAATGCTAATAGTAAAAAGTTTATATTCCAAATGATTTTACGTTATTTAAGAATTTGGGATGTATTATGTATTATAATTTATAATATATTGTAGTTTTTTTTATTACCTATTATGTCATATTTTTACTAACTATATAATGTGGAACAGTCATATTATTATCTGCTAAAATATGTATTTAATTTATAGCTTCTGAAGTTTTATTAGTTCAAAAAAAAAAATAAAAATAAATTGTTATTAGTGTTTTGTTTAGGACTTTCAGTTATTTTTTTAGAATTTTTCTGTTTTACTGAAGTGGTTTTTTAATCTTTTATTGAGGTACGAATGTACGATATTTTAAGTCTATAGTAATGACCAATATTGACGAATAGGTACATTCATTCATTCATGTTCTGGTGCCTCATATTATGACATTTTTTGTTATCACTTATCACTAATTTATAATTTTATCGGTTATTCATCCCAATCTGTAACTTTGACTTTTGAGTTACTTTTTACCTTATAAAATTATAAATGCGTTTCGTAGAGTTTTGACTCTTATGTGTGGTATTTCAGTTACCAAGAAATACGATGTTATATTATGTTTAAAACTAGTAGTTGACGCTGGGAAAGTGATAAAATTTCCCTCATGAAATGTATACGAATAATGTTTGTCCCGGCTTAGGTAAAACGAAATATACCTACCCTAATAAACCACTTAAAAAAAATCCCTTTAGAATTAAATGATCCTATTATTAGAAACTAAAGTATAATAATAATATGAAAATTTAAAATCAATTACATTAAATTT
>NC_042494.1:33060344-33072484 GCF_005508785.2 Acyrthosiphon pisum | reverse complement strand
AATATGATGAAATATTGAAATAGTATACAAGTATACACTACCTATACTAATTTACTATATTATAGTTTACACACATTTCAGTTACTCTATAACTACGCCAAATAAATCCATATCGTTATCTACATGATATGCCCATACTATATTTTTAAATATTGGATTTTTGATTCTAAGCCGCGGAGCGATTAATGTATTTATTTTACAATGATGTGTTCTTTTTTTGTTTTTTAATTTTTAATTTTAATTTTTTTTTTTTTTTTAATTTTTGGTTTGTTATCACCGTTTGGGGCAGTAACACAGCTTCGATTTTTTTTTCAACAGTATCTTGTAAGTGAATCTAGTTAATGCATTCGGTAGGCCAAAATTTAAAATAGTTTCCATGGATTTTATAAGAGATCGTTGTACCATGCGGGTCACGGGTGTATTGTCAGTGGTCTCCGTCTTACTATAGAACACTTAACAAAATTTACCTATTAAAAAAAAAAAAGCAAATATTTATACCATAATACTATAATAATATACTATAGTAATAAATTTAATTTTTACATTACTTACTTTTAAAATTATCATGAAGAAATTGACCTGTGTCCCTTTATCATATTTTTAGCGCATAGACTTTCTTTTTATATTTTAATTTTGGAAGAAGTTAAGAGTATTTTAACATTTTTAAAAAAATAACAATTTTAAAATGTTTTTAAATTGTTTTAAAATTAACATAATATAGGCTATACGTGTGTCTTAAATAATATTCTTTCCTTTAAATTTGATTAAATACTATCTAGTTAGAAGGGAGACTAATTTATGTAGATATAATAATTTAACTTATTATTTGTAATTAGTATGTTTATATAGTTATGTATTAATCATTCGTATATCATTTAAAAAGTTAACAATAATTATTTAATCAGAAATAGTTCAGTTATACAGCAAAATGAACTATAAAAAACTATACAAGGTGGAGGGTGACTGCTAACTCCTCCCACCCACTCTTTGAAGACTCCACTGGATGACGGAGAAAAATCGATTAAAACACATAAACGTTTAATTAAACTTTAAATTCGATGTAATTAATTTACATAGTTAATTAATAATTGTTATAATATGTCAATATAATATTATACCTATAATTTGTTATTATAGAGCCTTGCAATAATGATTAATATGAGAATATTTATACAACTGCTGACTACTAAGTAAAGATTATAAAATATGAATCAACTATTTATTATAATTGATGATTGTCTACATCTCCAGGAAGATATCAAGTTATAGTTATAGTTATAGTCAAATAAACTGGGCCTTTCATTGAATATCTTTAAAATAATGTCATACTGCACGCGAATACGCAATCCTTTAGTATTTAATTATTTAATCGATGGGATTAACTTAACTCCATCTACAAATGAGGTATGGTTGATCTTGGCAACGATACACAGACATTTGTTATCTCTGTCTTACAAATTCGTACAAGTAATATACCAAATTTACGTTCAGCAGATCACGTTTACCTTTGTTAGTTTAAAAAATAGAGTTAATCGATCTATATTGGCTAATATAAAACTTGATGGTAAGATTGTAAGAAGTAAGAACATTATCTGTGTTTATATGCTGTGAGTTTTCCAATAATTCTGTTTTAAAGTGAGTTATGTGCATTTTAAATTTTAATTTACGCTAAGTATATTATATACGTAAAACTTGCTAAAAAATCGAAATGTCGTAAAAGCCCACAAACGAACACAGAATGTTCTTACCATCAAAATTCATAACAGTAAAGAATTAGTAAAGTAAGATTCAGTCTAATTTTTAAATTAACGAAGCTAAACGTGATCTGCTGAGCATAAATTTTCTATTTTCTATCGTTTAAATTCTATCTTCTGCAGTTTTAAAAATATAACTGTGAATACCTTTCTTGTGGCTTTTTGTGTTATAAACTATTTGTGTTATACACCTAATACATTTATTTATTTAATCAATTTATAAAATGCTAAATAATGGCTGGCAGGTTTTTGTAAGTTAATCAATTTATCGATTTGTCATCATGAATTCACTTCGTAGGTTATTCTCTACAAAAAAGGTTTGATGACCTTTCTGAATTTCATTCCTCTTCCCTCCCCGAACTATTATACCGTACTTACTGACAGTGGTCTTAAAAAAAAAAGTTCGAGGTAAATATTACAATTTGTTTCATTACTGGTATGTTGTTATAACTTAGAATAAATAGACATTATCAATAAATTGGATACGTAATTTTACAATATTTTTTTTTTAATAATCTTAATGACTTAACATATTATCGAAAACAAAACGCAATTATTGACAATCGCTCGTTTTGCATTTGGAACATAATAGGTTAGGTTAACCTAACCTGTATGGATACAACACACGACTATATAAACACATGTAATTATACAATATAAAAAATATAATTATAGTTTGTTATCGTTTTTCAAACCAAAACTGGTTATCAATCGATATTATAATAGGTACCTAATATAATCTTTGTTTACACTTATATCAATACAATGAGTCATTGTCCAAACATAGACGTAGACGCGTAGTAAAGGCTCGTATAGCTGAATAGGTCATAATTCATAAATAATATTACACGGGCATAATATTACATAGGCATGCTAGTAGGTACAATGTTTGAAACACTTAATACCTAGGTACTTATTGTTACAGTATTACCTAAAATCTTTTATCTTTTTGTATATATAAAATACTAAAAAAGCAGTTAAAGTGGATGTCGCACTGCTGTACAGTAGATTACAAGTGGGTCATTGTATAATGGATTGTATTAGACTTGAATTCAATGATATAATATCATTGTATAAGAAAAACGATTCTGAGCAGAGACGGTTTGTCAGTCTGGATATTTTACATTGTTATTATTTATTTTATCATGTAAGTTGAATTAATATTAAAATATTATATTTTGTTATTTAAAATCCCATTTCTACCGTATTTTCGTAATTTTTCGGTGGTTTTTCCCGTGGCATTAAATAATTATTGAGAAAATCGAAAAATTACCTTTCTAAAGTACCATCTTGATCCAATTTTCTAAAAGATAAGGTACTATATGTTGAAATCGAAGCACTCCTTCTGGTAGAAATTTTGTATACAGGATATAAAAAAAAAAATAATAATAAATAAACACCATTGTAAAACCAATAGCTTCCTCTCTCCGCTCAGAATCTAAAATGTTTGACTGATTGTGTCCTTTATACATTCCTAAACAATACATCCAATTGCGATGAAATAAGGTACAGATAAAGATTATACCTTGGGGAAGAAGATAGGCTAAGGCTCTACATAGAATGGGTATGCTATGTCACCATTTTGCGACTCATTTATCAATGATAAAATGATAAAATAAAGTGGGAGAAATTCAAATTCACATAACATTATTAGTCGCAAAATGGCGGCGTAGCATACCTGTATCTATAGTGCCCTAGATAGGCTACATTTTATCGTGAAAAAACGTAAATAAGAGGTCCACCAAGGGATGTTCTCAAACAGGGGTTTTGAGATTATTATTATTTTATTTTGTTTATAAACGATTGTTATTGGTTTTAATAATAATGATAATTATTATTAATGCGATAAGCCTGTGTATTTTAGTAATGTATTGAGTTTGAACCACGGCCCATGGTTTCGGTGCACCGATTTTTGAATTTTTTGAAACTTTAGAGTTGAATTATACACTTAGGTACGTAAACACCACGTGGAATCCGCGGTCGATTGCAAGTAGATACTAGATTGCCTACCTGAGAATATATTTCTTGCATAATCACAAAAACCTAGCAATAGCAACTCATTGCCATGTCAGCTATTATAATATAAATAACCTAGTCAGGACTCAGAACTAGGAGTCTGACTTCTATTATAGTAGCTAAGAGTATTTTTGGTTAGGTCAGGTTAGGTCAGCGGTTCCCCAGCCCAACCTTTATACCTATATCCCAGTACCAAATACTAGTTTTAAAATATTTACGTTTACCATACGATTGCCATATACGCCCTAGTTTGACATGGACTGTATCTGCAGTTTTGAATATTATAGCGTCCTATAGTCCTGCAGCTGCTGCAGATGTCTCGAAATTAAACTTCAATAATTTTATTAACATTTTGTCTTTTACTCACAGATAAATTCAGTGTTGGGAAAAGATAGCCAAAAATCATCTGGATAAGATAACAGATAATTCATTCAAAATTTATCTAGATAAGATAAAAATACACATATATATTTTATCTAGATAAAAAAAATAGATAATTTGTTTTTAAATTATATTATAAATAAATAATAATGTAATTTATTAGTAATTAGGTACTAATTAGGTAATATTTATTAATTAATAAATCCTTAATGTTATTTTTCAACTAAAATAATATACAGTTTTAATTTTTAATACAACTTGAATAAAAATAAAACAACAAAATAAAACTGACAATATTTCAGTAAATATTTGTTTTTTTAACTATAATAATATAAGTACCTATTTGGAATCACTACTCGATTCTCGCAAATTATTGGCTATATCAGTATTTAAAAATATTCTTATAATTATATTATTTATCTAGATAAATTACCACAGATAACCATTACATTTATCTAGATGAGATAATTAGATGATTTAATTATTTTTATCTAGATAAGATAATTAAAAAAATAATTTTATCTAGATAATTCCCAACACTGCAGATAATAATTTAAGAATGGATAGGCCATAGGCCACTAGAATTTATAACGTTATAATGAACACTTTGATATTTGAGCTTTCAAGAGGCCTAATCAATTATTGTAGGTATAACAAATTTAATTAATGATAAAACCTCTTGCTGGAGTGAGTGCACTATTGCTATAGTTATTCATCCACATTCCGGGCCACTACCCCTTATTTTATTACATAGGAATGGCCATTGGCCAATCCATTTTTATATTATCTATATGCTTTTACCATTAATTATAAATTCTAGTAGTTACTACTTACTAGTATTTACTAGTTTTTATAATCAATGCTTTTACTAAAAATTTCTAGTAGACAAATACCTATATTGTTTTGATAAATGATAAAATAATTTATTAAGTTGATTATTTGACTGCCTGACAAAATCTATGTTTTTTAAATTATTTTCCCGGCTTGGTAATGACCAAAGTTCAAATGTTGACTGTTGTAGGTAGGTATTTTCTTATTTTTTCTATTGGACCAATATGGCAATATGAATAATCGAGTTAGCGACGTTCTCACATAGGTTATAGTTACATAATGTTCGAAAAGGTAAAATCTATATAGGTAACCAGGATAATAAAATATTAGGTGTTGTATCTATTAGGTCTTGTATTCAATTGTCTTGTGTCATCTGCTCCGTCACGTCTCCAGTGTATTTTGGGATTATTAAATCATATTAAATCATTTTAAGAAAAATGCTAATAGTAAAAAGTTTATATTCCAAATGATTTTACGTTATTTAAGAATTTGGGATGTATTATGTATTATAATTTATAATATATTGTAGTTTTTTTTATTACCTATTATGTCATATTTTTACTAACTATATAATGTGGAACAGTCATATTATTATCTGCTAAAATATGTATTTAATTTATAGCTTCTGAAGTTTTATTAGTTCAAAAAAAAAAAATAAAAATAAATTGTTATTAGTGTTTTGTTTAGGACTTTCAGTTATTTTTTTAGAATTTTTCTGTTTTACTGAAGTGGTTTTTTAATCTTTTATTGAGGTACGAATGTACGATATTTTAAGTCTATAGTAATGACCAATATTGACGAATAGGTACATTCATTCATTCATTCATGTTCTGGTGCCTCATATTATGACATTTTTTGTTATCACTTATCACTAATTTATAATTTTATCGGTTATTCATCCCAATCTGTAACTTTGACTTTTGAGTTACTTTTTACCTTATAAAATTATAAATGCGTTTCGTAGAGTTTTGACTCTTATGTGTGGTATTTCAGTTACCAAGAAATACGATGTTATATTATGTTTAAAACTAGTAGTTGACGCTGGGAAAGTGATAAAATTTCCCTTATGAAATGTATACAAATAATGTTTGTCCCGGCTTAGGTAAAACGAAATATACCTACCCTAATAAACCACTTAAAAAAAATCCCTTTAGAATTAAATGATCCTATTATTAGAAACTAAAGTATAATAATAATATGAAAATTTAAAATCAATTACATTAAATTTGATTGCAACAATATACGTTTATTGTATAATATCGCAATAATTACCTACAAGTAAAATAAAATATTAATTGTTTTTGATGAACTTATCACTTTTTCAAATGTTTTTTTTAATATAATATTTATTGATAATAATAATAATTAATAATACATTATTTGATCAATAGTTGTACTTTATTTTAAACTTTTTGCTTTTCGTACCGCTTATGGGATATGAGGTTTTTTCAAGTACCACTAAGTACCCATGCTGTATAGGTATTATACAGTTACGATTACATAATACCATTGATTATACACATAAACCCTTTATTATTCTATAAAATGTATCACATGCATGGATATTGGATAGATTTAGTTGTAGGTATACTCGTATGCTATATTTTAAATTATGTGTTCTGGAGGAGTGGTTTCAATACTTTCGAGGGGTTAAGGACTGTGGGAAGTTGCCTTCTTATGGAAGACTGAGACTCAATTGTTTTATTTTTTTTCCTCCCGTGCATTGTGATTTGTGATTATTATTATTTATTGCAAATTTTAGTACAATAATAATATAATATACCTACAACAATTACATATTATAGGTAGATAGGTATATACTTATTAGTTATTAGACACCGCGGTGACAATGGTTGGAAAATGTTTTCTCTTCAAAACGTTGCAAATGGGTTAGCGCATTGTTAAATATACACAAAGGAGTGTGAAATATTATAATGTAGATATACCTATCTACCTGCCATTATATATTGTATCAAATTAAATAAGCTAATCGTATATTAGTGTACCTTGTAATAAAAAAAAACAGAATCTAAAACTAGGAATACCTGTGCATGTCTATATTATATAATATAATTATAAATATAATCTGTTTCATCATTACATACGCTGCCTTTTATATTTTGTAAAATGTTGTTTTGATCTCATACTCACGTCTGAGACGTCTTCATATTCAATGTATAAAATATTGTATTATATTATAATAATCTGTCGATTGATTTATTTTCCAAAACTATTTCCTTATTTTATTATGCTTAATAATATATTATGGTGTGTGCGTGTGTGTGTGTGTGTCTCAAAAATTAATTTAGAATTAATCATTTGAGCAGTGAGCACATATTATGAAATATACATATATAAATATATTATAAATTGTAGGAAAGTGCTTGTATGTATGTGCGTGTGTGTGTGTGTGTGTATGTGTGTATAACCTGTAACCCACGCGTACCGATAAATGTATTCGGCGCCGTACCTACTCGACGTTATTGTCAATGTTAATTTACTTTCCGTCGAGACTTGACACAATTACATCACCTACGCTCTGTTCTATATCTATATATAAATATATAAACGTAGAGTGCACATATTTACATATACATACATATATAATATTATTCATGTATATGCTTAAACCTACACACCTCGAACGCATATATACCTAACCTAACCTATACGATCGTTTATTATCTACATACATTGTATATATATATATATATTATACTACACGTATAATTGTATTCATACTGCTGAATTATATAGGTATATAGTTTAATAATTAATTGCAGCCGAACATTTATTATTATTATATAGGTATATAATATATATGCATAGTGACTAGGGATACCGGAAGAAGTACATTATATTATTGTGTGAAGTTACATAAGTGAATACCTATTATAACTCTGGCATCCCCAGAGGTTGTATTGGTGACGGGGAGGACACGGGGTGGTTTGTGCAGTAGAGAGAGGTCGACCCAGTAACTTAATGTATTACATAATTTAATATGTAGAGTGAGGGTCATTATGTTTACTAATTTATAATATTATCGGAGACGGACAAACTTAATCATAAAAACATCACAATTACAGACATTACAGTATTATTGTAGTTTCCTGTTTTTTATTTTGTTTTTTGACGGACCGGCCGTGACTGACTTTTTTTCTTTGGTGAATAGTTATTAGGTTTATTATAAGACTACAATTTACAATATTAAATGATATAGAAAATGTCGTAGATAGGTAACACGTCATAATGCTTTCGACCTTCGTACACGTTATACAGTATAGTACTATAATGCAGCGTGTGTCATCGTACTGGTGTATTATATAGAGTATATACCGTATATAATATATATATATAGAATATATACAGTACACGCAATTTTATTTTTATGGGTACCTACCTACTGATAGTACGGTCTAAAAAACGCGAATGTAATAAAAATCTAAATAAATATCTTGTTATATTATTATTATGTGTAGGATACATTGTACCATAATTATAAAAACAAAAGTTTATATATATAATACATAATACCTATTACCTACATATATAATATATTATAAGATTTTCTGTACATTTTTTCGTGCCACACGCATAACAGTTCTTCAAGAATCCCGCATTAGGTAGTTAAAGTAAAGGTACCTCACTTGTTGCGATTACACATTATGTAGGTACCTAAAGGAAATCGTCACCAATCGACATTTTAATCAAATACTATAATATATACTATATTATATACTTCAATCGTGTCAAACTGTAGTAAAGCAACTTTGTAATTACCTGCATGGGTGCCTATATAATAATAATGTTGGCCTTGGAAGTTTAATCCCTTTGAATTTTCGACCTTAACCTATGAAATTATTGAACTAAATCTTCTATATTAAAATGCAATGCTACAGGATATACATCGGTTATTGTATGTGCGTGAGGGCGCTACTGTCGGAACCTAGGGGTTACAAATCAATTTATATTAAAAAAACATAAATTAAAACAAACCAAATTTATTTATCTAAATAATTGAATAAATATATTTATAGTCTTTCAAATAAACCCTAGTTATTTATGGTTGTGATAAAAAAAATAAGTGTTTACAGTGCTCGAATTAGTAACAAATTAGAAGGAGTATGCAAAAGTGTAATAAATATGTGCGTATCTGCATGATTATAAATAAATGTGTTATCGACTAGGTTGTAGGTCATATAAATACCTAACATTTTAAAGCAAGAGCTGTAAATTGCATCTATTTTGCACACCTACCTACTAAATATTTCGATTAGGTACTTTTTCAATAAACTTGGGGTCATGTTGAACTTTTTCTCTACATGAACACTAAACATACACAGTCCGTCCAACCAGTCCAACTTATCTTCATTAATTTTCTTCTATTCAAAGTTATTCCACGTTTTAATGTTCTAAATGAAAACAATTTTACTTTATATTTTACAGGGATCGCCTACTTGGTTCTCTCGTGAACGCACATAAAATACTTATACCTATACATCGCCATGGTCGTTGGTTCACACGTAAATCGAAATGTCAAAAACACGTGCGGCTTGCAAAATTGCCTCTAAATTTAACTGTAAATCATTTACAATAGAATATTAGAATACGTACCTACTACCTACCTATTAATTACCTACTAGCATTCAATATACTGAGAGTTATGATTTATAGAGCGTTGTTTGAGCTTCTAACACGTCCTATAATATATAATATATCATATTATATTATGTCTAAAACATTAGTGTTGTAAGACCGTTTTATAAATATAAAATGGAACGCAACCGAGTTTGAGGATAATATTGACGAATGTTAGGTAGAGATTTCGGTGATTAGATATAGGTTAGCTACATGTGTAGTTAAAAAAAAACCAATGATTGAATGTGTAGTATTATTATTTTCTTTGAATGCATGTTGTACCTACATTTTGGCATTATGAACAAGTGCACATAATAATATAACACAAAAAACTAATAACTTATTAATAGTAAATACCTACACTAAATAATTTTTTTGATTTCAAAGAACTAATATCTATAATTATATAAAGTGATTTTTCATTACTGTTTTTAATTACATAGTAGGTGTAATCTATAATAAATGTAATCTCTTATTCTGGAGTGGAGTGGAGTGACTAGTAACCAACAATTCGAGAGGAATCTTCTAGGTACTTAACTTAAATTATATTAACTTTATAAATGCTTATAAATAATAAATCATCCGTTTAATATTCGATATTTAAACTTCTACATTTTTAAAAAAGTATTTTGCAAAAAATAAGTAAGCATACCTACACGATTTATTAAAATTATTTCTTTTTAGGATAACGTTAGTTATATGATTACTTCAAACTAATTATAACAGCTAGCTATTAATATTATAATATATTATAGGTAATAATATCAACATAATATAATAATATATTTAATTTGTTTTTGGTAAAAATATTGTTCAACCTACCATATAACAAGTACCAATTACCAAATTACTTACAGCATTATAAATACCTATATAATATTAAATATTCAAATTTCCTTAGAAATAAATGCTGACAGCCCGTCTCCACTCAAAATGGTTTTTTTAGTATTATAGGTACTTATATAATATAAATATATTTATGTAATACAATTTAACCTACTTAGGTGCAACAAGCGGTACACTCGACACATACGTCCTACAGGCTACAACATGACACTATATATATATACCATATTAAATACTATACACTATACGGTGAAGCGACTTGTCTCACTTCGGACAGACTTGTTTTCTATTAAAACTGTTTGAAAAAGTTAGAAAATCCGTCTAAATGGAACAATTTGTGACTTATGTATATATTATAATATTATATGATTATGTTATGGATGATAATGATATCTATTATTCGAAGTAATAAAAATATTATTCAAGCTACGCGGATATCGGTGTATCGGACACGTCGGACAGTCGGAGTGTATAATAATTAATAAATAATAATCGTATCAATTCGTAACAGTGACAAAATGACGGTTGCACGGCACAGTATACGTAAAATAAATAACGAAGTGGAGTATGTATTATAAACATTATATTATATCAAATGCTAAATAATGGAAGTATGGAAAAAAATAAAACATCAAACTTTATAACGTTTAAAAAAAGTAATATTGTTCCAAAATGATGTGTAGCAATGATAATCTTTTTACTAGACATATCCTGGGCTGTCATAAAAAAACATAATATATTTTTTAGACCTATTATACCTACTATTATTATTATGTAAAACATATAAATACTTTTATTTTATATTTTTACTATAAAAAATAGTAAAATGTCCAAGGTCCAACTTGTGTCTGATTTTATATAATTATTCAGAAGCGTTATTTTGAATATATACCTATTTATAACGCCATATAAGAAAATGTGTACCTATTGCGTATAATATTAAACCATTTAAACTATGTAGATACTCTACGTTACGCTATAATATTGTATAATATTAGATATAGGTATCTTTTTTTTATTATCATTATTTTTATTTTTATTTTTATAATTTTTTTTTTTTAAATAATTGGCTTTATTTGAAGAATTACAATCTATACGGTATGTACAATAAGTAATATTAATAATTTACAAGCAGTTAACAATGAATATTTACACGAGGGGGAAAACACACATTTGTGACACCTCTTAAATTTATAAGTTTTAACTTAAATCATCAAATCACTGTACCATTTCCTCTTGAGGCGTCTGGTTGGGTTACCTGGAAGTGTTAGCGAAGCTAACTCATTGATTAGTCGGTTAGGAGTATCTTGAAGTTTGGCGTGGAAGCGTTTGTAGTAGATAGCAACTGTATGTTGATGTAATGATGTAGGGTAATTTGAGGTCGGAGCTTAGAGTCTCGTTTGAAACGAACCAGCTGGTGCACCAGTGATTAAACGAAGAGTGATGTTTTGAATAAATTTTTATAATTTATATAATAATATATTATTATATTGATTTTTACAAAAACATAATTGTGTGTATATAAAATATAATAATATACATTAAAAGATTCAAGTATCCAAGAATAGTAATTATTAAATTACATCAATATAACCAATTAGTTATAAAGTAGTTATTAAGTTATCAATACTAGATTATTAGTTGTAATTTTCAAATTGTTATTCTCCATTTAAA